>NW_028258403.1:6624827-6931206 GCF_053883595.1 Heterocephalus glaber | reverse complement strand
TTTACATGAAAGTCATTATTAACCAAAAATAAAAATAGAAAGGAAATATCTCAAGAGATTTATTCAAGATACCAAGTAGACTTTGGTGCCTAGGTCCCACTGCTCATCTCTCCCCTACTCTAAGTCCTGACCACAGTGCCTAAATAAAAGGGCTAAGCAAAAGGCAGAGACTTCAGTGTTACTAATGGTAAAGACTGACTGGAGAGTCTATCAGAGATTTGAAGCTAAATCAAATTCTGTTCTTCCCTTTCAAGGATAGCCAAGCACACAGAATTAGTCAAAGTTACCTGATTCTTTGTTTCTATTTATCACATGGTGTGATGGTTAATTTTATGTGTCGGCTTCACTTGGCTATAAAGATTACTAGATGTGTCTCTGAGAGTGTTTCTGAAGGGATCAGCGTTTGAGTTGAGGCCTGAGGAAAGCAGGTGGCCTGCCTGAGTATAGTTAGACAATTGAGGGTCCTAGGGGAGCAAAAAGTGGAGATGGTTAAACTTCCTCTAGCTGCCTCATTCCCCTTTGACTAGGAATCATGCCATCTGCCTTCTCAGGCTTTTGACCCTGGACTGACATCCACACTGCCCATTTATCTGAATCTTTTTTACAGACGGCAGATCATGGGTCTTAGCCTTCATAATTATGAGTCAATCCTTTAAAATAAATCTCATTTAAACACACACACACGTGCGCACACACACACACACACACACACACCCCTTATTGGTTGTGCTTCTTTAAGAGCCCTAAATAGTATGATGAGTATCAAAAGAGATAGGTGAGCCATTATGCCTTGGCAAGCTGAGTAAATGCAGACAAAGAAAAGGATAATCAGCAAAGCAAAGAAAAAAAGGTTGAAACTTCTTTCATCAAAACTTGTGAGAACATCCATTAGTTGTCATTCCCTTTCTATAGGCAGAAATAAAGGAAGAGATAGGTAAAAAATGATTTCTCCTTACATTATCACCTGCTATAGTTGTAGATCTGACACTTTTGCTTAATAAAATTGGTTTGGAACTGTTTGTGGGCAAATTGGGAACTTTTCCTAAAAAATATACTTAATGGAAAATCTATTCTTTACTTAAAGTTCTCCAAGATATTCAGTCTCAGGAAGTAAAAGAAGAAAGGTTAATAACATTGATTTAGCATCACCTTTACACCAAGCAGTTTATATTTATTATCTAATTCCTTTTCTACACAAATCATATGTTAGATACTGTCACAAATATTTTTAATGATAAGAAACCTGAGCCAATTAAATCAGTGAAAATTAAGGCAATTTGTCTCAGGTCATATAGATGGAAGAAGGTGAAGGCAGTATTTGGATCCAACTGTGACTAATCTCAAAGTCATAATACCAGGTTGCATATATCCAGTTGATGAAAACAAGACAGATGAAAACAAACCAGACAGAGTCACACAATTGTAATTTGTAATCAGCCAAACCATGGAACAGCAAAATATACTCTAGCACCAAGAATCCCATTCATGCTTCAACAAATATTTATCTGGTGTATCTGCCATTTTATAGAATCTCTCCATGCTCATTTAAAATCATTTTAACCATATATCATCACTTTTCCCACATATTATCTGTTAATACTAAAGACCATCCAAATCCCTTTAAGCTCTCCAGTGAAGGAGCTAGCACCCAGAAATGAGGTTCCTCGGGGTTCCTTGCCAGAAAGCCATCAGTTATATGCACTCAGAGTCACTCATACGCAGTTTGGAAGGCAAAAGTGAAGGTAAGCCATTATCTTTGTCATTAACTGAAACCAGACACACAAGGAAAAGCAAACTCAGGGCTTCTGAGTTTTGTCCTGTAAAACCTCCCAGACCAATGCTGCAGGCAGCCAAGATCCTATTTTTCCTTGGAGCTGATGCCTTCCGGATAATATGAGAACCCACAGAGCCCTCTGGTCTCATTTTTTTTCAGCTCTTTTAATGTTTGCGGAAGTTTCTAATTATGTGAAAATTGTTGCTGTTTGAAACGTCTTTTAAAAATATTCTGTAATAGCTGGCAAATTCTAACCCAAGACATAGATCATGGGCTATTTCTGCAAATACAGACTTATAGGGATATAGTCACTCCTACTCATTTAACATTGTCTGTTGCTGTTTTTTCCTCTCCATAAAATAGAGCACTTGCAACCAGATACCACATCTTATTTCCTAGGACATATGAATATGTTAATTTATAAGGCAAAAAAGAAACTTTGCAGATGTGATTAAGTTAAGGATTTTGAAATGAGAAGACCATCCTAGATTATCAGAGTGGACCCTTTATCAATGTCAAAGAAAGAGATTTGAAAGTGGTATGTTGCTATCATTAGAGAAAGGAGCCACAGTCCAATAACGCCAGAGTTCTAAGAGTTAGAAAAGAAAAGGAAATGAATTGTCCCCTAGAACCATCAGGAGTGACTTCTTCATTTGAGGGCTTCTGATATCCAGAACTATAAGCTAAAAGTTTGTACTGTTTTAATCCCCAGAGCATAAAACTAATTTTGTCATAAAGGTGCATAAATGTGAGAAGTTTATTCTTTAGAATGTGCCAATTCTAAAGGCTCCTATTAATTTTATTTTTATGAGTTCTATTATATTAAATAGTGAGTACTTAACAGGGAGAAAAATCACAAAAATAAAGTATTGAATTTTAATATTTATTACGTGTTTATTAAAAAGCATCAAAATTTTTAACATTGTCTAAAAATGTCTATAAGAGAACAAATAAATAAATTCTTATATAAACTACAATGAAAATACCAAGAGCACTTTACTAAGTCTTTACTTCAGTTATTGCACCTAATGCAGTCTGCACACATGACCACAGGACATTCCATACACACCTATTGCTTACACTTACAGCACATGTGTTTTGCTTTCCTGGCCTTTTTGTAGAACATTCTTGATATCTCACTGGTCTCGTTCTTGTTAGGAGTTTCTTATTATATTCTACAGTGTGCAGTGAACAGGAACATAAATTATCAATAAAATAAAGTATTGAGGGCCACCCCAGCGCTGAGGAGGTGAGCGGTGCAGGCGCCAGCACCCCCCCACCCCCACCCCCACCCCACCGCCGGCCCCGGCTGTGCCGAGCCACTTTTGGATCCACACCGTAGAGTTGCAGGGGTCATAAGGGACATTCTTCTCAGCTCAAGAAGAAAGACCACAAGTGAACAACAGAAAGAGAGCCTCTCTGAGGCCCCTTGATGAAAATTAAAGCCCACTGGAAAAGTGCAAAATATCTCTGCAATAAAGGCACACCAGACCACCGTAGTTGGGGGAGCAGTGGTGTGGATCAGAGTGGCATGGCTGCAAGCAGATCCCAACCAGGGCATTGCCCTGACCTCAGACGCTGAGGCACATGGAAAAAGCCAAGTGCCTGCCTGGAAAAGAGCTGCACAGGCACACAAAGCAACAGTCAGAGTTTCACCCCAATACCATCAGTAAGATGGTATCATGAGACCCTAGCCAGAAGCTTGCTCACACAATAAGAAATGGGGTGCACAGCCCCCAGGCAAAGGCTCTGCCAGACAACAGCTACATAGGGACCCCAGCAAGATGCACACCTAGATACCATCCCAAATGTGCACAGACCCCAGCCAGAAGCCCACCCAGACAAGAGGTCAGCTGAGGGACCCAGAAGGCCACCTTTCTGAACCCAGGAATTAGTGTACTGGTAAGCAACAGAGAAAAGGCTGCTTGGTGGCTTGCTGAGAATTGAAGCCCACTGGGTGAGCAAAAAGTTGCCTCAACAAAGGCACAGCAGGCTGCATTTGTTGAAATGAGAAGACATGCAAACAAGTCTCAAAACCAGACTTCCTAATCACCTAAGGCAACCCCAGAGGGAAACAAGAAGGAACAATCTGATACTCAACCACCTGGACTGCCTGAACTGGTAACAAGAGGATCTGGAAAAAATGAAATCAGCAATAATTTCTCACATAACAGCAGAGATCATGTCCATAGTGCAAGACATGATTAATAAATCTAGAGAGAACACAAATAAAAAAATAGAGGAGTTGAGGAACATGATGGAATCCCAACATAGAAAACAAATGGAATCCATAAAACAGATGCAAACAGATTTCCAGGAGATTAAAAACTCCACTGAAAGTCTATGCAGCAGAATGAGCCAAAGTGAGGACAGAATTTCAGATATAGAAGATAAGATTGCAATTAGTGACCAGGAAAAAAATATTTATTTAAAATAGTAAGGGACTGGGCTGGGAATTTAGCTTAGTGGTTCCGCCACCTGTGCACAAAAACCCAAATTCGATCCCCAGTACCAAAAAACAAACAAACAAATAAAAATAGTAAGGGACTCTGATAAATCAATCCAGCAGCTGCTAGATGATGCAAAGAAGAATAACTTAAGACTGATCAGAGTCTGCATTCCCTATGTCTACATCAGTCTATTCTTGCTCCATTTCACTGTCACAAGAATTTTGGCTCATATGGTCGATATCAAAGTCACCATTATCATACACCCACACCACTCTTCTGTTATGAAAACATATATTTTACCATAATGGATCATCTTCATCAGCCATGGATGAGTAATATAATTATTTACTTTGACCTTCTCCAAAACTTGCAAATCTGTTTTTTCATATGCCATTGTAATTGGGCTACTTCTACCAGAAAAATCAAAAGAATATATCTTTTTAACAAATTCTGGAGTTGTGTGAGTGTACTGGACTTTTTTTATGATGCTTGAGTAAACATACACAAAACCAGTTAGACCATAATATGAATAAAAATCCCATTTAGCCACTTTTGCACATGTGCACACAACTTGCCATTCATCATACCAAGTGAGTAAATGCATAGCGTGCTTCCTGTATCCCTCAGGGAAAAGTACTGTGTTGCACAGCCAGCTACTATTACACTAAAGTACAAATCTACAGTAGAAAAATAAAGGACAGGTCCACTGGACCCAGTGTCATGCTTGACAGGTTTAAGGAAGTAAATTTAATAATTTATTAGAGCAGCAATTAGAAATTAATTCAACCTGCAAAGTTTAAAATATTTACTATCTGATGCTTACAGAGTGAGCTTGCTAACTCTTGATCTATCAAACATACTCTCTTGAGGGTGCCCCTAGTTAGTGACTGACTTTTCTTATGGGACAATAAAAAGTTTTCAGTCGGCCATGGTTTGGTGTGTCTTTAATGTAAATGTCTGAATACTGCCAGTAGTAATAATAGCTCCACTCTGACTGGGAAAGTATTTTGAAAAACTAAGTACAGTTGTACTTCAGTTCATGAAATTAATTCATTCCACAGTTCTGGAGAAGAGGACAATAATTGTGTTCCTCACTCAATGTGGAGTTCATGAACAGAAGCAAAATTTTGCCTAATGCTTCTCTTCATGAACTGAATCTGTATCACTGTATCTGTTTTCCCATTTGCTATGGAATTTATATATCCCTGATCTTTTCATATGTGTGCATTACCATTATTTTATCACCAGTCCCCTCCTCATCACCATTTTCCTTCCATCCTAATGAGTTTGGATGACCTTTCTTAGTCATGACTGGCTATTCCCATCCATTTCCTTCATTTTTCTCATTGTAAACAATTCAAACATGACATTTGCCACACAGTGTTATTTAAACAATTCCATTCTCCTTCACTTCTTTCCTACAACTTTTATTCTCATGTTATCTCTTATGTACATTCTCTATTCATTCTTATTCATTCTTCCAAACATAGCACAATTTCCAGAAAGCCTGTAGTATATAATTTAGATTAGCATGTGGTTGTCCCTCTCTGATCATTTCTTTCCTAGTAACTCTCTCTTTTTCTTGGCCACAGAAAAGGAAGTTCTTGGGTGACATATCTTTGAATTACACAGGACAACTTGGCGGGTACCAAAAATTTTCTACTCACAGATAGATTGTCTCAGACAAGTCTAAAAACACATCTGCCCCCAGTGATTTAATTTACTTGATAGTAAATCTATTGTAATCTATTCAGATAACAACTTGCTATTTATATCAAACTAGTACCCAATTCTGAGATGTTAAATATAGGATTCTCCACATTTCCTGACAGTCATTTTTAATAAACTATGGCATACACAAGAATGAACATTTAACATTATAGAAAATCAGCTTGAAGGCAAAAAGGTTGAAGCCACCAGGTCAGACATAAGCCACTAGAAAGAACTCTATTTCTAAACTAAATAGAGCATTACACTTTTTAGAGATAGAAAAAACCTTACAGTTTATCCATTTCAGTCCTTTTATTTTAGAAGTAAGGGACCTCACACAATTGGGTGCTCAGACACACATCAAAGTTTACAAGACCAATTAGAGGGAGAATCAAATTCAACCCAGGGCTGTGGCTTTGGCCCACAAGCTCCATACTCTCTCTACCTGTCACACTCTGAAGCAGCAAAAGTGCATCTATTTTGGACACCAAAAGTTCTGCCCATCTTACAGAGCAGATTCGTTCCATTTGGAAGATCAGAAACACACACCGTAGCATAAGCTAGAATGCTGAGGAGTTCTTACTATGTGAAAACTTGTCTGTGAGAAGGCTGACAGAATAATCTAAGTGTGCCCCTAACGAGAGATCTGAACTTTAAAATATGCACAGAAAAAAAATGTCTTTCTTTTATCAAGAGGAGAATCACTGTAGCAAATTTCCTAACACTAATGTTACAGGATAATTAGCCTGAGTTCAAGATGTTACAAAGAGGGATAATTAGCCCAGAATGTTGTTATTATTGTTGTTCCTCTATTTATTTTGAGAGTTTTGCAAAAAGACATGTTTCATCCTGAACAAGTGTCAGTGACATTAAAGAAGAAAAACTAGTGAAGCACAAAGAAAACTACAGGGGTGTGCTAAATCTATTATTGAGAACCTCACTTGAGAACCTCTTTCCCTTCTTGAAAACTAAGAAGGAATTTAGCAATTCAAGAAAAGCCAGGGATTGCCAATTTAAGGAAACACAATGTACTTTAGAGAATATCTTAAAATCCCACCTTTGATTTTTATAAGGTGTGTGATCAAAAAATTAGTGACTGTTTAAAGTTCTAAACATTACAATAAAATCATGGACGTTATTCCCCTTAAAATTACTCTTTTTCACTTTGAACACACTTATCTCATCATTCTTCAGGGTTTTTACTTATCTCATCATTCTTCAGGGTTTCTGAAGCAGTTCTGAAAGTTTTTCTTTAGTCCTTAATTGCGAAGTTGTGGCTGCTTTGATATCCTGGATTGATTAAAAAATATTTACTTTTCATGATAATTTTGTTTTTACCATTTCAAAGCATTTTTATTAGTACAGCTTTGTGATACCATAAATACATTCATCATGGAAAATTGGCACATATACATATTGCAACTCGATCATTTTTACTTCCTTTTCTTCCCATCTATATCTTTCCATCTGTCTTTGTTTTGCTCCTTTTTTTGTTATTACATGTTTGCAATACATGAAGTTTACACTGATCTTAGAGAGTAGGTTCATATCCATAATGCATCTTGATTCTCTTTTATTTCCCTTCCCCTCCCTACCCACTTTCCTCCCTCTGACACTAAATCCTCTTTCTCCATTTTCATTATTATTGTTAGTTTTAGTTCATGTTTATGAAACATAGTTTATATTGCTTGTGAGTATTTGATACATAGACATGATACATCTTAAATCTTTTTACTTCCCTTTCCCCACTCCCCCCTTTCCTCACCCTTGGTATCCTGGACCCCTTCCCACTTGCAAAAGATCTGTTTCCTAGTTTCATTCTATCAGTCCTTTATTTTGCTTTCTATTTGTACTTTGCCTTATTCAAATGAGAGATACTATATAGTATTTAAGATTGTGTATATGATTTATTGTACTTAACATATTTTCCAGGTATATATATTTTCTTAAAATGTCTAGAATTTATATTTATTTATAGCAGAATAGTATTCCATTATGTATATATACCACATTTTCTTTATCCATTTTATCTGTTCATGGACACTGGATGCTTCCAGCATTTAACTATTATGAATTATGCTACTACAAAAATGTGTATGCATGTGTCCCTGTAATTTTATGACTTTACCTCTTTTGGGAAGATTCCTAGAAAGGAAATATTTGGGCCAAATGGAATTTCTAACAGTTCTTTGCAAAATCTCTACATTGACTTCCACAGTGGTTATACTACTAGTTTACATTCCCACCAACAATTGATGAGGGTTCCTTTCTCACTGCAGCCTCAGCATCATTTGTTATTATTTGGTTTCTTCATGACAGTTATTCTTTCTTGTATAAGACTAAATCTTAGTATTGCCTTAATTTGCATTGCTGTACTGGTCAGACATGTTGAACATTTTTTTCATGTTTATTGGGCATTTGTACTTCTTTTTTTCTGAGAAGTAACTATTCATTTCACTTGCCTATTTTTGATTGTGTCTTTTATTTTGGGTGGTCTGATTTTCTTGAGGTCTTCATATATTCCAGATATCGGTCCTCTGTCTGAGGAATAACTGGGAAAAATGTTTTCCTATTCTGTAGGATGTCTCTTTACTCTATTGTTTGTTTCCTTTGCTGTGCAGAAGCTTTTTAGTTTGATATAATCTCATTTGTTGATTCTTGCTGCTATTTCTTGTGTAATTGGATTTCTGTTCAAAAAGTACTTGTCTATGTTATGACTTTAAGTGTTTTATCTATTTTATCCTCCACTAGGTTCACTGTTTCTGGTATAATGCTTAGATATTTGATCCATTTTTATTTTATTTTAATACATGATGAGAGATATGGTCAAGCTTCAATATTCAGCATATAAACAAGCCAGTTTTCCCAACTTCATTTGTTAAATAAATGATAAATAAAAGATTTGTTAAATCTTTCCTC
Source organism: Heterocephalus glaber (assembly GCF_053883595.1). Classification (NCBI taxonomy): domain Eukaryota; kingdom Metazoa; phylum Chordata; class Mammalia; order Rodentia; family Bathyergidae; genus Heterocephalus; species Heterocephalus glaber. Next base: position 6,922,353 of record NW_028258403.1, on the reverse strand, counting down.
TCATGTATGCTTTTGGCCCCTTTGTTGAAGAGAAGATAAATAGCTCAATGTGTTGGGTTTCTCATATAAAAGAAATTTTGCTATATTTAGCCTTTTATATCTGATTTTTTTCTAAGTATTATGGTCTCAAAATGCAATCATTTTGCTACAAATGACTCAAATTCATCATTCTATAGGCAGAGTAATACTCCATTGCATATAAATACCATATTTCTTTTTTTTTTCCTTAAATTCTTTTATTGGTACATTTTAGGTATACAATACATTTACATTTATCCTTGGGTACTTGTACCTGTATGTGATGTATCTTGGTTCTTATTTTTTCCCCCATTACCTGTGTGGCCCTCACCCCCTCCACCTTTCCCTATTTACATAGATTTCATTTCCATTTTTTTCTTTTCTCATAATTTTTTCTTTCCTTTCCTTCCTTTCCCCTTCCCCTCCCACCAGCCCTACCCCTTTGGACCTTTTCTTCCTATTTCAAATTATCAATTATTGGTTTTAATCATTTTAATCTGTATTTACACTTTCAATTTCTCACACTAGAGAAACTATGTGGTATTTACACATGTGTGTCCCATTTATTTCACTTAAGAGTATGGCCTCAATATGTATCCATTTAGCTATAAATTTCTCTAGTTTCTTGTTCTTTATGGCTGAGTAGTACTCCAATTTATTTAAAAAATCACATCTTCTTTATCCAGTTTCCAGTTGATGGGCACTTGGACTGTGTCCAAACTTTAGGTATTACAAACTGTGCTGCTATAAACATGGGTGCACATATATCTCTGTGGTATGATTCTTTTAATTCTTTCGGGAAGATTGCCAGCAGGGGAATAGCTGGGTCAAATGGGACATCTAGCCCTAGTTCATTGAGGTATCTCCATACTGATTTCCACAGTGGTTGCACCAATCTGCACTCCCAGGAAGGGTTCCCTTCTCCCCACACCCCTGCCAGTATTTGTTATTGGTTGATTTCTTGATAGCAGCCATTCTTTGTGGGGTGAGGTGGAATCTCAGGGTTGTTTTCATCTGCATCTCTTCAATGACCACTGATGTTAAACATTTTTTCATATGTTTATTTGCTGCTTTTACTTCTTTGTCTGAGAAATGTGTGTTCATCTCAGATGCCCATTTTTGAATTGGGTCTTTGAATTCAGGAGGTCTGATTTTTTGCAGTTCTTTATATAGTCTAGATAGCAGTCCTTTGTCTAAGGCACAGCAGCTAAATTTTTTTTCCACATCATAGGTCGTTGCTTAGCTCTCTTGGTGGTTTCTCTTGCAGTGCAGAAGCTTTTTAATAAGATGAAATCCCAGTTGTTGATTCTTTGTGCAAGTTCCTGTGCTACTGAGGTTTTGTTCCTAAAGTCTTTTCCTATGCTGATGTCTTCAAGAGTTCTACCTGACTTATCTTCAAGCAAGTTTAGTGTTTCTGTCTTAATATTTAGATCTTTAATCCACTTTGATCTTAGTTTAGTGCATGGTGATAGGTATGGGTCTAGTTTTAATCTTTGGCAGGTTGAAATCCAGTTTTTCCAACACCATTTATTAAATAGGCTATCTTTCCTCCAAAGAATGGCTCCTTTGTCAAAGATGAGGTGGCTAAGCATGTCTGAAGTTGTTTCTGCATCTTCTAATCTGTTCCACTGATCCTCGGGTCTGTTTCTTTGGCAGTACCATGCTGTTTTTATCACAGTAGCTTTGAAGTACAGTTTCAAGTTGGGTATTGTGATACCCCCAGCCATGTCTTTGTTGCCTAGAATTGCTTTCGCTATTCTAGGTCTCTTCTGGTTCCAAATGAATTTTTGGATTGTTTTCTCTAGTTCTGTGAAATATGTTGTTGGAATTTCAATCAGCATTGCTTTAATCTACATATTAGTTTTCGAAGTATGGCCATTTTCACTATATTCTTTCTTCCTATGCAGGAACAAGGGATTTCTTTCCATTTTCTTATAACATCCTTGATTTCCTTTTTCAGAGCGCTGTAGTTTTCACTGTAGAGGTCTTTTGCTTCCTTTGTTAGACTGATTCCTAGATATTTCATTTTTTTGGATGCTATTGTAAAAAGAATTGTTTCCCTACATTCTCTCTCAGTGAGTCTGGTCTTTGTGTATAAGAAGACTATTGTTTTTTGAGTATTGACCTTCTATCCAGCTGCTCTACTGAATCTGTCAGGTAAGTCTAGAAGTTTTTGGGTGGAGTTTTTTTGGGTCTTCTATATAAAGTATCATATCATCAGCAAATAATGAGAGTCTAACTTCTTCCTTTCCTATCTTTATTCCTTTTATTTCTTTCTCTTTTCTAATGCTGTGGCTAATGTTTCCAGAACTATATTGAACAGGAGTGGTGATAGTGGGCATCCTTATCTTGTTCCTGATTTTAGTGTGAAAGTTTTCAGTTTTTGACCTTTTAGTATGATGTGAGCTGTTGGGTTTTTACAGACAGCCTCAATCAGGTTGAGATAAAGACCTTCTATTCCAATTTTCTGTAGGGTTTTTATCATGAATAGGTGTTGGATTTTGTCAAATGCCTTTTCTCCATATATTGAGCTGATCATATGGTTTTTCTCCTTTACTCTGTTAATATGGTGTATTATATTTATTGATTTTCGAATGGTGAACCATCCTTGCATCCCTGGGATAAATCTGACTTGGTCAGGGTGTATGATCTTCTTGATGACCCTCTGTATTCTGTTTGCCAGTATCTTCTTGAGGATTTTTTGCATCTATGTTCATTAGAGAGATTGGCCTGTAGTTCTCTTTTTGTGTATGGTCTTTCCCTGGTTTTGGAATCAAAGTAAAACTTGCTTCCAGGGATGAATTTGGAAGCCTTGCTTCCCTTTCAATTTCCTTAATGAGTTTAAAGAGTAATGGTGGTAGTTCTTTAAATGTCTTGTAGAATTCAGCAGTAAACCCATCAGGAACTGGGCTTTTCTTTGTTGGTAAATATTTTATTACATTTTCAATTTCACTCATTGTAATTGGGGTGTATAGAATTTCTATATCTTCTTCATTAAACTTTGGCAATTCGTATGTACCTAGGAATCTGTCCATTTCTTCTGTGTTTTCCATTTTATTAGAGTACATTTTCTCAAAGTAGGTATTGATGATCCTCCTGATCTCTGCTGTGTCTGTTGTGACTTCACCTTTTCCTTCTTACTTGCATGGATACGAGCCTTTTCTTTCCTTTTTTGATAAGGTTGCCTAAAGGTTTATTGGTTTTATTTTTTCTTTTAAAAAACAAACTCTTTGATTCATTAATTTTTTGTATTATTCTCTTAGTCTCCATTGCATTGATTTTTGCTCTGATCTTTATAATTTCCTCTCTTGTAAGAGATTTGGGTTTGTTATCCTCTTCTCTTTCTAAGAGCTTGAGGTTCTGCATTAGGTTATTTATCTGAGTTCTCTCTGTTGTCCTAATATGGGCATTCACTGCTATGAATTTCCCACATAGAACTGCTTTCATTGTGTCTCATACATTCCTGTATATTGTACTGGCATTATCATTTACTTGTAGAAACTAATTTCTTCTTTAATTTCCTCTGTGACTCATTGGTTGTTCAAGAGAGTGTTATTCAATTTCCATATGTTTGTGGGAGTTTTGCGGTTTCTTATGTTATTGATCTCCAATTTTATTGCACTATGGTCTGATAATATATGGGGGTAACTTCAGTTCTTTTACACTTACTTAGACATGTCCTATGAGCTAGCATGTGGTCTATTTTGGAGAAAAACCCCTGTGCAGCTGAAAGGGATGTGTATTCTGATTTTGTGGGGTGGAACACTCTGTAAATGTGTCTTAAGTCCATTTGTTCAATAGCTTGGTTCAGTTCTAGAATTTTGTTGTTAAAAATTTTTTGTCTAGATCTGTCTATTAGTGATAGTGGGATATTGAGGTCCCCCTTTACAATTGTATTAGTGCTTATTTGTTTTGTATAGTTGGGAACATTCGTATTTGGTGCATATATATTTAGGATTGTCATCTCTTCCTCTTGGACTGTTCCCTTCACAAGGATGTAGTGAGCATCTTTGTCTCTCTTAATTAGTTTTGCTTTGAAATCTACTTTGTCTGCAAATAAGATTGCTACCCCTGCTTTTTTTCTGGGTTCCTGTCATGTGGAGCACTGTTTTCCATCCTTTTATTTTTAGTCTATGAATTTCTTTTTGAGTTAGGTGTGTTTCTTGTATACAGCATATTGCTGGATTTTGCTTCTTAGTCCATTCTGCTAGTCTATTTCATTTGATTGGTGAACTGAGGCCCTTAACATTGATAGATATAATTGATAGATATTGACTCATCCTTGTCATGATGTTTTACTGTTGTTGGTTCTTTTATTTCTTATTTTCCCCACTTCCCTTTAATACCACATTTTCTTTATCCATTCATCTGTTGGTAGCCATATAGGCCACTACCTAGATTTAGCTATTATGAGCTCTACTGCTATAAACATGGTTGTGAATGTGTCAATATAATGTCTGTAATGCTTCAGGAAGATAACCAGATAAGATATACTTGGGTCAAATGGAATTTCTATTTTTAGTTTTTTGAGGACTCTCCACATGCTAATTTCCACAGTGGTTGTACTAATTTATATCTCCATTAACAAACTAGAAGTTTTCCTTTTTCCCCTACAACCTCACCACATTTGTTGTTTTTTGAGTCCTTGATAAGAGCTATTCTTCCTGGAGTAAGATGAATTTCAGCCTTGTTTTGATTATTTGCATTTCTGTAATGGCCAAATACACTAGACATGTTTTCATGTGCCTATTGGCTATATGTTCTTTTGAGAAGAGTTTATTCATTTTAATAGCTCATTTTTGATGAGGTCTTATTTTTGAGGAGTCTAACTTTTTGAGTTCTTCATTTATTCAAAATATTGGTCATATGTCTGAGGAGTAGCTGGCAGTTTGTTTTCTCATCCTATAGTTTGTCTCTTTACCCATTTGACTGCTTCCTTTACTGTGTAGAAGTATTTAATTTGATATAATCTCATTTGTTGAGAGTTGGTGCTATTTCTTGTGCAATTGGGGTTCTGTTCTGAAAGTCTTTGCTTAGTTCTATGGCTATAAGAGATTTTATCTATTTTATCATCAAGCAGATTTGGTGTTTATGTTTTTATATGTAGGTTTTTGGTCCATTTTGATTTGAGTTTAGTGTAGGGTGAGAGATATGGATCTAGGAGCTAGACTCATTATTCTGCATGTAGATAATCAGTTTTTCTAGCACCATTTGTTAAAGAAAGCTATCTTTTCTCCAGCATGTGTTTTTGGCCTCTTTATCAAAGATCAGATAGCTGAAGGTACATCTATATATTGTATCCCATTTAATATGGTCAGTCATTAAATATGAATATAGATAATGATCAGGATAGAAATTAGAGTACCATAATAATTTAGCACATAAACACAATCTCTGAGTAATGTTATATCAGTTTCATTTATATGTATCAGGTGTATTTTGTCAATTATTAATTAAAATATTAATCACAACCAAGAGAAAAGACACCAGAAACTTACCAAAACAATGTTGTATGAGGCACATTTCATAAAATGAGAGAATGCAATAAAACATTCTATAATTCATCTTAACTCTCTAGTTATTGTACTGTCAACCTAATAAAATTGATTTGAAAGTTTACTCAGTATTTTAAAATTCCAAGATGTCATACTATTAGTTCTTTAACTATTTACTAAAAATATTTATTGATGATCTATTTCTTATCTAGCAGAGTACCCAAATCTGAGCAACAAGCAGTGCATTAAATGCAGCGTCTGTACCAAAAAGGACACAGTGATTCTCTTTGCAGATTGAAATCATGACTTTTAAGACTAATTACACCTGGCCAAAGTCTCCACTTTAGAATTCATGATGGTAAAGTAAGGGTTTGTTCAAGATACATGTTGAATCAACGTATTGCTCACAATAAGGATCTTTCTTATTATAGAATAGATATATCCTATCCAAATCAGTCAAAACTTCTATTCTCTGTAACTACAACTTTATATTGTGTACTTAGAAATTGATTATCTTATTTAAACAAATGTGAAAACAGCAAAAAAATATTATAGTAGATTGAAATATTGGTTCCAAATCGATTAAGATGGACTGTAAAGTAGAGGAGAAAAATTACTATCCAGGGAAAGAGACAACGTGAATGCTAGCCAGGTGGACAATATAATCTTTAGCCCATGTCTCCTGCCACTGAGTGAAAGGGGTGATGCTTCTAACCCTGCCAGGATGCTATGTGTAAACCAAGAATAGCTTCTAAAAATATTCATCCACACTCATCCTATTGTTATTACCAAGTTTTTCAGATGTAAAGTATATTCCTGAATAATTAATCAGATCAACACGCTCTTTCTTAAAGTGCTCCACTGTCTTTGCAAGATCCTGAGAATAAAATCTGAAGTTCTTCCCAAGATCTAACTGGTCCTATAAGATCTGACCCCAGATATCTTTCCAACCTTGGTCTATCACTCTTACCCTATTCTCCTTGCCTTTCTTCAGCCAGATAAATATGTTCAGGCTTAGAAGATCTGGAATTCCCCTATCCTTGAACACTTCCTAGATAGCCTCATGGCTCCATCTTTCTCTTCATTCTATTCTGCTTTCAAATGAGACCTCTCAGAAGCATCTTCTTGACATCTAAAATAGCCCTTCTCACATGATATCATGTTATTTCTATTACTCTGCTTTGTCTTCATAACAAATTCATTGCATGAGTCATGCTATGTATCCCTTTCTTTATTACTTGGCTCTATACTAGAATGTTATATCTGTGAGTTCAGTGATGCCTTTTTCAATATTATATCACAAGGTCCTAGAGTGCATTCTGGCATATTAGCCGTACTTGATAAGTATTTGTTAAATGAATGTGGAAAAGTTAAAAGTATTTACAATTGTTATGACCATAATTCCTTATGTTATATTAAAAGGAAGTTTGAAATACATGCCACTTCATTTCATGATGTTTTTTCTTTTTTTTGGTAGCAGGGATTGAACTCGGGTTCTTGTGCTTGTGCAGCAGGTGGCAAAACCACTGAGCTAAATCCCTGGCCCTTCATTTCATATCTCTACAACTTTAAATAAAAAAATATTGGCAGTAAACTAGTATAGTATTCACAAGGTATTTAGTAAAAAGACCCTGCAGTATCACCTGTTTCTGATTCTTTTTTTCTATTTTTACAAGTCATACAGAGTCACTCATCTCTCCTTTCCTTACTTTTAATACCTAACATGTACCTTGATTATAATTTTGATGATACCAACCATCTCGAGTCCTGGAAGAAGCAGCAAGAGATGAGTCAGCAAGGTGCACTTTGAGAGCTGATTAAGAAGTCTAATTTGGGTTCAGTAGGGTAAAGTGACTGTGGAAATGCAAATAAAACATAGTCTTGAGGAATAAACTTCATAAGGAAAATTTAATAATTTGTATTTTATCCTAAGGGAATGGGTAGTAATTAAAAGAATTGAACTAAAGTGTGATGTGGTCAGAGTTGCATTTCCAAAGGGTAAACCTAACTTGTAAGAATGAAGTTTGGGGTAATAAGACTAGCAATAGGGATACAGAGTTGTGTTCTTATCCAAAAAAGACCAGTACCTGAATAGAGAGAACTCTGGGTAGGTCCACCTCCCTACATCCCCTACATTTCTCACCTAATGCTTCTATTACCTCTTTAGATTAGGGCTCAGCTATATGTCTATACAAAGGAACAAAACTATTTTTCAGCTCTCATTTACCTATATACCATAAAGAGGAACACTGGCTGATTGAATTAATTTATGTTCTTTCTATTCAAATTGTCCAAGTTTTCATTTAAAAAATAAAATAAAATTCTTATTGAAGAAAACAGATGTATTAGAAATAAAAGATAAAATACTATTGCCATTGCCCAAAGTTATTAGTTAACTTATAATTTTAGTGGTTTGTGGATATTTCTATGGTCCATGACTTTATTAAATGGATTCAAAACATCTTGTTCAAGAACTTTTCCTTCTAAAATACACAGGAATAAATTTAACCAAGGATGGAAAAGATTTCTACACTAAAAACTATAAAATAGTGAAAGAGGATACTAATAATAAATAATTCAATCTCCAGTATATCAAAAAGATGCCTCATGCTCATGAATTAAAAGAATAAATACTTTATTGTTAAAATGTCCATATTACCCAAAACAATCTACAGATTCTATGCATTCTCTTTCACAATACCAATGACATTTTTCACAGGAATAGAGAGAATAATCCTAAAATATAGTTGTACCACACAAGATATCTAATGGCCCATACAATCTTAAGTAAAAAGAATAAAACAAGTCATTACATTTACTGACTTCAAAATGTACTACAAAGTTATAATAATGAAAACAGCATGGTACAAGTATAACAACAGGCATATAGACCAACAGAAAACAATAAAGATTCAAGAAATATGTCTATGAATTTATAGCCAATGGATTTTTCACATGAGTATCAAAATATGTGATGGGGAAAGGACAATTCTTCAATAAATAACACTGGGAAGCATGGATATTCACATATAGAAGAATGAAATTAGATCGTTATGTTTCAAAATACACACACACACACACACACACACAGAAAACCTCAAAATGGATTATATTGAAATATAAAACCTGAAATTATGAAACTTCTAGAAGAAAACATAGGAGAAACGTTCTGCAATAATGTTATGAGCAATAATTTTTAGGATCAAACCTCAAAATCACAGAGAACAAAGTAAAAAAAAGACTAATTTATATAAAACTAAAATCTTTCTGCATATTAATGAAACATTATGCATATAAATAAAACAACACAATGATGACACCCTACAAAATATGAGAATGTATTTGTAAGCTGTGCATTTGATAAGAAGTTAATGTCCAAAATAAAAACTTGATTTAATAGGAAGAAAAAATTCTCAATAACCCAATTAAAATTGGGCAAAAACCTGAATGAACATTTCTCAAAAGAAGTCATTAAAAACAGTCAACAGATATGTGAAAAATACACCAATAATTAAGACTACAAGATATCATATAACTCCACTACGAATGGCTATTATCACAAAACGCAAAAGATAATATGTTTATGGGAATGTAGAGATAAAGGAACTCTGGAACTTTGTCAGAATGTAAATTAACACAGCCATTAAAACAAACGGTATGGAGCATCATCAAAAATTAAAAATGGAAATACTAGATGATGTAGCACTTCCACTAGTGCAAGGGTCCCCAAACCTAATGGGCCACTGAGAAAGCTGAAAGCAGTGGGGAAGCATGGGAAGCTTTATCAGTATTTGCAGTCATTCCCCATCTTTGACATTATTGTCTGAGCTCTGCCTCCTTTAATATCAGCAGAGGCATTAGGTTCTCAAAGAAGTGTGAACTCCACTGTGAACTGTGTATTATTTCAGGGATCTAGGTTGCACATTCCTTTAAATCATTCCCAAAAAATTATCGCTACCACCACCATCCCTGTCTTCCACAAAAAAATTGTCTTCCACAAAACTGTTTCCTGGTGCCAGAAACAGTGGGGAAAATTGCAACTGTGGATGTTCATCTGTGACAGTTTACCTGGAATATCAATTTGATTGGCTTAAGAGGTGCATAGAGGATTAATAAAGCACACTTGCGGTTATGTCTGAGTGGCTCATGGAGGTGTAACTTTGGGTACTATATCCATGGTCTCTTCCTTCCTGGCAATGTTCCCTGGCTTCCCAGCCATCATGAGGCCAGCAACTTTGCTACACTTTACCCTTTCTCCCCAGTGTTGCTTCTTTGAATCCAGCTGATCATGGACAGAATCCTCTGAAACTGTGACCCAAATGAACTATTTCTCCCTTTAAGTAGCAGATGTCATGTATTTTGTCCAATAATAGGAAAAAATGACCAACACAACATCCACAGAAAAGCAATCAGTATGTCAAAGAGATATTTGCAATACCATTTATTTTTACTGTAACATTATTCATTGTAGCTAAGATATAGAATCTACCTGAGTGTCTACCAATGAGTAGCGATTGGTTGGCCAATGGGTACAGTGATACCATTAGGCAGGAGGAACAAGTTCTCATGTTCTTCTGTGCAGTAAGGTGACTACAGTTAACAATAATGTATTATCTATAAAAAAGTAGCTAGACAAAATTTTAATGTTCTTACTATAAATAAGAATGAACATTTGAAGGTGATAGATGTGCCAGTTATCTCTTTTGATCATTACACAATCTATACATATATCAAAATATCACATTGATACCATAAGTATGTTCAATTATTATGGGTGAATAAAAAAGAAAACTTCCAAAATAGGAAATTGTGCTCTAGGACAAGAGAAGACTGATGACTGAGTGCTTGATTTCTAGATTAGGGGTGTTGAATTTGAAAGGTTATTATCATAGAAATCATGCAGTAATGTGCTTCAAAGCCTGTCTGAGCAGCGTTGCTTTTTGACACAATGTGGTGCCTTGTTAAACAGCCAATGTCTTATTAAAGTCTCCCTCTCTCTCTCTCCCCGCCCCCTTCCTCTCCCTCTCCCACTCCTCCCTCTTTTTCTCTCTCCCTGCTTTCCATTTTTGTGTATATGCACCTATTTTGAAAGACATAGAAATAAAGAGATCTTCAGAATAGAATGACCCTTGGAAGATGGCCCATGAAGTATGGAATGATTCAGTGATATGAGGGTTATTCTATTTCCTGACAGATACCAGCATGTCCAATACTTTCAGTGTTTCTTCTTTTGTCAGGAGAAGAAGGAATTAATTAAAATTCAAAAGAAACTGGAGGGCTTATCTTCTCACACGTTAGCTGAAATAATTGGCTATATTAAATCTGTTATCTGAGGATAGGATTTTAAGAAAAAGTGATATACAGTAGCTAATTTGTTAAAAACAATACAATAATGCATATTTACTATAGAACATTTAGAAAGTAAGTAAAAGATGAAAACACATTAATAATTCTATTATCCTCATATTGTGTTACTATTTTAATATATTCTATTTTGAATGAGCTTAGAAAATAAAAATCCCTTTAAATGGCTGCAACATATTCCACTACCTGGACATACCATAAGTAAGCAATAAATTCTCTATTATTAAAATTTTAAGTTGCTTTCAATTTTTAATTATCAGAAAAATAAAGCAGTAGATATTGTTGTAGTTAAAAGCAAATGCAAAAATAACTGATTTTTGAACTATAAGGTCTTTCATAGAAATTACAAAAGAGGTGGTTCTTAGACCTCATCAGCAGAGTGTGAGACTACCAGAGTCACATCATTGTTAAATTTGACAATTAGCATTTTTAAAAAGTGGTTGCCTTGATTTGAGGCCAGTTTGAGCTAACTAGCAAGACCCTGTCTCAAAAAAAAAAAAAAAAATGTGGCCAGTGTGGTAGATGAAAATGATGTTTTTCTGTTTTGTTAAAAAAAAAAATTTCATTTCTTCATGCCAAGGTGCTAAAGTATATAATGGCTGCCTCCCTCCATGAAAATTAAGTTGATGATTACATCAAGAAACGTAACCACTTGTGAGATCCGTGGGGTAAAAAGATGGCTGTTTCAGACAGTGTTGAAAGAGTACAGCTTTGACTTAAGGCAAGGCTGTTGGGGATAATAGGAAAAGAATTACTGGAGTTTATTTCTCATTGTTTTTCTCCAACCTTACCTTAAGACAAAGGACTGCTTCACAACATACCTGTATATGCTCAGATCTCTAGTCTAGTTATCTTCAAGGGTAAAATCAGAGCAGAATAGAAACTCAAAAATCCCGAAACAAAATAATTGGAGAATAACCACCTCTGGGATCCAAACACAAAAGTTTAGCTAATTATAATATATAATATATATAAAGTTATAATATATCAATATATAAAGTTAAAATATATCTATATATATATCTATATATATACTATATATTGATGAATTTATGTAATATCACTATTTGCATGAGTCATACCTAAAGCTCAGCGATTCGAAGGTTTTCTGTATTAAGAAGTACTATATCATATTAGATGAATGCTAACTACAATAAACTTATCACCAATTTGAGTGGCTTGGGAACTCCCAAGGGATTAGTGAAGCACATCTCTGGGTATGTTTGGGTGTGTCATGGATGTGTGACTTTGGGTATGTATCTGTTCCCTTACTTTTTTCTCTCTGGTGCTGTTTCTGTGGTCTGATTTCCTGCCTCCATGAACTAAGCAGCTTTGCCCGGCCATACCCTTTTACCATGATGTTCTTGCCTTAGAGCCAGCTCATCATGGACTGAGTTCTCTGAAACCATGAGCCATATAAAGTTCTCTTCCTTCGAATTGTGGGTGTTGAGTTTTTGGTCCCAGCAACAGGAAAGCTGACTAATACACTAACCTACAGAAAGTAGGTTGTATAAATAGGCTATAAACTATTTGTAGGTGAAATCGAATTCCAAATAAAAGTAATCATTATTCTTGCAGAAGATCATATTATTATAGTAAAATTTTAATTCACCAATTAGACAATTCAGCAATTTTAGACATGTTTACAGGTAATAAAGTAGCTTTAAATATATATAAAGAAATTGATACTTCTCTTGGTTATCAATAGGTCAATCAGATATAAAATCACTAATAATATGATTAGCTGAACATCACCCCTAAAAGTCTTATGTAATACGTATAGAGAGTTCTGGGCAATTAAGGTATATGTCAAGGGAGAGGGAAGACAGACTCCCACTAATGGATATATATTGTTTTTAACAACTATTATAATTTTACTATGAATAATAAAATGAAACAATAAATGAGATATTGTTAAAAATACCATGAATTGGGCCAGGCATGTAGCTCAGCAGCACAGAGCCTGCCTGGCAAGCATGAAGTTCTGAGTTTTACCCCTGGTATATATATAAAAAAAAGAATTAGAAAAAGTACCATGAATTAATCATGTGACATAAAAGTATATTTGAAGGGAGACATAATTACAAATACTCCAAATTTTTGAGTAACATATTTATAAAGTAGATATTGTAGAAAATATAAACAATTCTATTTCAATATTTATAACTATAAATTAACTTCCTATATTAAATATAATTAACTTCAAATGTAAAATTATATTTAAAATCTACACATTTTCAAAAGTAGAGGAAATGTCATAATAAAGCCTTCTATGTGTATTTTTCAAATTTAATTTAACATTCCCCTAATTTTAATTTATTTTAAAATTTTATTTTTATAGACTCCTTTTAAATTTTAGATATGATGCCACCTTATCCCTACATACTTCAGTAAACCTCTCTAAAATTATATAAACATCATTTTACATCAGTATTGTATCATCATAATATTATTACAACACAAGAAAATTAGCAAATGTGTCTTGGCATCATCAATATTCTGCAATCAATATTATGAATTTTATAAAAAATTGGTTCATTCAAATTTGGATATAAATAATACCTATACATTTTGTTTAGGGAGTTATGTCTCTTAAATATCTTTTAATCTAGGCCTGCCTTCCACTTTACCTTTGTTTTTCACAACAAGCATTATGTTCAGAAATTGAGTCAAAGTTCTCTAGAATTTTCCACATCTTGAATTCATTTGCTTATTTACTTCTGGTGTCATTTAACTTGTTACTCTTGTACCTGGGGATCAAAATCAGGACCTTTTGCTTGCAAGGCAACCACAGTGGCACTGAGCTGAATTCCAGGGTAACTTGTTACTCTGTATGCAATTTTCCTTAAAGCTAAGATACTTAAGGAACGTCTAAAGACTTGCTGAAATTCAAGCTAATTTTTTTGTTGTTTTTCAGAATACTCTAGTTTGTAAGTAGCATGAATAATTTAGGTTGGATTTCATTAGTAAGCGTATAATAACATGACGGCCTAATCCCTACATTTCAAACTTTTAACTTTTAATCTAATTGTTTTATACATCAATGAATAATTTCCTTAAAACACTTAAATTTATTATTGGCTACCAATATGTTGGTTTTCTAACTCTATTTTTCTTCCAGATACATTAATTGCAAATTTTCAGAAAACAACAAAAACAAGCAAAAAAAAAAGTTCTCATTGAATAGGGATAGTATTTGGTTAAACTGAAATATGGATTACGTTATAAAGTTATACCAATAATTTGGGACATTTGACTAAAACAATAACATTTTTAGAAAAATATAATTTACTAAAACTAATTCAAGAAAAATACCATCAGGGATCCCACAACTACCAAACAATGAAGTAGCAATTCCATCTTTTTCTAAGTAGGAAAATCTCTAGGCCTAAATATTGGTGGAGAAGAGTTCTGTGAAACTGTTAATGAAAAGATCATCTCAACTTTTTATAAAATCTTTGTTTTTTGGTACCAGGGATCAAACTCGGGATCTTGCGCTTGCAAGGCAGGCACCGGAACCACTGAGCTAAATCAACAGCCATAACTTTTTATAAAATCTTGAACAGAAAATATAAGAGAGACTACTACCTAACTATGAAGAACTAACTTTAATATCAAAGCCAAACGAAACATTACTGGAAAAGAAAAACATTGGCCATTTTTCTTTTTAATGTTTGATGTTGCAAATGGAACTCAGGACCTCATACATGCTAAGCACAATCTCTGAGCCACACCTCAGCCTAATGTTTTTATGAATATAAATATAAATTTCCTAAATTAAATGCTTAAACTATCAAACCAAGTAAGGTATGTACAAGTTAATAAATCTCAACCAAGTTGGATGGGTTTAAGTTACACAAGCTCACTTAAGAGTAGAAAAAAAAAAATTATCATCTCAACAGATGTGGGAAAGGCATATAAAATTAAACACATTTATTCAAGAAAGAAAAATTTGAAAAATTTTGCAAATTAGAAAGAGAAAGGAAATTTCCTTAATTTTTTTCAGAACCTCATCAAACATCACTATAAATGAAGAACTGTCAAATGTATGGCCTTTGTGATTAGCAATTAGGCAAGAATGGCCATCATCCTCATGTCTATTTAAGCCCTCTCTAAAATTCTATTTTAAAACTATCCAATTTATGTGCATCAATGATTTCTCATTGGAGAGATCCTGAATCCACATGATCTCTTATACATTGCCCACTGACTTGTAAATTGGTGAAACCAATTAGAAAACAGAATGATAGTATATCCTAAAGTTGAACATTCACATGCCCTAAAAACTACCAATTCTACTCCTAATAATGTACAACAGGAGACATACACAAAAATGTTTACAATAACAAGAACCTGGAAAAAACACAAATGTCTATCAACAGAAACCAGAGCAATAAACTGTGAAAACACAATACCTTTTAAATAAAGTTTAAACCAAGGATAAAATATTCTGTGTTTGGAAATATATGTAATGCAAAGAAATAAAATACTATTTAAAAGGGAAAGCAGGAAAATGGCATCGATGAGATTCAGGTGAAGTCTCTTTGTGTGTAGTTGGTGAGGGAAGCCAGGAGTAAGAGTTCTTGGAAGTGCATGGTGGCATGTAAGTTACTACAGTCTACATTTGTTTTATGTGGTGGGTTCATGAATGTTTATTATATTACTGAAAAGTAATTATTTTATCTAATAAGTCAAAGGAGAACATACAAGGTTAAATGATGAGAGTATGCCATGAAAAGCATGATAAAAGTGTCACACAAGACGTGTAAATTTTAAAATTAATTACAGTAAAACACACATTGCCATTAATCCCTGGCAAAATCCTCTCCCTTGCTTCAAACAAACTTATTCTATCATACCTGAAACTTTCTGAAGCAGTTCTGGAAATCCTTTTTTTGTAATGTGATCAAAACCGGAGAGAATATTGCTCCTGAATGCCATCCAATGGAAGGACAGCTTCTAAAAACATATGGAGTGTCTTAATCCAATTTATGCAAATTTTGGCTCTTCCTCAAAGTCAAAATGGCCATGAAAAGCAAACATTTTGAATTAATTCAGGATATCAAACTGGCCAGAACAATACATCTAAAGACATTCACAAAAAAGGACTCCCAGAACTGCTTCAGAAAGTAGCAAGAAGAGTGAGTTAAGCGTGCTTGACAACTGGAGGAGAATTTTAATGGAAATTATAGTGATGTGTCTTTTGCTATAGTGTCTTTAAACACACACCATGTTTTTCTTGCACTAATGATTAATCCAATTCTCCATACCTAAAATCCAAGCACAGAAGTAGAAGATTTTAGCTATTTGAGTGCTATAAGACACTTACTTGGGTAAGTACCAAAGGGGAAAAAAGTACAGGGAATTGCATGAGTGTGAAAAACAAACTTTTAAAATATGTATTTATCTAGTGTTTACTACCTGGAACCTCACAATGTTAATGAATATAGAAGACAGTACAAAGGCCAATATCCGACTATCTGTGCTATAAGAAACAGGTTCAATCTCCGCAAAACTTAGATTTCATCTCAAGAAGCACATGAGTAAATATTGTGTGTAGAACATTTTTTCCCATTAAGTTTACTGGTACATTTTTGGTATAAAATACAGTTACATTCATCATTGGAATCTTGTACCATTACATGAGTATCTTGATTCTCATTTTTTCCCCTCCCCCTGCCCTCCCTTTACCCCCTCCACCCTTCCCTATTTGCAAAGACTTTGTTTCCATTTTTCTCCTTTACTCATATTTTTCCTTTTCCCTTTTTTCCTTTCCCCTACCCCTCCCACTTCCCCTGCTCCTTTAGACCTTTTCTTCCTGTTACACAATATCAATTATATATTTTTTAAATTACAATATCAAGATCTAGGAGACATTACCACAGATTTTACAGAATTTAAAAGGATATAGAAAGCATATTTCAAAAATCTTTTTTGAAATAAATTTGACAACTTCTAAGAAGTACCTTGGAAGACAAATTAATGAAACTAACCCTGGAGGAAATATAAAATTGGAATAGCACCTATTAAAGAAAGTGTATTCCTAGCTTGAAAACCTATCTATAAGACAACAGCAGGCTCATATACATTTTAACTGATAAAGTATATCAAACAATTAAAGCAGAAAAAAGAAGGAACACTTCTCCCCTCATTTTAGGAACTCAACATTGTGCTAATCCTAAAACTGGATAAAGATAATAGAAGAAAAAAGTATGAACATAGATAGAAATTTGTTTAACAAAACAAACTATTAGAAGTCAGATCTGTCAGTATGTAGAAAGTGGTTTTGTTATAGGGATGGCAGTGTTGGTTCATCATTGAAAGATCCACCCCCAAAAGTCATCCTTTTAACAGAGGAAAGGAAAAGCCACATGATCCTGTCACTAGTTGGAGAAAAAGTATTGGACTAAATTCTACAGCTGTTCATGGTAAAAGCTATCAGGAGCCTAGAAGTAGAACAGAACCTTCTCAAAAGATTAAAGACATGTACTCCATACTTCCGGCGAGAACGCCTTATATGAATGGAGAAGATACAATGCTTTCTCCTTAAGGTGGGGAACAAGGGCAGATATGCTTACTCTTTATCTGTCCATTAAACTTTGAAACCTAGGCCCCACCAAAATAGTCTGGCAATAAAAAGACACAATTAGGATAGGATTGGCAAGGTAAAAGCAAAATCTTTATATGTAGATGAAATGATCATCTACAGAGAAAATACTAAGAAATCTCTAGGAGCCCTGAGAACTTGTATTTGAATTTAGCAGGATTAGAAAACAAAAGGTATATATCAAAATTCAGGTCTGTGTATACTTGCTATAAATGAAGAATTGGATATTGAAATTTAAAAGTTATGTAGGAGTACAAAGGACGTAGAAAAGTTAAAAAAAAAAACAGTGTTGGAAGACGTTTAGTACCTAATTTTAAGACTTCTTATAAAGCTAGAGTAATCAAGGCAGTGTTGGTGTAAGGAAAGACATATAGATCATTGGAATAAAACAGAGAATCTAGAAATAGAACCACACATATATGGTCCACTGAGTTTTGAAAGATTATTTAACATTAGAATTTTAAGAATATAAACTCAATTCAGGAGCCGAGGAAGAGAGAGTGTTTTCAGCAAAGAGCACTAGAACACCTGGTATCTGTATATAAAAAATTAACCTCAACCCTTTATTTCCATACATGAAAATAACTTGAAGGGATCTATGAACCTTAATATGGAAGCCTAAAAGTATAAAACTTTAAGAAGAAATTATAAGGGAAAATGTTTATGAATTCAGGGTAGGCAAGAACTACTTAGTATACAAAAGACACGATGTATAAAAGAAAAAAATTGATAAATGAGATTCCATCAAAATGTAGAACTTTAAATGACATCATTGAGAAAATGAAAAGTAGTCCTTAAACAGGCCATATTTCCAATGCATATAACCTATGACCAAAATACATAAAGAATTCTTAGAGCTCATTAATAGACAACTCAATTAAAAAGTAGACATAAGAAAATGATAAATAGCCAGTACAGCACAAGGAAAGGTGTGCAACTCTAGAATCAGAAAAATAATAATCAGTACAATAACAAGATTGAATTATACACTCATTAGGGAGATGAAGTTAAAAGTTTTAAAACCTTTGTCATGACTTTTTCTTTTTGTTGGATTCTCTCCCTTTGTGTTTAATTTGTCATGCCCAATGGATTCATTCTGCTGGGTTTCCTGGGGTTGTGATCCTCATTGTCTTTGCCTAGGGTATTGTCTAAAATTTTTTAGAGTGCTGGTTTGATATTCATGAAGTTCCTGAGGTGCTCTTTATCCTGAAAACATCTTATTTCTCCATCAATTTTGAAAGATAGTTTTGCAGGGTACATCAATCTGGGTTGGAGGCTGTTTTCTTTTAGGGCTTGAAATATGTCACTCCAAGCTCTTCTTGCCTTGAAGGTTTGCACAGAGAAGTCTACTGTGATTCTGATGGGCTTTCCTTTGTATGTGATTTGTTTCTTTTCTCTCACTGCTTGTAGAATTTTGTCCTTCTGTTGGATTTCTGGAATCCTAACTATTATATGCCTATGTGTAGTTTTTTTGATAAAGGCTATTTGGAGTCCTACATGCCTCACTTATCTGTATATCAAGTTCTTTTCCGCTCCAAGATTTCTGCCATCACTTCTGTGAACAGTTTTTTGATGTCATCTGCACTCTCTCTTCTTTCTTCATTGACTCCAATCAGTCTTATTTTATTCTTCTTTGCATCATCTAGTAGCTGCTGGATTGATTTTTCATGTTCCTTTACAATTTTAAAGCAATTTTCCTTTTCCTGGTCACTAATTGCAATCTTTTCTTCTATATCTGAAATTCTATCCTCACATTGGTTCCTTCTGCTGTGCAAACTTTCTATGGAGTTTTTAATCTCCTAGAAATCTGTTTGCATCTGTTTTATGGATTCCATTTGTTTCCTAGGTTGGGATTCCGTCATGTTCCTCAGATCCTCTATTTTTTTATCTGTGTCCTCTCTAGATTTATTAATCATGTCTTGCACCATGAGCAAAATCTTTGCTGTTATCTGAGTAATTATTTCTGATTTCATTTTTCCCAGATCCTCTTTTGTTGCTAGTTCAGAGAGTCCAGGTGGTTGAGTATCAGATTGTTCCATCTTATTTCCCTTTGGGGTTGCTGTAAGTGATCCAGAAGTCTGTTTTTGAGGCTTGTTTATGTGTCTTCTCATTTCCACAGGGGTGGGGGTGCTTCTGGCACCCACGCAGCTCATCTTCTCTGCCCTAGGAGCTTGGGATGGTGGTGGGGGAGCTTCCTTCCAGGTGCTGGGACCAGCTCACCTTCTCTTGAACATCTTAGAATGATAAATGTTACAATGATATAATAAGTAATACAAATAATACACACTTATCTAGTCACTAGTATTTCCAATATCCAAACATCTCTGGATAACTAATTATTCTCACTTTTGAGGCATTGGTGATATAAAAATATACAGATGTAGTTTGCGTTCTAGTGCACGGTTCATAGGTCAAAAACTAAATATTTAAAATTAGAACTTTTGCCTGGGATTTAGCTCAGTGGTACCACCGCCTGCCTCGAAAGTGCAAGGACCCAAGTTCAATGCCCGGTACAAAAAAATAAAGATAAAAATAAAAATAAAATTAGAAGTTTTTCTAAAACTTTGGAGATGTATGTACGTGTATGCATGTGTATCTCATTGTATTTCCATTAGGAACTACTTCATGAAGGGTGTGACCATGGTATCTTGAAATCATACCTAATTAAACTAAAATATATTTTAAAGAATAAATGTAATTGGCTAGACAAATAAAAGAAAAAATCCGTGTGTGTGTGTGTGTGTGTGTGTGTGTGTGTGTGTGTGTGAATACTGATGGAACATCCAGGAAATTTAACACTCTGCTCTAAAAAGCCAGTTTCAAAGGAGAGGGAAGAATTGAAAGTAAGTAAATTATGCTCGGACCCACCTTAACACATTATTTCAAAATAGCTTCCTCATTACTAAATGAAGACAGTATTCTATATAGGCTTACTCTGCTTAGTTACTGCAATTAAAATATTATTTTTCCCCAAGTAAATTATTATTGATTATCCAAGCCACAATTTGTCTCAGAAGCTATAAGGCAGTAAAGTTTCTTACTCTTTTTAATGCTGCCTTCCCAAATATTTCCATATTTTAAAAAATATATCTTAGCTATTTGATAAATAAAGAATAGTTTCTCGTTATTTCTTTAAATTAAGCATTCAGTTTTAGTTTTATCCAACAGAAGACTCTGTATAAAAACAACATTTTTGATCTCCTCAAAGGCAACTCATATTTTAAAAGTGTGGGTCAGTTCGATCAAATCAGACCTATAACAAAACTATTCCTTTCACCCACACCATAAAAAAACCAATGACTACTAAGATATTATACCAAGGTTAGGAGGAGTTGTTCATCATTCCTTTTCATACATTTTGTAGCTGGAGACTGCTCACTCCCAGAATTGACTTGAACTTGCCTAGCAACAGGATGTAGTTGCTAATGGTAACCATTCCATAGGGAAATATTTGTCCTGGGTGTTTGGGGTCTTTGTCCTTACAGAAGCATAACAGATTGATGGACTTTATAAGAGTGAGTGACAGTGTCTCAATGCCTGTACCTGTTTCATTGTTTTGCCTCTGGTCCATATACAAATTTGGAAATTGCCTCCATACAAGCACAGTCTATCTTGGGGGGTTGGCCTCAACTCTGAATCAAATATCTACAGTATTTTTTGACTTAAATAAAAAGTAGATATAAATTTACCAAATGTTACTGGTACAAGCTGTACGTTCCCATTGCCCGACATGGGATCCACCTGTGAATTCTTAGCTTTTGTCAACATAAACTATATGAAACCTGAACTCTAAATAATTTTTTTAAAATAACAATAATTTAAAAAGCAATAAAATGCACTTGAAAATGTATTACCAGGTTGTTCCCTGGAGGTATTTAGGTGATTGGTTTGAACTGAGGTTGAAACATCTTCTCTTTGAACAAATTTGCTTTAGATCAAGATTTCTCCACCTCCCCTCTATAAACTTATGGGTTGCAAGTAGCAGCCCATTCCCAAGTTGTGACAACCAAACATGCCTTCCTACTGACTTTGTGCAATGTCTGGACAACTCTGGAGGCCTAAATTGTGCTCAGTTGAGATCTAGTTTAAAACAATCCACTTAAAGACAAATTTTAAAACTCAGAATCATCAGCCAAACAAAACAGACATAAATGATTGAAACATGAATGAGAATCTTGAAATTTTTATGTCTAATAAAATTAACAATAGTGCTAAAACCCATTTCAAGTCTTCTATATTGCCAAAGTTCTAAGGATGGCCAATGTGTATAAAGCTGGTGCTTAGAATCAGAATAATGAGTTTCTTTTATTTTAGGGCCAATTTGTTTTCACTAGTTCATGTGGCATTGGTTTTAATTTCTTATCTAAGATTCATTTTGCAGTGCTAGCTATGATGAATTTGGGCAGTTCTTATTACTGACTAGTGAGACAGCTTCTACAACTTTCTATACCTTCTAGATTTCCAACCAGAATCTACATCTTCCTCTAATTTAGACTTTCCAACTAGAATTTATATGTAATTGACCATAAGGAGAAAGGTGCTATCCTTGAACACTAAAATATGACATTACCACAATATCTTGACATTGATAGCTGTGTTATGATTTTGTAGGGGAATGTCTTGGTTTGTAAGAAACATACACCAAAGTACTAGGATGTTTGAGTACCATGTGAGTAACGTTTTCTCAATTCACTCAGAAAAAAATGTTATACCTGCAACTTCTCTATAGACTATAGATCATTTTAATGCAAAATTTTGTAGTACACAGACTGGAAAATTAAAAAGAAAATAAAAAATGAGAAGGGACAATAATGTAAAAGGTGAAGTGATTTCACTAAATAGATGTAACCTTAATGGAACATGAGGTGAAATATATGAATATGTTAACATTTGTCTTTCATTGATAATTTCAGTAATTATCAAGGATAAGTTTTTACTATACAAAAACTTTTCTCCACACATTATTCTTAGAAATTATCCTGATAATGAGATACATCCAGGAAGGAAGGAAGAGAACTCAAACTAAAAGAAGTCATTGAGGGCCAGGGATTTAGCTAAGTGGTTCCAGCACCTGGCTCGAAAGCATAAAGTCCTGAGTTCAACCCCTGATACCAAAAGAAAAAAAAAATAGCTCTTTGGGGCCGGGCATTTAGCTCAGTGGTTCTGCTGTCTGCCTTGTAGGCACAAGGTCCCGAGTTCGATCCCAGCTACCAAAACCAAAAAACAAAACAAAATAAAAAGTAGTTGGAAACTAAGGAAGCAGAGGATTTTAAGACAGGTGAAAGTGTATTAAATACCATGGTGGTTAAAAAAATAATAATAGTAAAGGCTGTGACCAGTGCGGACTAAGCAAAGCAAGAGAAAAGCTGGTCTGGTGAGCAAAATGAGCTATTTACAAAGGCCCACTTGTCCAGAAGAAAGGCCAGAGAAGCTTCCAGAGACTCTGGGGTAGACATTCTAGTCTCCTTTTCGTACAGGTTGCTGGCTCCATCCAGGGCTGATGAGGCAGATAAGCATAATGCACCAAACTGACCAGCAGAGCATCAGTGTGAAATAGAAATTTTTTAGATTATAGTCACTAAAAAGATAGCAGTGATTTTGTCCAGAGTGATTCTAATGGTGTCATGGTGTAAGGCTAAGAGAGTAGAGTGTTAGACAATTACATGTAGACCCTTTTCAAGGCATCCTGATGGACAATGTGAAAATGTTTATAACACATGAGGAGGCATAAAAGTTTGAAAGGATTTTTTTTTTAATGAGAGAAACTTAAGCATATTTAAATGTGGTAGGGGTAAAAATACACAGAATGAATATCTTTGTAGACAAAAAGATTTGGAAGAACAAGCACAGTCAAAGGAAACGATGTCTTGATGAGTCTGGGACACAATTCTAGCAGGAATGAAGGAATGAATAAACTGAAAGGAGAGAAACTGGAATTCATATTTTCAAGGCTAAAGTGGCTCTGGGCAAAAACATCACACCATAGAATTTCATCCGAAGTTAGAAGAAGAGCTATGATATGGCTGAGGAAGTAACTTAAGAGGAACTTGGAACTAAAAGTGGGTCTACATAGACATTGCCTATGGTTCTGAAGTGTGACTTACATGCTTGGAGAAGAAAGGAAAAACTGTGATTATAATTCAACTTTCCAGAAAATCCTTATATGGACAGAGTTCCGACCTTATTCTGCCCTGTTTTTGTAAAGTGTTGGCTACCTTCTGGATTATTAGTTTCAGATTTGATGCTCTTCTATGGCAATTTTTTGTGCCTCAGAGGAGGTCTCTGTTGGATGAAGTAGGCTCTCTAAGTTCCCACATCTTTACCACCAGGAATTCAGAGACTTGGGAAACCTCTTAGCCCTACAAGTAACAGCTTAGAAAGCTGTGTTTCAAGACATAATATAGTTCTCTCTTTCTGTGAACTATTAAATATTCATATTTAAACAGTTATCCCTATTTTATATTTTACACTTTCATTTGCTTACAGAATTCTCTTTCACTTTTTGGCTGGAAGAGCAGTAGTCAAGTTAGCTGCAAAGCCTGGGCATAACATCCCAAACTGGAGATCCTTGAAAAGTTGTTGTTTTGCGGGAATTGCTTTGAAATAGAATTTTTATCATTATGCTGACTCCAGTGTTTTAGAATTTGTACTTGTGCCCTTTGGCAAAGAGTATATAGGGTGTCTTTATATTGATATCAACAATAAATATGATGAGTCAATTTGCTCTGCATTAAGTAAATGTGCCACTTCTGTTTGAGTATATCCTCCAATTCAAGGTAACCAATCAAACATGAGGGAGCTTTAACTGAAGTCAAACAAATAACAAAATTTTCTGAAATGACTAATCATGAGCAATGCATACAGTGC
This sequence comes from Heterocephalus glaber, assembly GCF_053883595.1. Taxonomy (NCBI): domain Eukaryota; kingdom Metazoa; phylum Chordata; class Mammalia; order Rodentia; family Bathyergidae; genus Heterocephalus; species Heterocephalus glaber. The sequence goes on along the minus strand of NW_028258403.1, from coordinate 6,898,002 downwards.
TCTTGAATCTTTGAGAGATTTAACATCCACAGTCATAATTAGGCTCTATCCCAATGGTCTTCAGTGAAGTTGGGTGCTGTGCCACTATTTGGGGAAGTCAAATCTGGACTCATCTAAATTAAATTTCTTCTTTAGGTCCTGAAATTTACCAGTGCAGAATGTGTTCCATAGAAAGCCGATGTCACCACTTCAAGACTCAAAAGCGTTGAATAGTTGCACTTTCTTCTGAAGCACTCTTTCATTGTGGGTGATATAAGATGAGTAAGTGATGTTGAAGTGCATACACACTCCTTGGAGGTGCTGACTGGAAATGGAAGAAAAATCATCAGAACAGTATAAGACTTTGTGTTGAAAAAAAATCAGCTACTCCCAGCTTCTATCAGTGTGAGTCAGCCCCCTCCCCATTTGCTTATTGTCTTCTTTGTCTTATTTAAGTTGCCCACCCACTGGGCAGAGACTGTAGCTTCTTAATATTCCATTCAGAGCCTGTTTCACAGTTGGTATTCAATAAGTGTTAAATAACAATAATAACACCATATAGAGCCACTAATTTCAAAAACTGAGGTAGAAATTGGTGTTTTGAATCTCCATACTAATGGCGTTTGATGCCTTTTTCCCCTTACAACATTGTCTGTCTCCTGCTGACTGCTCTTTATTATATTCTACAAAGCAACAGCAACTACCTAACCATCCTAGCCAGGAGGAATTGGGATGGAGAAACTGCATGCATATATACAGGTGCCAACAGGAGAAACAACAACAAAAGCTGCTGTCCTCAGTAGAGAAACTCTGATGCAAACCATAGCCCAGGGATGTCACCTGCTATAAGGGTTATACCTATAGCGTCTGAAAGTATTCTGCAGGTTGTAGCGAGGACAGGTCACAGATTTTTTTTTTTTTTTTTTTTAGGTCACAGATGTTTTGTAGCGCTTTCTGGTCCCAAATGATGACCAGCAAGTTAGCCACAAGTTCAGCCTAGGGAACCAGCATTTGCTTCAACTGGTTAGATTAAAATAGGCTTTTAATGTCACCTTTTTCTTTTAAAGTTGCTGATTTTCTTTAATAAGAAAGGATTGCTTTTTCTTCAAAGTGATACTTGGAAACTGAGAAAGAACAGTTTTTGGCTTTAAGTTAAACTATTGCTGTCAATTAGAAACTTACTGCAAGGCCAGTGAACATCTTTTTTTTTAATTGAAGATAATAATAGATTTTCTTTGATTAAATATAAAAATAGAGCTATGGGGAGGGAGGAATGAAGGAGTCTATGGATCCTAGCAGAGGAAGAAGAAAGGTAAAATGGGATACACTTGAGTTGAGGGAGAAGTATTCAGAGAGCAAGGCAAGGGAAAGAAAAATAAGTTTTTATGTTTTTCTTCTTTGTTTAACTTGACTTGCTGTTTGGAAGAATATAATTCATCTCAGAAGGTTTTCTAAAGGGTAAAGTATTATCTTTGTTAAATGTGGTAGAGATAGATAAATGTTCTAATTTATATTTATAATTGACTCTTTACAATGGGAAATTTGAAGTCCAGAAGCACAGGGTGACCCTGTCCGCAGTGTGGATCCTCCAGCAGGGTAGGCCTAACTCAGAGAGGGAGGTGAGGATGTGGGCAGAGCACAGAGTTGCACAAAAGGAAGGAGGAACTGAATAATAAAGATGACAGCACCCAGTGTTCACTAGAAGCCAAAGACTGTTCTATCCCAACACTGGACACACAGTATTTCCTTAAATCCTCTGTAAGTCCAAGAAAAGAGGGCTATTCTTATTCTTTCTTACAGAGGAGGAAATTGAGACAGAGAGAAATTAACTTGCCCAAGATCAGGCCAGAAAGTTATGGTTAAAAGAGTTTTAACTCATTTTGGTTGGAGGGTCTGTAGTCTCAACTGAGCACTGAATATAACAAAAAAGGAAAATCAGGCATTCCGAATGCATATGGTTCTATTTGGCACACTGATTCCAATGACATCAAATAACTAGGACTGGAGCCTCCCGTCATTCTTCATTAACCTACAAGACAGACTCCTAGCTCTTAGCAGGCACTGCAAAGGACACACAAAGATTCCCTCATTGTGCAGACACAGCCTCCATTTTCAACCTCAGCTTCAGGCATTCTTCACAACTGAGCTTCAAACTTGACCATTTTAATCTGTTTACAGTTGCTACTTCCCCACATGCTGCCTTCTTCTCTGCAACTATTCACCTCTTAACCTACAACTCTTTCTTTGCTGTCTGTCTGACAGATACACCTCTCAAAATTCAGCTCAGACTTTACATGCTCAGAGAAGGCATCTCTGATTTATCCAAGCAGATGTAGTAATTCCTGTTTCTGTGATTCCACAACATCAATAGACTCATGCTTTGTGGCATTTACCACATTGCTTATCATTATTCTTTAACCATTATTTCTATGTTGTTTGAATATAAGCATTCCAGTACAAATATAGCATCTTATCTCTGCTTGTTTACTTGGTATTTTTAAAGATATCCACTTGAGATCAATGAGTGATACTTCAGCTCTATTTGTGGGCTCCTTTTGCCTCATTATGTCTCAGCCTAAATGCCCACTCTTCAAAGAGTTCTATTCTGACCACTTCCTTTAGACCCTTTCTGTAATAAAAATTGAGTTACATTATTTGTCATCCTCCCATCAACAGTTGGATCCAATCTCTTTTTCTAGGTTTCAGGCTCAGGCACCTTCTTCATCCTGTGTCTCTTGGAACTCGTGCTTATACACCCAGCTGCCATGGTGTGAGGAAGGGAAAGCAGGGCCATGGAGAGGCACAGGTAGAAAGGAACAGTAAAGGCTAGTAGCAAACTGCAATGCATGTAAGTCACCTCAGCTGACACCGTAAGAGCAGGAATGTGCTGTCCCAGTCAAACCTGATCAAACTGAAATTAGCATGCAGACTAAATGATTATGATTATTTTAAATAAGTGTAGGTTCTTTGTGGTAGAGCAACTAAAAACTGCAACATCTTCTAGCTCTAACACATCATCCTGTTTATGTAGCATGTCTCATTTACAACGGTGTTTTCTCCTAGTCACCATCCTCAATTAAATATGTCTTCCATATCTGCTCTATCCATTTGTATGAACGGTACCTACCCTGATTGCTAAATACCCACTGAGTGACTAAATGCTCTTTGCAGAATTAAGCTGGGGAACTATCTCCTGGATAAACTGAGGACCTTCAGATGCCTCACTGAACTATTCTATTTTATGGAGAGTTGCAGTCTATTTTCTACACAACTCTGCTTCAAGTTTCATGTTATAGCCAGTGATGGTTATTATCTTAGATTTTCTTTATAAGTACACATTTCTTGTGGTAATAGATGTTGGAAATGTTCTAGTTATGAGAGGTTGGGGGGTCAGAGGGTAGTTATGTTATGGTGAAGAGAATGTCTATGTCTACAAGTGGAATAATTTATAGGAAAATCCAGAGAGTTTAGATCTCATTTTTTCTTAAAGAACTGTTCTATTAAATTCAGTATAAATGCAGAAGTTCTCTTTTTTATTCCATGACCTTAATAAACTGTGTTCTTTTAAAAATTCTGTCATGTTTTAATTTACTCTTAAATAATTATACATGATCTTTTAAAGTATAGACCATAAAATTCAAGAAGAAAAATTCACTTTCATAGAGGTCATTTAAATAAAAAATTAGTTTAAACAGTTGATGATATTTTTCCTATTAACGGGATACTTCATACAATGATCAGAAAGGAGTTTTGGTCTCAGTATTCTCATTCTCAACTCCCCAAGTGAGTGGGACACTTTAAGTCCATGTGAGAAATGAAGTATCAAATGATCAGCAAAGAGATGAACTTTAAATTTACAAGTCCACTTTCAATTTCTATGGAAATTGCACATTTTGTGGAAATGTGCTTAGATTGTCATTGTCTAGTCAAATGCAGTGAAAATGTAAGTTGAAGGAGCATAATTAAGGTTTTAAAAAAAGGTACAGAGAGAATGTCTGTCTTTCGTGCAGCTTAATCAGCACCTTGGATGTATCTTTGGGCACAGAATGGTCAGAAACATTCTCCTGAACCACCAGTCCTCAATTATCATCTGTGGCTTGTTATGTAAGTGTATGCACTATTTCAGTATCCTTAGTTAGGTAATCTGGGTGCTTGTTTGAATAGAAATTGTCTTTGAGCTCCTTCAAATACTATTACCTAGTTCCATTTCTTTGATTTCATGCAGCTTGTCAAGTTAGCAATAAAGTAGAAATATGATTTTTTGAGAGATAGACATTTTTGGCAACATAGTGAATTCTAACATTGAGTTTAAAGGGAAATTGTACTAAATATATTGTTATATTTTCTATGCATCCATAGGGATAGGAATAATAGCAATGATTTGATAGGATTAACTTTGCAGCTAACATTCTAAATGTTAAACATTTCCAGTAGAATAACATGGGGTATAATTAAACTTGAACCCACAAATATTTATTACTTATTGAAGATCCACTATGCTCAGGACAATGCAATATGTTTTGTGAAAGTCATAGTGAAATTAATCCTGTCTTTCATCAAGTTGCTCCCACTACTTAAGAAAATAAAGACAATTTTATAAAAATGGATTCAAATATTCTACAAAGGTTCCCAGAAACAGATGGGGGAAGTACTTCCTGAAATTCTACTTCTCCCTGACTTTACTATATTTGGTTTTGTTTGTTTGTTTGTTTTTTGTTTGGGGGGGGTATGTTGAGACAGGGTCTCACTTTGTAGTTCAGGCTGACCCTGAACTCACAATGTAACTCAAGGCAATCCTCCTGCCTCTGCCTCCCAAGGGCTGGGATTACAGGCATGAGCCATCATGCCCAGTGGACTTTACTATATTTGGATAAGAGAAATGGTCAGGCAGCCATCTACTGAGGAGTATCTAGGTATGGATCCATGAAAATAAGCAAATTCCTCAATATTTTGTACTGAAGCAATATTACCTAATAACCAATGGTTTTAATTTAATTTTTGCCAGTGTAAAATGATTACAAGCATCCAGTATTCTGCCTGCCAGTCTTGCCTGCAAGACAGGCAACTCTCTCTCACTTATTTTTATTTTCAGCTATTTCATGAATTTAAGAGGCAGAGCACATCCCAGAGGAGGAGATAATATTTAAAAGAAGATATTCTGGACTTCAAAACCCATCTAGGCCCTAAAAAAGACTAGGGAGATGCTTTAAACATATCTTCCTACTCCTCCCCACTGTCTATTTTTTACTGCAAAAATAAGTAACTGTCTATTTTCACTTATAAAAATGATTTGAAAGGTTTTTGCTTTCTTGTCTATAGAATCAAGTTCACAAAATTAAATTCTGAGAGGTTAGTAAGTTTTCAGTTCATGTGCCATTTCATCTGCTCCTGGAATACAACTCTGCTCATTTCAGAAACTCATTGACTGTAGGATAAAAACTCTCCATGCATTTTCCCTATTTTTTCAAGGACAAATTTTCTTGCAGACAAATGAAAACGATTAATTATCTTTAAAAACTCCTGGAAGAACTCAGACATACTTCAGTATAAACCTGTTTCAAGCCATCACATTCAAATCCAAATATGTAGAGTGTTATTGGAGTTGGGTGGGAAATTGTCAGGGAAAATCAGTCAGGGATGAGATGACATAGAGCTGTGCATACAATGCTAGGAAATTTGGAAGTTTTGTTTAGGTAATAAGAGCTGTTAAGAGAATTTCATTCAGGGAAATGGAATGACAATATTTTCTGATAAAAGGATCACTAGGAGCAGTGTGGAGAATGATTTGGAAGAAGTAGGATTGCAGACCTAGACATAAGTTGCCATAATCGCAGTAATACATGAAAGGAGCCTTCACTGAGATGTGGAAATAGGAGTAGAAAACAAAAAAGGAGGTTCAAAAGATACCCTCAAAGTATATTTATTTCAACACTTCAGGAGTAAGAAAGCGCTAAAGAAGAGACAGAGCATAGTCACGAGTGTCAGGCTTCTGTCTCCAGAGATCCTGTAGAGAATGTTGACATCTAACAAAAAAAAGAAAAAAATCAAAAAGCAACAGTTTAGGGGTAACAATGAGAAACTGGAGAATCTTCTAAGCACCATTTACCAAAGAAGATGCTTGACATTAATGTTCTGAAGATTTTTGTCTGATAAACAGAGAAAGATCTGTTATGTAGGTTTTCAATGTTTTAAAGCAATTGATTTATTGATTGTACTGAGGGTTGAAACTAGGGGCTTTGTACTGAGCTATATCCCTTTTTTTTCTTTTTTTTTTTTTTTTTTTTTGGTTTGAGACAAGATTTTCCTAAGTTGCCAGGTTTTCCAGGGTGGACTCAAACTTACAACCCTAGTGCCTCAGCCTCCCAGCATGCTAGATTACATTTATTTTGAACTGACATATTAAAAATATAAGAAATACATATTATTGAGGTATAATGTGATCTTTCAACACATGTACATATTGCAGAATGTTTAAATCAATTAGATGTCATTTCTTTAAGGTAGAAACATTCAAAATTGTTTCTTCTGTTTTTTAAAAATTATATAGCATGTTATCATTACCCACAGTCATTTTACTATACAAGAGCACACTGGGGTTTACCTCTATCTAATAATATCTTAGTACCCATCCATCAACCTGCCTTTTATATTTATAAATATGAATTTTTGTAACATAAATTCAAGGAATTGTTAACTAGTAACTTGAATATAATTGGTAAGAAAACTCAGGAATGAATGACAAGAATTGAAGGTTGAGAGTGAGGCCATCATTTAAAGAGCAAGAAATTTAATAGAAATCTGTAGGAGATATGGAAGAAACAAAAGAATCAGGAAGGAAAACTGCTCTAGAAGCTAAACCAAGAAAACGTCTCAGAATGACCATTATCGGATGGGGGCCAGAGGGGAACTAGTAGCGCACTTGCCTAGCATTTGTAAGGCCTTGGATTCAATCACTAGTAGTGTGTAAATAAAAAATAAAAAAAGAAAAAATGCACATTATAAATAGTACCAAATGTGATATGGAATTGGGAATATATAATTAACACATGCACATACACAAACACTATTTAGTAGTTAATAAAACCATTTTCCATAGTAAGTGTATCCTCATTCCCATTTGGTCTCTAATACTCCAACCTGGACCACCAACCTGTTTGAAATCTCTCCTTATCCTGCTTGGATTCAGATTCCCTATGACAGGACTTCCCACTCAGATTCCTTTCCCTAAAGTCACCCTGTTTGGGCTTCAACACCCCATGCTGAGCTCGGCTCCTATGCCAACATCTTCCTTTCCTCAGATTCTGGTGCAGACTCTCACATTACCACACTTCCTCCTGCCCCAGCCAAGGAGTCCTGACAAGCTTCATCTGATCTCATACTTTTAAGAATGAATAGTTCATGATGGGAGGAAAGGAAAAGGGTATAAAAGCCAAATTGGTATAAATATACTTATATTATATATCTGCATGCTCAAACACCAATTTGTTCAGCCTGCTTCTCTTTCTTTGAGAGGTCTGGACTCATTTGAATATGTCAATTTGTGATGTCAGTTTGGCTAGCCAAGAACTAAAGGTGAGAAAAGGATTTCAAAAGTTTCATTAGATCTGTCAGTGATCTCCTTTAGAGTAGTTTTGTCATTATTTTCTTCATTTCTATTTTACATATTTCAGATTCCATGCTTGGCTTTATTTACTCATATATATCATTGACAAACTATGTTCTGTACATTGAATGCTACAATTCCCAAGTTACAGCTTCATAACTTCTGGATCCTTATTATTATTATTTTTTAATTAAATTCTTTTATTGGTACATTGTAGGTATACAACACAATTACATTTCTCATTGGGAATTGTACCTTTACATAATGCATCTTGGTTCTTGTTTTTTTCCCCATTCCTAGCCCTCCCTTCACCCCCTCCACCCTTCCCTATTTACAAGGACTTTATTTCCATTTTTTCCATTTCTCATCATTTTTCCTTTCCCTTCTTTCCTTTCCCCTGCCCCTCCCACTACCCCTACCCCTTGGACCTTGTCTTCCTATTTTGCATTATCAATTATTCATTCCAATCATTGGTACATTTTAGGTATACAATATAATGACATTCATCATTGGAAATTTGCACCTTTACATAGTCTCTCTTGGTTCATATTTTTCACCCTTGCCCGGCCCTCCCTTCAACCCCTCCATTCCTCCCTATTTACAAAGATTTTGTTCCTATTTTTCCATTTTCTCATATTAATCCCATTCCCTTCTATCCTTTCCCCTAGCCCTCCCACTTCCTTCCCCTTTGCCCCTTTTCTTCCTATTTCACATTACCTATAATACATTTTAGTCCTTATTTACACTTTCAGTTTCTCACACCAGAGAAACTATTCGGTATTTATATATATATATGTCCTATTTATTTCACTTAAGAGTATTGCCTCAATGTGCATCCACTTAGCTATAAATGTCTCTAATTTCTCATTTTTTATGGCTGAGTAGTACTCCATTTTATAAAAAAAAAAAAAAACACATTTTCTTTATCCAGTCTCCAGTTGATGGGCATTTGGGCTGTTTCCAAGTTTCAGCTGTTACAAACTGTGCTGCTATGAGCATGGACACACATATATCACTGTGGTATGATTCATTCAATTCTTTGGGGAAGATCCCCAGCAGTGGAATAATGGGCTCAAATGGGACTTCCAGTCCTAGTTCTTTGAGGTATCTCCATACTGATTTCCACAGTGCTTGCACCAGTCTACACTCCCACCAGCAGTGGAGCAGGGTTCCTCTTTCCCCACAGCCCTGCCAGCATTTGTTATTGGTTGATTTCATGATAGCAGCCATTCTTTCTGGAGTGAAGTGGACTCTCAGCATTGTTTTCATTTGCATCTCGTGAATGACCAGTGATGTTGAACATTTTTTCATGTATTTATTTGCTATTTCTACTTCTTTGTCAGAGAAATTTCTGTTCATTTCAGCTGCCCGTTTTTCGATTGAGTCTTTAAATTTGGGAGGTCTGATCTTTTTAAATTCTTTATAGATTTGAGATAGTAGACCTTTGTCTGAGGAAGAGCAGGTGAAGATTTTTTCCCACATTGTGGGTTGTCTCTTCACACTGCTGGTGGTTTCTCTTGCTGTGCAGAAGCCTTTTAATAAGAAGAGATCCCACTTGTTGATTGTTTGTGCTAGTTCACGGGCAACTGAGGTTATGTTCATAAAATCTTTTCCTACACCGATGTCTTCAAGGGTTCTACCTAACCTCTGTTCCAACTGGTTCAGAGGTTTTTTTTAATATTTAGATCTTTAATCCATTTTGATTTTAGTTTAGTGCATGATGAGAGATACAGGTCTAGTTTTAATCTTTGGCAAGTTGAAGCCCAATTTTTCCAGCACCATTTACTAAAGAGGCCATCTTTAGAGGGTGTTTGGTTCCTTTATCGAAGATGAGATGGCTAAGTGGTTCTGGAGTTGTTTCTGCATCTTCTAATCTGTTCCACTGGTCCTCAGGTCTGTTTCTTTGCCAGGACCATGCTGTTTTTATCATGGTAGCTTTGTAGTATAGTTGCAGGTTGGGGATTGTGATACCCCCTGCCATGTCTCTGTTACCTAGAATTGCTTTTGCTATTCTGGATCTCTTATTACAAATGAATTTTTGGATTGTTTTCTCAAGGTCCATAAAGTATGCTGCTGGGATCTCAATTGGAATTGCATCAAATCTATATAGCAGTTTTGGAAGTATGGCCATTTTCTCTATATTAATCCTTCCTACCCAGGAGCAGGGGATGTCTGTCCATTTTCTCATATCATCTTCAATCTCTCTTTTCAGAGTGCCATAGTTTTCAGAGAAGAGGTCTTTGATTTCTTTCATTAGGTTGATTCCTAGGTATTTCCGTTTTTTGGATGCTATTGTGAAAGGAATTATTTGTCCTATTTCTCTCTCAGTGAGTCTGTCATTGGTGTAGAGAAAAGCTATTGATTTTTGTGTGTTGACCTTGTAACCAGCTACTTGACTGAATTTGGTTATTAAGTCTAGAAGACTTTTGGTGGAGTTCTTGGGGTCTTCTATATAGAGTATCATGTCATCTGCAAATAATGACAATTTGACTTCTTCATTTCCTATCTTTATTCCTTCTATTTCTTTCTCTTGTCTAATTGCCATGGCTAATGTTTCCAGAACTATATTGAACAAGAGTGGTGAGAGTGGACATCCTTGTCCTGTTCCTGATTTTAGTGTGAAAGATTTCAGTTTTTGACCATTTAGTATGATTTTGGCTGTTGGTTTTTCATAGATGGCTTCTATCAGTTTGAGGTAGAGACCACCTATTCCAATTTTTTGTACGGTTTTTATCATAAATGTATGTTGGATTTTGTCAAATGCTTTTTCTGCGTCTATGGAAATAATCATATGGTTTTTGTCCTTGGCTCTATTGATATAGTGTATTACATTGATTGATTTTCATATATTGAACCATCCCTGCATCCCTGGGATGAATCCCACTTGATCAGGGTGTATGATCTTCTTGATGATCTTCTGCATTCTATTTGCCAGTATCTTATTAAGGATTTTTGCATCTATGTTCATTAGTGAGATTGGCCTATAGTTCTCCTTTTCGGTTGGGTCTTTCTCTGCTTTGGGGATCAAGGTGATGCTTGTTTCCAGGAATGAATTTGGGAGTATTGCTTCGCTTTCAATTTCATTGAAGAGTTTAAAGAGTAGTGGTAGTAGTTTCTCTCTAAATGTCTTGTAGAATTCAGCAGTGAAGCCATCAGGGCCCGGGCTTTTCTTAGTTGATAAGTTTTTAATTACATTTTCAATTTCATTGGCTGATATTGGGTTGTTCAGAATTTTTAGGTCTTCTTCGTTCAACTTTGGTAATTCATATGTATCTAGGAATCTGTCCATTTCTTCTGTGTTGTCCATCTTATTGGCGTATAGGTTCTGGAAGTAGGTATTGATGATCCTCTGGATTTCTGTTGGGTCTGTTGTAATTGCACCCCTTTCATTCCTAATCGCATGGATTTGGGCCTTTTCTTTCCTTTTTCTGACAAGGTTGGCTAAGGGTTTGTCAATTTTATTGATTCTTTCAAAGAACCAACTCTTGGCTTCATTGATTTTTTGTATTGTTCTCTTAGTCTCCATTGCATTGATTTCTCCTCTGATCTTAATAATTTCCTCCCTTGTATGAGCTTTGGGGTTGTCCTGCACTTGTTTTTCTAGAAGCTTGATGTTCAGCATCAGGTTGTTTAATTGGGTTTGTTCTGTTTTCCTAATACGCATATTCACTGCTATGAATTTCCCTCCTAAGACTGCTTTCATTGTGTCCCATAGATTCCAAAATCTTGTATTGTCATTGCCATTTAATTGAAGGAACTGTATGGTTTCTTCTTTAATTTCCTGTGTGACCCATTGGTTATTCAAAAGTGTGTTGTTCAATTTCCATGTGTTTATGAAATTCTTGCAGTTTATTTTGCTATTGCTCTCCAATTTCTTCACACTGTGATCTGATAATATACAAGGGATAACTTCAATTCCTTTCCACTTATTTAAAAATGTTCTGTGAGTGAGTATGTGGTCTATTTTGGAGAATGACCCGTGTGCAGCTGAGAAGAATGTGTATTCTGATTTTGTGGGGTGGAAGACTCTGTAAACATCTGTAAGTTCATTTCTTCAAGAGCTCGATTGAGTTGTAGTATTTCATTACTTAGTTTTTGTCTAGTTGATCTGTCTATTTGTGACAGTGGGGTGTTGAGGTCCCCCACTACAATTGTATTAGTGCATATATGGCTTTTCGTGTCCTTTAGTATATGTTTTATATAGTTTGGCGCACTAGTGTTTGGTGCATAGATATTTATGATTGTCATCTTTTCCTCTTGGATTGTTCCCTTTACAAGGTTATAGTGTCCTTCTTCATCTCTCTTAATCAGTGTTGGTTTGAAATCTACTTGATCTGCAGAGAGGATGGCTACTCCTGCTTTTTTTGGGTTCCTGTCTCATGGAGTATTGTTTTCCACCCTTTAACTTTCAGTGTATGGGTTTCCTTTTGAATTAAGTGTGTTTCTTGTATGCAGCCTATTGGATTTTGCTTTTTGACCCATGCTGCCAGTCTATTTCTTTTGATTGGTGAATGGAGACCATTAACATTGATGGTTATAACTGAAATGTATTGACTTGTCATTGCCATGACTTTTTCTTTTTGTTGGGTTCTCCCCCTTTCCATTTAATTTCTTGTCATGCCAGATGAGTTCATTCTGCTTTGCTTCCTGGGGTTGTGATCCTCAATGTCTGTTCCTAGGATATTGTGTAAAATTCTTTGGAGTGCTGGTTTGGTATTCACAAAGTTCCTAAGGTGCTCTTTGTCATGAAAGTATCTTATTTCTCCATCCATTTTGAAAGATAGTTTTGCAGAGTACATCAATCTGGGTTGGAGGCTGTTTTCTTTTAGGGCTTGCAATATGTCACTCCAAGCTCTTCTTGCCTTGATGATTTGTGTTGAGAAGTCTGCTGTGATTCTGATGGGTTTTCCTTTGTATGTGATTTGTTTCTTTTCTCTAACTGCTTGTCGAACTTTGTTCTTTTGTTGAGTTTCTGGAATCTTCACAATTATATGCCTATGTGTAGATTTTTTTTATGAAGGCTATTTGGAGTCCTGTATTCCTCACTTATCTGTATGTCAAGCTCTTTTCCCCTGCTTGGGAAGTTTTCTGCCATTATTTCTGTGAAGAGATTTTTTTTTTTTATGTCATCTGCACTCTCTCCTGTTTCTTCATTGACTCTGATCAGTCTTATGTTATTTTCTTGGCATCATCTAGCAGCTGCTGGATTGATTTCTCATGTTCCCTTATAATTTTGAAGCAATTTTTCTTTTCCTGGTCACTAATTGCAATCTTACCTTCTATATCTGAAATTCTGTCCTCACATTGGTTCATTCTGCTGTGTAGACTTTCAGTGGAGTTTTTCATGTCCTGGAAATCTATTTGCATCTGTTTTATGGATTCCATTTGTTTCTTATGTTGGGATTCCATCATGTTCCTGAGCTCCTCTCTAGATTTATTAATCATGTCTTGCACTAGGGGCACAATTTCTCCAGTTATCTGAGAAATTATTTCTGATTTCATTTTTTCCAGATCCCCATTTGTTGTCAGTTCAGTGGGTCCAGGTGGTTGAGTATCAGAGTGTTCCATCTCATTTCCCTTTGGGATTTCTGTCAGTAATCTGGAAATCTGGTTTTGAGACTTATTTATGTGTTTTCTCATTTAGACTGGGGGGTGGGGCTGTTGGTGCCTGCACAGATTACCTCCTCTGATCTGGGAGAGGTGGGACAGTGGCCGGGAGCAGAGGTAGGGATGGTGGCCCAAAAGCCCTTTCCTGTGGGCTGGGAGCAGCCAGAGGGATGGTGGCCAGGAAGCCCCTTCCTCTGGTCCAGGAGCAGTGGGATGGTGGCTCAGAAGCCCCTACCTCTGGGCTGGGAGTGGTGGGACTCAGTACCTTGGTCTGGTGGTCCAGTGTCCTCTGCGTCTTTGTAGTGTGGAACCAGGTGGCTGTACAGAGGAGCGGGGGTGGAGGTCCAGTGGATTGTCGCCAGGGCGAAGGACTGATTCAGTGTGTTCTGTGCAACTTGGGACCTCGGTAGGGCGTGCCTGTCTGCAGCAGGCTGACTTGGCATGTTCCGAGTGTCTCAGCTGGATCCTTATTTCTAAATATCTTTCTTCAATTAAAACACACATCACTACCCCCACAGCAGCCTCAGGATCTATCTCTACATCATCTCTTGGTCATCAAACCAACAACTAAAGTTAAGTCACAAAAATAACTAGCCAAGAAACCACTGAGCTGGAAAAAGTAGGAAAGAGGCCATCATCTCAAGAAGTTGTGGGATCTAAGCAATGTCTATCAACAAGAGTTAAGAAATACATGGGACTGTATCATGAGATTGGTAGATCAAGAAGGGCACAAGCACAGAATATGGAGTTGGATAAAGGAGACTGACCAACAGCTAAGCACTCTTCCATGGGGCAGGATTTTATACCACATGAAACAGCACTAAACAGCCTAGTAGGCAGAGACTTGTTTAACCAGTTGTAATTAGTCAGCTTCTGTCATCTAACACTGCAGTGCTGGCTTTCTGGTGGTACTGATGGAGATGACATGAGCCAAGTAGCACAGGCTACCATTCATCAAGGATGACTTAGCTGTGACTGCTGCAAAGTGACAGGGTGGCCTGCCAACCACAGACTGGGACACTCATCTCTGTTATGGCACCATCCCTCAGAAAGGCCGACGAGCTAGTTGTTTAGAGGCTGATTGTGTAATACACTTTCTGCTCTTGAAGAGGTAGTGATACATCTTGAATATAACTAAAACATATCCGAGGTATAAGTTTGACTTACTTGTCTACAGGTCTTAAGAAATACCACATCATTTAAAATAAATAAATAATAAAATAAACATAAATATAATTGTCTTCATAAACCTCACATTATATAACAGGATGAGCAAATTAGTAGAAAATTTATACTCTATCCATTTAATTTTCCCAGAGATAGAGAAAAATAAAAGGAGTTGGAAAAGGAGCAGAGAGAATTGGGAGAGGGGAAAAGAAATGATGTAGTAAAATATTTTTGTAAATATGCTAATCAGATTTCCTACTGGTATTTAGTGATGCAGCATCCTTACTAATGTAGCCATTAAGCAACATGCATGTGTCATGTCTATGTTTGCCAATGGTATCCAATTTACAAATTTATGGGTTTAAGAGAAATATCCTTCTATAAAGTATTGGTCCCAGCTATGCAGTTACTAGGAAATAAAGTGAAAAAAGTTTAAAAAACAACAGCCCTCTACTGTGCATCAAAGTTCAGCAAACTAGAGGCCATGGTCCAAATTCCCTCATGCCCAGTTTCTTACATGTTGTCTATGATAGCTTCCACTCTACCACTTTAGATACAAGAAGTTGTTATAGAGACAATCTGGCCTCAAAAGCCAACAAACTTAGTCTTTACCTTTGACAAAAAAGATTTCCAATTCCTAGTATGGGTGATTCCCCCTGAGAGTATCACTTAGAACCTGTATATCTTTAAGTCTGTGTCATGGCTCAGCCTGTTGTAGCAGGAAGGAGAAAAGCCAAGATGGTGCACTCCTGGAAGCCAAATAAAGAAAAGTCTCTAGAGAGTTTTGGGTTTTCTTTGTATTACCAAAGCTATAAATCAATCCCTCTTGTGATTTAATCTGGGTAAAAGTCCCTCTTGATTTTACAAACAGAAAGTAATGAGGATCTGGCCAATCAAGTTCCTTGTCACTCACCAATGAGTCTTTCAAATTCTTTTTATAAGATACATAAATGTTTAGAATAGATAGTAGTAAAGGTAAAGTTTGAACAACTCTTAATGAAACACAGAGCTAAGAGCCTAGAACCTCATGAGCTATTCCCCTGTGATCCCTTCCCTGGGGGCCCATGAATAAGTTTCTAGGAATTCCTTGAATTCAGTCAGACAGATTGAAAAGTCTCCCCCAAAAAGATTACATCAAGTTCTCATTCATGGTTAATTACTATCATTTTTAAAGACTCAACTGATTATTATATATTATTATATATTTTTGATAGAAATACATATTACATGTGCAGCGTTGAATATTTTTTTATAACTCAAAATGTATAACTTGCTTTCCATCATATGAACCAGAAGATTCATCTTTCCTTTATATTTCATCTTAATCCATGAGAAACTTCTGCTAATATTCATTTAAAATAAACAGTTAAATTCAAAATAAAAAGAAAAAAAATTTAAATAATTTTAGGAATAATCATCTAACTCCAATGAAATTTATCAGAAGTGTAATATTTTAAGGAGTTATTAGGTATTCACCTGGGTATGAATAAAATTTTTGCCATTCTAGGCCTGGATATTTGGCTCAGTGGTAGAGCATTTGCCTAGCGCTGTACGTGTGAAGCCCAGGGTTCAATCCTCAGTAAAAAAGCAAAGGAAAACTTTTCTACCCTAATGGTCAACACACCGGAAGAGAAGAGGGATGAAAGGCATCCTCAAATTTTATGTGCATGCCAGCACTTATGCACTAAGGACTGAGAGAAGCAAGGCCCCATAGCTATCATAGACAACCACTGTGGTATTAGCCTTGCACAGGTATTAAAATCTATAGTACTGGTACTAAAATCTATAGTAGGTATGACTTATGGTAGGTAGACATGTGATAGCATCAATATCTGGGTCTTCAGGTACTGGTCACAGATGAGCTTACTAAATCATCATCATCATCATCACCACCATCATCATCATCAGTTGAGAAGACAGGGTCAAAGCTTGTTTTCCAGGACTACAAGCAGAGGTAACAAGCTTTGGGTTTGGGGCAGAGATAAAGATTTCTTTCCTAGGAACAAGATAGAGACTCCTGGATAAATCAGATTGAAGGTGAAGTCTCTCTTCTCTGAAATGCTCTGGCAACAGGTATTTCATATAAGCATAGTCGTAACACACAAGACCTAGAGGAGTTTCTACAACTCTGATGCACATTAAAATCTCATCATGAGGTCAAGCAAGGTGGTGTGCATCCATATTCCCAGCTACTCAGGAGGCTGAAACAGGAGGATCAGTTGAGTCCAGGAGTTCAAGGCTAGTGTGAGTAACACAGCAAGATTCTGCCTCAGAAGATTATACAGGGACTGGGGAAGTACAGTCCCCTGACAGAATGCTGAGCATGCGTGATGCTCTGACTTCAATCTCCAACACTGAAAAAATAATAATATATAAATGAAAATAAAAAACAAGGATCACGTAGGGAATTTTAAAAAACATATTTTCCATCCCCAGACCCTAAAATGAAATATTTACTAAAAGAATCTGTAGTGAAATCAATACAAGCATTTGTAGTTTTTAAAATTTCCCAGATGATTCTAATGTACACCCAGGTTTAGCAATTACTAGGCCAAATAGTACAGAAAGATTTTTGTTGGACTCAATGTTTTAAGGTGGACTAGGTTTTGCAATTTGTGTTTAATCCACTTTGTTATATATTTCACAAAGGGCTTAAGGGCTGATAGGAGAAAAACTGATGCTTTGGCTACAAACAGGTAGAGGAGATAGATTTTTGTGCTGACAGGAGAAAGGTAAAGATTTAATTTTAAAAGTTAAGGTGAGGCAAAGTTTGGACGAGAGAGCTCTGAGTAAAGACCTCATTTGGGTTTCAAGTAACTGAAAGTTGTTTTAAAGGTTAAAATGGCACAGAAACGACTGAAAGAGTCTTAGTAACCTTCCTATTTACTTAGATGACCCCCCTAACTAACACTGACTGGAGATGGGCTAATGAGGGAAAGGTTATTCAGAACCCCCCCCCCCGACTCTTGTCCTTTGTTCACCTCACATACTGTTGAGAACACTACTAGGAAAAGTCAATTTTTAAATTTTAGGTTCAGCCAAATCATTAAAATAGCTGGGGAAGCTTAGTGGCTTCATAAAAATTAAATCAGGCACACATTTTAAGTGAGCTCATTATGGAAATAAGAATCCAAGAGCCATTTGAAGTTTGGTGCCCAATCAAAAATCTTGCTGTTATCATATATATGTGTGTATACACGCTGGAATGTCCAGTATGCGGTGGTGTAAAAATGTCTGATAGCAGCCCCTGGTTTCCCTAATGTATACCTTGATTTATACTGCTTCTAGCTTTATTCTACTTCCACTGATTAGTTTGCATTTACATTTTCATAGCATCCAGCTGCTCGGCATTCATGATTTATATTCATCCAATGTAATTAAAGTATTTGTTGTGGGTTTATAAGCTTTTTAATGGTCTATATTTCTGGATTTTGTGTCTCTCCTTTTCCAAATTTATTTTATTCATCAAGCTGTGTCCCAAAAAGCAGTAGAAACAATTACCTTTAAAGAATGTTAGTATACAGCATGAATAACACTCATGCTGGATTTAAAACCTCCCTTATTCGAATTACCAATTCAGTGCTGAAAATAAATGTCTCTCTCTCCAGAAATTAGAATCTAATTATGTACAATAAACAACGTTAAATAATATCAAGGGTCTAGCCTAAACCAACAAAGACTCAAACAGCCCCCAAAGAAAGCTGAAGTGTTCCTGCTCTTATTTGCTCTTTAGGGGGAGGTTATTTTCAGAGGTCTCTGGCACTGTGGAGCATTTCCCCAGGTTTAACATGATAGAATTGAAGCATACATTAGGAAGAAGTTGTAGCTTGTTTCTCCTGCCTGCTACTCAGCACAAACTTGATTTAGTAAATGCCTTCATTTCATTCTCTTCTAATTAATAGGTAATTAGCTGTGGCTTTGAGAAGTAGCAGGAAAATGACAAACATTTAGATTTTAACTGAAAATAAAATAGAAAAATGCAGTCAATACTTCAATATAATTCCAAAAGCTAAAATAACCTCGAAGATTTAAATTCTCATCCTCCTCTAAATTATAAATTTCTGTTGGCATTACTCCCCCCCTGTATTTGTGTTTATCTCTGGTATTATGCCTATAATATCCCCAAATTACCTTATCTTGTCTTCTCCCACACTCCATTCTTTCAGCCACTTTTCAGCCATTTTTCAGACCTATATAAATTTCACCAGTTTACTATCTTTTTAAATGCTAAACCACGCTCCTCATCTATTTCAAGTCACAAATCAAGCATATCATTTTTAAGATGCCTTTCCCATTCATTCCAATAACATACTCTCAACTTCTCAGTTATCATGCAATTTTTGACACATAGAAACAATTATTTTGCCCTTGTATTCATTTATCTTTTTAGTATTTAGATTAAGGGATCCTAGATGTGATAGCAAGTGCAATATACATTGTATTAATCAGCTTTTCATTGCTGTAACAAAATACCTGACATACACTATAAAGGAGGAAAGGTTTATTGTAGCTCATGGCTCCAGAAGTTTCAGTCCATAGTAGGCTGACTCCAAGGTAGAAACATCTTAGTGGAAGGCCAGTGCTGGCAAAATCTCATGGCTAACAGGAAGAAGAGAGAGAGAAAGAGAGAGAGAGAGAGGGAGAGAACAGAGAGACAGAGACAGAGAGACAGAGACAGAGACAGAGTCAGAGACAGAGTCAGAGAGAAAGAAATGGACAAGGACAAGACCAGATATACTCCCCCAAATATCAACATGGCCTACCCAGACAGACCCCGAGTGTGCTTTATTGATCTCTGAGGTGTCTCTCAATCCAGTCCAGGAAACAATCAAGATTAACCATCATATATATGATCTGAGATTCTCCTTTGATTTAAATGGCACTACCATGACAACTGACAAAATCTGCCAAAGATCTATAGATTAGCTGGGGGTATTTCACCAACTTGTGGTTATTAAGAGAATAATCTTACATTAGCAAATATACACTAAATACCTAGGTAAAGGAGGTCACATGACTGCAAGACATTGTGAGAAGGTTAGGATAGAATTACTATTATATATAGAAAGAAAGAGTAAAATAGCAAGCAAACATGGTAAAATGTTAACATTTGGGGATTATAGGTGAAGGGTATACAAAAATTCTTTATTCCATTGAGGTAACAGAAAAATACCCCTTATCTCTTGATGTCTATATGCTCCTCCTCAGACCTGATAATATGTTAATTTCATGGGAAAAGGGATTTTCCAGATGGGAGTAAACGAAGGATTTTGGGGTCTAAAAGGTATCCATGTTGTCTCATTGTAATTTCAAGCATCTTTGTAAATAGAAGGAGACAGGAAAGTCAGAGTGTAGGGGAGATTTGAACCCACTGCACTGCTGGTCCTGAGGAGGGAGTGTGAATACAGGTGGCTGCTAGAAGCCGGAAAGACAACTAAATAGATTCTCTTCTGAAGCCCCAGTAGGAACACGGCCCTGCCAACACTTTGACTTCAGTCTAGGGAGAATATATATGTGGTGTTTGAAGCCACAAATTTGTGTTTGTTACAGCAGCAATACAAAAACAATACACTCTTCTTGTACTTTTTTCTATTAATCTGAAGTTACTTCAAAATAAGTTTTAACAAAGTTGTAGAGAATGTTTCCTAAAATGAGAATCATCTTTTAGCTGCTTTGCTCTAAATGTTCAGTTGGGATTTTAGTTAGAACTGCGGAATAGCTATAAAAACCATGAGGTAATTATATCAAAATTTCAGTAGGCTACTCAAGGAAAATCTACATTAAATGCAACAATGAGCATGTTCACAACTATTTTAACTTATTTTAATAAAAGCCAACATTCCGCAGATTATGGACAATGAATATGAGCATTCTAGTTAAGGGATAAGAGGTGTTTATAACCATTTCATTATACATTTTGTGTTTCTTTCAAAAGAGAAATCAGTTAGAATAAAGTTCCATTCTGTGACTATTCAATTCCTACTCTCAACCAAAACATTCTTCCTTTTATAACAATCATTCAATATCATCTTCTTCAGCACAGATTCAAACAAATAGGAGTCTCTCACTTCCGTTAAATAGAGAGAAGAGAGTCAACTGGGTACAGATGAATACTAAAAAGATAAATAAATTCAAATGTAAAATAATTGTTTCTATGTTTTAAAAACTGCACGATGACTGAGAAGTTGAGGGTATGTTGTTGGAGAGAACTGGGAAGGGCTTCTTACAAATGATATGCTTGATTTAAGATTTGAAATAGATGAAGAGTGTGGTTTAGCATGTAATAAGATAGTAAACTGGTGAAATTTATGTAGGTCTGAAAAGTGCCTGAAAGAATTGAGTGTGAGAGAAGATGAGGTTAGCTAATTTGGGGATATTATAGATATAACACCAAAGATAAACACAAATATGGGGGAGGGTAATGCCAACAGGAATTTACAAGTTGCCTTCTTGTGATTAGATTCAGGTTATGCTATCTTGGCAAAAATATCACCAAGATAAAATTATGCCTTCCAAATGTTCCCTCTTGAGAGAACCCCAGAAATTTAGTGAGATTGGATTTTCAGTCTCACTGTAATATAGCAAAGCTCAAAGTTACTGAACTCTTAATTTCTGTCTGTATTTGTGCCAAATTCTCTATATATGCTTTATATAATTTAATTTAGCACATTTGTGTTCACTACAACTGTATGGGTATTCAATAACTATTGAGATAGAGAGCCAGAATTTTAGCCCCTCATTTTTTTATTCCAAATATCATGCTCTTTTCATTTTATTTATAATAAATAAATTAAATTTCCATATTTAACTTTGCCCAAGGTAGCCTTAACATTCACTTCAGCATGGCACCCTTAAATGAGGTTTTTCCTGATTATAGGCCCTGACCTCTGTTTCCTTAAACCTCATAATTATCAATTTTTTCTCTGACCATTTCAGATGTAAATCTCTTAGACTCTGGCCAGTTTACAATTCAGAAATACTTTCTCATTGACCAAGAGCCAATGCTTTAAAATGCAATCATCAAGAAACATTGAGCCTGCATCTCTCAGCATCTGAGAGCCTAGCTTCAGTAAATACCAATTAGCCAACATGGGTGGCCTGATCCCATTAGCCAACCTTCTCTTTGTTTCTACTAGTTTACTTAATAATTGTCTAGTCTCATATTTCAGTAGAGTTGAATATGTTTTCTTTCCTATTGCCCTAGTCTCTTTTCCCTAGTGGAATAATCTTGAATAGAAGTTTTACCTGTTTAACTTGTGTGGCCCAATATCTGTTTTACTAGTTTATGTAAAAGTAATTTTAATTGATTAAAGTCGAGTTCCCCCAAAAGTATAAAGTAAGCAATGACAAGTACAGCAGTTTTAGCTTTATTATTTTTAATGATTTCTGGATCACTAAGACATTACAGAAAAGCTCTAACTTTGACATAGCCATGGTCTTATTTTAAACAAAAAATTATCTTTCTGCTTTATCACTGCAATAAAAACCTAAGATTGCAGCCACCATTTTCTATGAGCTGCTTTGTGCGTGGGCACAAAGTGCATGGCAAGAGTTCTTGTACAAGAAAGGGGAATTCCACAGGTTCCTTATATGGACATTTGACCAGTTCTTGTCTTTTACTATTGTTATGGGGAAAATAACTCCCTGCCTGTTACATGTGTCAATTTCATGGTCTCACAACATTGAGGAACAGAGTCATGAATCAAAGGAGGAAGTTAAGACATTTTTATTGGAAATAAGAATAGCTCCTGGATTTCCAGGAGGGGTCCTAAGTGGTGAGGCTCTTTGTGGGTTCAATGTGGGTCAAACCACAACTAACCTATAGGACTTACAAGTATAGTCACTCACTTAATATTGATCCAATAAAGAAACCACTCATGGGAAGCAAAGGTATATGGAAAGAACAAAGGCATTCCTGGAAAGGGGTAGGAATATGGGTCTGGGTATTCTGGACACCCACCTATGTATCTGATGCCTAGCTGGGTTCACTGGACCAAGTGGTGCTAACTATTGCTGCTTATATCTAGTGAGGCTTTCAGGTTTGGCTGTAGGTCTCCATTTTGAAACTTGGCTCTCTTCCAATTCACTTCCAGCCACAATTTTGGCATGTCTCCTCTTCTGCATTTACTCCTGCAAGGGTCTGATCCCTCTCTGGCTGCCTATTAACTCCTGTAGACTGCCTATTATGAATTTAGCTGTCTATAATGCTATGTTCCCAGTGTTCCCAGTTCTGGAATTTCCCAGAGGTTCTAGAGCACAAGCCACCCTGCTCTTCTTGGTTTTCACTTCCACAGACACTTATCCCTTCTACTATTCCCTTCTATAATTTGTCTTTGTCCTTGCTGTTTAATAACGTTTTAGAAATGTTTAAACACATTTAATGGGGTTTGAGAAGGGTATAAAGAAGTCCAAGAATCTAGTTAACTACTATTCATTTTTTAATTTAGATTTTTCCACTTCTATACCTATATATTTATAACATCTCCCTTCCAACTATGGATGCCATCATTAATGCTTTTGCATATAGTATATAAGCTTGTCCTTATAACAGACTTAAAAGCTGCTTTGCTAGGGCTGGAGATTTAGATCAGTTTAGCTCAGTCCTTCCCTGCTGCGTCACCACTCATGCCTCTGACAGGACTCTTGAAGTAGCAAGTGGCAATCTGTTGGGGCCTCCAGGTTCTCCAGTGTAGACTCCATAACATTATCTTTGTATCCATATGGAATTTTTATTAGTTTTACCATAATTACAATATTGGTAGGCACTCAAGGATCACTTACATTTCCCAAGAAGTAAGATAACATTGGACATGGAATAACTAATTTATTCATCAAAACACTCTTGTTCTAGACTTTTATTATGGTCCCTGATTTAGAATGGGGAAAAGGGCAATATCAATGGTAAAACAACTTTTGTAAGGTCACAGAGATAGGCAGTTTGTTAGGTTTTAAATCTGCAATGTCTCCCATAAGACATGTGTGTTTAGAGGTTGGGCTTCTGGAAGATGCTTAGATCATGGAGATGCTCTACCCATCAGTGGATCAACCCACTGATGAATCCATAGCAAATGTGCTGTTAGGAGGTAGCCTCTGGTAAAAGAGGTGGGCCACTGGGGGTGTGACCTGGAAGTGAATACTTCCTTCCTTGGCTTTTCATTGCTCTCTCTATGTCCTGGCCATGATGACATAAGCAGATTTTCTTTGCCAGATGCTTTCACAATGCCATTTCTGCCATGGTGCCAGTCAACCATAGATGGACTGAAACCTCTGAAATTGTGAGCCAAAATGAACCTTTCCTATGAGTTATGGTTGTCAGGTATTGTGTTTCAGCCACAGAAAAATGGCTAAGACAAAATTCAAACCCAAGCAGTTTGGTTCAAGTCTGTATTCTTAAGCACTACACCAGACTGCCGCTCAATTACATGGTTTTTATGTACAAAATATGAATTTTTGTTCTCTCTATTTTTATTGGCTATAAATTCTTGCCCATATTTGCATAGTTATTATAGTAAATGAGAATAATGTTTGCCTTAGAATAGATACTTATATCATTGAAAGTTTGATGTCTTGACACTATACTGAATCTTCTTATCCGATACAAGTAGCATGCCTTGTTCACAGACAAATATCAATGAACATTTATCACTTTGATTCATTTCATTACCAAAACACAGGAATTTTGTTGGTAATTTGGATTTCATAAGTTTCTTTGATTGGCAAATGAGGAACCATTCTCACAGAGAAGTTATTTGAGTAGTAGTTGTATACTGCTGGATGGAAATGAAGAGTCTAATATGCAACTCAATTGTTTTATTCCTGTAACTACTTTGCATTTAGATGCACTCTACTGAGAGTCCACTATACATGATTTAAGCCATTTAGGTTCAGATGAAGCTTGGGTTGTGTCTGTTAGAGAAAGATAGACAAAACTACACTTTATAAAGAGGGTAGGCTAAACTTAGAGATGTGTTATGTGAATGAAAATCATGTGATTTTTTTTCTCCAAAATATGGAAACCTGTTCTGGGCCAAAAGATTGTGTGTGTGTGTGTGTGTGTGTGTGTGTGTGTGTGTGTGTGTGTGTTTTCTTCACTAATCCTACCCAACATATATGCACCTTGTTTTCCTTATTCTCAGGTTATGGTTAAGGCTATTTCTTCAGGAATGAAGAAAATAGAGAAAAAATTATTTTTCATTATTGGGTCATGTCACATTTCCTTCATGCATGTCCTTTTTAACCTAGCTAGGAAAAAGCCACTTTTCTTAAATTTAAAAAAAGATTAGAATTCTTAGCTGTACATTTTGACAAAAGACTCAATTGGTATTAGGTTTTTTTTCGATGACTGATAATTTGCATCCACTTCAAAATAGCCACAAGCCATAAACTTCTTTCCCAAAGTAAATCTGAGGGCTTGGAAAAAGTACCAGCTCAGCCATCATTACTATCTTTTTATAATTCTAAATAGAATTGTACTTCATATCCTCTTCCCAAGCGTCTCTGCTCAAAAAGTGAGTTTTCCCATAAATGGGCTGGAGGTATCTATATATTTTCATAACAGAGGAATAGAACAATTAGAACCAGTGACCTTTGAAGGTAAATCATACAAATGCAGACTTACTTTTATCTGAATTTGAGGGTATGTTTGTGCAAATCTGTCCTATATGTATTTTTCTTCAGTTTGTTACAATTAAATGGTATAAAACAAATATGTTCCAATGCTTTTTGTGATTCTAATAATATGAAAAGGAATAGAACAGATTATTCTAAATTCAGTAGGTTTTCCAATGTTGCTTAATAATATTCGAGATTATAGATTATAGGTATATTTCAGTTTCACTTCTGTTTCATTATTTTTCTTGCTCTCAGACAAAAACGTAAAACTGTTCTCTTCTGTTTTCTCAGTGCATTAGTATTATCTTCTCTATGTCCCTCTTGGTTCTTTTTCTTCTGATATATAATTAAATTTCATGAAATAAATATGGATTCATCATGCTGAATGTTAATATGTTGAACTCTGCTATTAGCTCCGGCCATTGGGGGAATGTTGTAGAAGTCTTTTGGAATTCTCCCAGAACTAATAGGATTCTGAAAAGAAAAATCCATCAATTTACTTCTCAAGTTTGTTCATCATTGGTTTCTTGATGAAAGAATGTGACCTTTTCTTGATGAACTTGGCATTGATTAGACTCAGATTTGAGAAGTCTTCCCAGAAACTCAGGGACTATAGGACAAAGAGCTGTGAAGCATGCGTAGTCTAGCTTTCATTCTCACTATGGCAGTGTCCTTATTCTACAGAGTTCAGTTTTGCCTTTTTGTCTCTGCCTGCCATATAGGGAGGGAACTAACTCAACACCTGGAGATGTGCGGCACTAGAAATTACTGTACTTTTAATACAGCAGTCATTTTCATAATTTCCTTTCCCACTTAGGAAGTTTTCTCTTCCCTCTTAGGGAAATTTGCATCTCAATCTTTCTTCGTTGTAAGAGGCTCCAAAAACCCTTAAATCACAGTATTTCTGAAAACATGAAAGTTATTATTTCACTCTCCCATTGCCTGTTTATCCATTGGATTAGTGATTTTCATTAACCTCAGGAATTTAAGGAGGCAAAGCTCCTGACTAAGAATAGATCTTTATCATGAAATCAAATTATCAGATGAAACCTTAATTAGGATTTGCACTGCTGATCAAAAGAACAGCCAAGGGATTATGTGGGAAAAAAGAAAACACAGAAACTACCCAGTGCCAATGTTTATAGTTTCTGCATTATGCTTTTGTATGGACTAAAACAGAGTTTTGGGTGTTGTGGCCACTAATAACCTAAAAATGTGCATCTGTTACTTTTAAGTGAATCTTCTAATTCACTATTTG
The DNA here is from genome assembly GCF_053883595.1 of Heterocephalus glaber. Taxonomy (NCBI): domain Eukaryota; kingdom Metazoa; phylum Chordata; class Mammalia; order Rodentia; family Bathyergidae; genus Heterocephalus; species Heterocephalus glaber. The sequence goes on along the minus strand of NW_028258403.1, from coordinate 6,871,777 downwards.
TGACTCAATATAAAGAAATGTGAAATGTATCCTTATAAAACTAACTCTGAAAGAGCTGTAGACCTATTTTATTTTACTGATAGCATCATCTCATCCTTTATTTTAGCCCATGAAATAGTTTATTACATATTAGGCTTCTGAAGAATGACACAAAGTAACCCAAGCAAGCTAGTAAGATTCCACATAGACCAGGGCCTATTTAGCATAGGGCAAGTATTTGTGTTGCCTGTCCTAAGGATAACCACAAAGGAATAAAATTCAAAGTGAGGCGAGAGATACCATTTTTTGGGTCTAAATTTGGCTGTACCTGCCTGCCACAGCTTTGGACAGCTGTTGCTATTGAAAAACCTCAGCTATAGATTGTCTCTCTAAGGCCTTGAGCTTGTGAAAACCATGTCTATCATCAGACTCATTATCCCTTTATGACAACTAGTTTGGATGCAGCTCATGATCCTCAAGCTAGTGTGATCCTCCCAGGACTCATTTCACTCACTCAACTAATATTAGTTGATAATATTTATATGTCGATTGTCTTGAGAGGTGCTGGGGAAACAACAGTGAAAACACACACTATTCCTTCTCCTCTTAATGAGTTTACAGTTCACCGAGGACTCAAAAATTTAAATGATTTCAATAAACTATGGCAAGTTCTACACTAGAAGTAAATATGACAAAGGGTATAATGTGAATAGAAAGGAAACTTAACAAATACAAAGAAGGTTTTTCAAGTAAAGAGAAGACTTTAAAGGACTTTAAAATGTTTCACTGGAGCATAGAAAGTATGGAAAAGTACTTTAGTAAGAAAATAAACTGTAATGTCAGAAAAGTCGACCAAGTATAAATGAGAAAGGTTCTTATATTTCACACTAAAGAGTTCAGACTTTATCCTCAGGCCAACAGAAAATAAATGGAAGCTTTCAAAACAGGAATGATGTGATGAACTGGGCATATTAACAATAGATCTTTGAATTCATTGTGGATCATGGTGTAGGATGAACATGGTTAAAGACAATAATTTAGTCAGAGGGATTAAAAAACTGCAATCTGAGAGTAGCAGTAGATATAAGAGAGTTTAAGAAGTTTTTAAAGCTGAACATGGTGGTGCACATCTATAATCCCAGCACTATGGGAAGCTGAGGCAGGGGACCCAAGCTGAATCCGGCTATGTACAACTTAGTGACTTCACAAGAACATATCTCAAAACAAAAATATTTCTAAAAAAGCTGGATATGTTGCTTGGAGAAGGCCCTGGGATCAATCCCCCGTACTCCAAAAACATTAAAAAATGTTTCTGTTCTGTTTTGTTTGCTTTTGTTTTTTAGAGTTAGACTCCTTCTTTGGGGATTCATTTGGGGATAGATTAGAAAATGGCAAAAGGTAGTTAAGGAGAGGTAGAAGTGAAAGAGAACACTAAATATTTTTTGCTTCAGCCAATGGGTAAATGATGATATATTTTACCAAAATTGAAATTATATGAAAAGTAGGTTTTTTGAGAAGATGCTATATGATAAGTTCAAGTTTATAAATATTTACTGTGTAGATGTCTGTAGCATCTCCCACTGGAGCTGTCCAGCATGTAGAAGTTACAGGAATGTGGCATGCCCTTGGCTGGTTCCCAGAAAGTAAAAACGACCTTATGCAGTAACCCCCTTTTTAGAAAAGAATTCCTTTACCACCACTTGGTGACTACAGTCCTGTGTCAATCTCGGCATCTTCTCCAGAAGATATTTTGAAGCACTTCTCAGAAACTCTTTCTACTTGGTCTTTCCATGCACCAGATCAGACTCATCGGCTATGAATGTCATTCTGGTTTAGACCCATGACCACCATCATTCCTTGCCTACGGGGCATTTTCTGCCCTGTATTTGAACTTTGGAGTCAGATAGATTTCTATGCAAAATCTGACCCTTCTACTTAATAACTTTGCACCTTTGGCCAGTTAGTCTTCTGAACCTCATTTTTATATATGTAAGATGCCTTAATAATTTCTGCTTGACAGAGCTATTTTGAGGATTGAATAAAAACATGCACATAAAATTCCTGGCACTTCTCTGTAAATTAATACATGTTTTTTCTTTGTATATTTTATCTAGCTTGATTGTAAGTAATGTGAGAGCAGTATGACACAGTGGAAATAGCAATTGCATGTAGCAAATGCTTAAATGTTTATATTTTTAGGGTCTTAAAATGGGTTTAAAATTACCTGACATCTATGTGAACAGTTTTATATGTGCCAGTTCTCTTTTTGAATTTATTTTATCATTTATAAAATGATGATAATACTTGTGTTATTCACTTCACAGTTATCATGAACATGTGACAGCACTTTGAAAAGTAGATAGTTCTTTAAAAACAGAAAATAGTCTCTCAAGTATTTTCTTTACTCAAAAGATATTCAAACTTTTCTTTTTCTTATTGATATATGGATACATTTGACATTCCACATTTGTGACCAGAAAATATTTATTTATTGTTCTTTATGTCTGAATTACATTTAGAAAGTTTGGGTGGGGAAACTAGCTCAGTGATTCCTCTGGCTGCCTTGCAAGGGCAAACACCCAAGTTCAATCCCCAGTACCAACAAAAAAACATTTAGAAAGTTCTCCTTGCAAAGAGGCTTCAGAAAATTATATTTCATATTGCCACGAAGCTTAATTAGACCACACACATTTATTGAGCACATACATAGGCCTGAAGAGAAAAAGAAGAAATTTCTAACATCTGGCTTTTAGAAATTTTCAGCTTTAAATGAAAATAATCAAATAATCACAATATAGGATGATAAGGATCACAGATGTAGTATATAAGCCAGACAAAGCTAAGTGAATCAAAGAAATCTTAGAGGAAGTGACAGCATGTTGAGGTTTGAAAGATGATTAGCAGATGTTACCAAAGTGACCACAAACAAATAGGAGTGTAGGTTTTGCAGATATTCAGGCAAAAGGAACAGCAACAACAAAGACAAAACTATGGACAGATTTGAGAAATCACCATGATTGTAGTATAATTATAGATGGAACATGAGAGAGAGGGAGGAAGACACAACCGTAAGCTCAGAGGTTTAAAAGCAGTAAGGGAAAAGCCACATACTACTGAGATATTTTAAGTACTGGGTTACACTTGATGGAAATAAAATTTACGTTGCATGGTGCTTTTTGAATCCTTTTGAATAGGGCATGGTACTTGCTTTAGGGGTCTCAGCCAGGGTTCATATCACACATCACATAAGCCCAGGCCCATACTCCAACTTGGCTCAGTTGCCCAACTGCCTGGGTTTGAATACTTATGAACTGATTGACCATGAACAAGTTAATCTCTGTTTATGAGATTCATTTGCTAATCTATCGGATAAATATGACTCTTCCTTCCTTACAGGGATATAGGGATTACTCAATGAACAAAAGCACCGGAGCTACTCAGGCCATATTAAGGTCACACTCACCGGGTGTCATCACTATTCATTGCACATGACATCTGAGTATATATATGAACTCATTTAATCCTCCAAAAAAGCTTATGAGATAAGTGGTATTTTACTGGTGAGGAAACTGAGGCACAAGGGGGTTCATAACTTGTTCTAAGTCACACATGTAACTGTCAGTATAAATTGCTCTGGCTCTCCAGTCCTTGCCCTCATCTGCCAGACTACCCTGTCACCCTAAAAACAAGGCAACAGGGGACATTAATCCTCAGTGGGCATTACATATTTTGTGCAAAGCAATTTCATTTGCCTTTTCTTATATGCTAGTAGCCAACAAAATTCTATAAAAACACGTAAGTTAATAAGTAACAGCCAGGGATTTAGCTCAGTGGTTCTGCTGCCTGCCCCTCAAGCGCAAGGACCCGAGCTCGATCCCCGGTACAAAAAATGAAATAAAATAAAACAAGTAACAAAAAAAGAAATTGGTGTGATAGAAAAGTAAAAGATTCTACAGGCCATCTATGTATGGAAAGGTAGACATTACCCTTCTCAGCAATCGACTAAACAGACAGTTCACCATTGACTCACACATGATGTCTCAATCTACTGCCTACTATAGAAAGTCATTATGTCAAAGAGCTATCCACTGTGTAAAAATCTGCTTGTATTAGTCAGCTTTCTCTCGGCTAGGACACAATACTCACAAAGAAAGGATAAGATGTTTAATTTACTCATAGTTTCAGGCCATGATCGGGTGTCTTCAAGGCAGAGACATCACGGCAGAAGGGTGTGGCACATAGTTTGTGGTGACTGGGAAGCAGAACATAGTAACAAGAGAAGAGATGAGAGAACAGACATAGGCTCCAAGGCCACGCCTCTGTGACCCCCTCAGCTATACTCAGGACTGTGGTCTGCTAATCTGCTGTCCATTTCTTAATTCAATGAGGTTAGCATTTCAAAATTAACGTCTTACTATTACTTCATACTTTTGTGTTACTATCCAGCTTATATAATAAAACTGAGAAGCAGAGTCAACCCTGGTTTTCTTTCAGTGTCAGGCAAGAGAGTATATCGATGAAAAACCCTTTGGGTGTGAGGGCTAAACATTTTCTGGCCATTTGATTTTGGGCCAGTGGGTTGTTTTACCCTCAACCCTACTCACATTTATTCACTTTCTAGGTATTCTATATGGAGTCAAGATAATATTCTTAAATCCCTGTAATTAAGTCTGTTCCAAAATCAGTACTCAGGAAATGGCTCTATGTACGGGTACAAATTCTACACAACATATGTGAACATTCTTTATTGCCAATGTGTATCCAAAACAGGAAGGAGATCAAGAGATGGATGGGAGTGCAGGGTTTAAAGAGGGATTGTGATATATTATGAGCACGTACCGATTTCCAATAAAGAATATCAATATTATATACTGCAAACGTGTACTAAAATTCCACCAAATTGTTTTAGGAAAATCCAAACACCAAGGCTTCTTTTTCCGTCCATATTTACCACTGATATTTGTATTTCAAAGGCAACAATCACATTCCATTTTTAGGTTTAATAAATTCTAATTCTTCAATAGGTTCCAGCAATATCACCATTCAGTGAATTTGGATGGTCCTTCTATCTACTTTACTGGCATTTTTATTTGAAACTATTTCATTATGGCTACACATCTTTCCTCTCACAGAACTTACCTCTACAATTAAGATTATGGACCATATAAATCAAGTCAATGAAAACTTCTCACTGTGCATTGCTATCTTCCTTCTATGACTTCCTTTAAAACTCAGTAACTCCAGGTGTGACCTGAAGCTACCCTCTCAGATCAGCATCCCTGGCCCCTCTCTTCTATCCAGATAGTTTAAAGGCTGAACTTTTCCAGTTCATCCTTTGTCTCTAAAACTAAGTTGTTTAAGAGCTTTCCTAAGAAAAAGCCCACAGTGCATTACGTAGAATGTATTTCGGGAAAATAAAATGTGTAAGTCCATGGACTGAAAATGATCTCACACATAAAATGAAATCTGATCAGTTTACAGCCCTGGATGAACAGAACTCCCAAATCAGGCACTTCCAAATTCAGCACAGCAAACTGTCAGCCACCAAAGGAATTGGGGAAGTCAAAGCTCATCTAAATCTTCCTTCCATGACATATAAAAGATTCAGCAGAGTAGAGGTCGAAGAATATGGGGGAGGGGGAAGGGCATAAAAGAAAAGTAAAATAGCTGATTTCTTTTAGTATGAAGTGATAGAACCTAATTATTCTTTTATGCAAAAAATCCCTTTGGCTGTACACATGAATAAGAGCACTCAAGGCAGCAACATTTTTCTTATAATTAGAAGAAATTATGATGTCTCTCTTGAAAGGCAGAATTTTCCTTATCATGAAAAACAGTGTTCTTTATCATCCTTACATTTTATTAGAGCCTTCAAAACGAGGTTTTCTTGAGCCTCTTGAAATAAATCCATTCTACTTTGAACTGCCGGAACTAACTATTAAAATGTGGCCTGAATCATCCTGAGAAATGGCCGCATGCTCACTTGCCTGGGATAATAATGACTGCTAGGTGAATTATAAAGAACACTGAATTCCTTTATCTTACAACCTGAACTGTCCTGAGATGGAAAATGTATTGACCTCCTTTTTTAATAGGGTGACATGTCTCATCCTCACATTGATTCATTTATTTTTTTCAACAAGTATTTCTTAAGTGACCCTATCTGCAAAGCATTGGGCAAGGCACTGAATTTGCAGTTACTGCTATAGAAACTAAGCAAAACAAAACAACACACATAAGACATGATATTAATGAAAAAATGAAGGGAATTTTTTTCAGATTGAATTTAAAAGCATTTGGAATGTTAACAGTGCTTTTTATTTCCATGTCAACTCTTCACAGGGTACAGATTGCACAACTCTGAGTTGTTATTGGCAACTAATGAAAATATTGACACCAGGGATGCAAAATCATGGTGCAGTATTGCTCCGCTCCCTGGTCCTTGCTGAGTTCTGGGAAAAGGCCTTCCTTCTAGGGAGTTTTCCACAAAATTTAGCTTAGAGATTTGCTTTTCAGTATTTGGGGCTCACTCCTCCTCATACACATCAAGTACACATGAATTTCTCTGAGGCTCCTTCCTCTCCTTTATCCCTCCTTTATTATTTTTTATTATTTTGTTTTTGAATTTTTCCTAGTAACTTTCTCCTTCTTTTTTGTATAAGCCTGAAAAATCTTTAGAAGATCTGGAAAGAGGAAGAAAGAAAGAAACTGAAAATCCTAATAGATGTGCCTCTATGAGCTCTCATAAAAGACTATTTATCCCCACCATTTTAGTATTTACATTCAATTGTAATTGCCTATAATTACCACTCTGCCTGGTTCTATGAGATGGTACATTCCTGGAATGAAGAGGCTATATTCTGTGTATTTCTATATCTTTAACCATTTAATCACCATAGTGTGTGCTGATGTTTCTTCTGTACCATCTTATATCTTCTACATAGATCATATTCAGTTTGTTAAACTGAATTCTTCATGGCACCTGAGATATGTATAAGACTCTGTGCTACCCCTCCAAAGGAAAACAAAACAAAACAAAAGAATGAAACAGAGTTTCTGTCTTCTGCAGGTGAGAAGGGAAAAATAAAATAAATGTAAATTAATTGTAATGAAGGCAAAAATCTTAGTTTTCAGAGTAGATGTAAATACATAGAGTTACAACATTGCATAGGAATTGGACCATGAGCCACACTTCACTTCCCTGTCTGTGCAGTTACAGACAAGGATATCCAAGATGACACTGATAATTAACATTAAAAAGATCAAATGTCCACAATGATGGCACTACAGACCCGTACACATGAACTGTAAGTGTTTATAAGAAAATTTTAGATCTCAAAGTGAGGGTGAGGCACATTTGGCTGAAGGATACGATCACCTTTCTTGAGTAAGTTATTATTTAAGACAGACCTGTAAGGATGGGAGGAATGTACCCAGGAAATGCAGGAGCATAGGATTGCATGTGGTCAGATTGGTCCAACGGGAGGGTACTACCACCCAAATACAGAGTGGAGAGCGCAGGGAAGACTTAGCACTTTGAATTGCTGCTTTGCCCAGAAGGTTGGAGTAGAAGATTAATTGATAGGAGCCCATTGAAAGAGAGCGTCTTGGAGGCTTGCCTACCACTGAGATTCAAGAAAGAAATATTTTCCCCTGCATTTGCTATGAAAGCATCTATAGCACAACAACTTGTATGGGTAAAAATTCTGTTTGGCTCAATTGTCTCATGTCTAACACTCTCCATAAAAGGGAAATAAAATACTGTGTGAAGTTATGAAACACTAAATGCTCAGTAATTATTCATTGACATGCCATTAAGCTTCATAAAATAGTCTCTGCTTTAGCTACAGAGAAAATAATAAATACATACTTTCTCTGATATTTGGACATTAGCCTGCAAACAAAGAGCTTTTTGCTTCCTGGCCATCATATCAGGTAGGAACCTCATGAAAGTATATACAAATTGTTTCTAAATGTTTAATAGTTTTTTCACAAATTGCCTTTTTGAAAAGATACCTAGAAATGTGTTATTTTATTTTATGATTAGGAAAACAGGCACACTTAATAATACATGGAATATTTTTCAGCAATTAATTACCTGCAACTTATTATTTTGTATATATTTATTCAAAATATGCATATTGGACAACAAATCTGAGTCAGGCTCTAAATATAATTACGGCAAGTGTGAAGATGACTGAGGATTCATAATTCATAATTTAGGGTACAAGAAAGAAGACAACAATAGAAGAGGTTGTGCGCTAAGAATCCATTGATTCTTTCCTCCAAATACTGTCTTTAACAGCACTCACTGAAGATAGGTAATCATGATTTTTGACAAGCATGGAGTCTGACTGAGGAAATTTTTTAGACAAATTATATACTTAGGCATTTAATATTTTATTAAAACATTTATTGATTTTTATAATGAGAAAAATAGCAATGATATCTTAAAATATAATGAAATCCTTGGGCCTAGAGAATAAAAACAATCTGGTTGAACATATCTGAAGAAATATTTCAGTAAATATTCAAGAGCAATGTATGGTGAGACAAAAGATTAAGAAATGTTCTTTGTCTGTCAGTAAATGTAATGCCATAAATGAACATAAACATATTGTCATTAATCAGAAGGATACTTCCTTAAAAGACTAATTTTTGTTATGCTTATTTTGCAGCAATGCAAAACAAACCCACTCTATTATGAATCTGATAATTTATTTTCAGATCTTGGTTAGAGGATTTAAAGAAAGTCACTTTGGTTGACTGCGTCCTCATGCCTGCCAAACATGGAGACAGACTCACTAAACAACCGTTTTATAATTTCTCATGCTGCTTTTGATGGCCTGAATTTTTTATTATGTAACCACATGCTTAATCTCTACATGTAATTAATTTCATTTCTTCAAAATGCCTGTTAACTCTGACACAGAATGAGTGCTATTTAAGCCAGTATAAGTTTGTTTCTCTCATAATTTCAGTGTAGGTGAGAACTGTGTTTGAGAATGTTGTTGCTTTTCACTATCAATTCACATCCACAACTTTGGAGTTCCAACAAAGGTCTTTATAGTTTGCCCTTTTTCGATGAGTGGTTGGATCATAAGGAGTTAACATAGTTTAGGACTTGAAAGAGAAAAATGTTCCTGGCAAAAAAGGCTTACAGCGAAATAATGAGTGCCAAGGTTGAGGCTGCTCTTTCTTGCTTTAGTGCTAGAGCTGCATTATTCACAACTGCCAATCAGCTAATCTGAAAAGAATTTGTTCTTTACTTCATTTCTCCTTTATTGCTCCCACCCCACTGGTCTGGTGTACATTGCTTCCAGCTAGGAGGGTTTAGACATAGTTCCTAAATAGACAACAAATGCTGGACTGTGAAGTGAAGGGCAGTGGACTTTAGAGAGAAAGGGATTTTGCTCACCCCCACTTACTTTTCACATTTAGCTTTTGTTACTGCCATACCAAAAAGCACAGGCTATTGCAAAAGGAGAAATTGCCTGTCAATTTCTAAAAATTCAACACTGTGCTGTTAGTGAAGATTCAAGGAGCAGGACTGGTTGCAGGTCTCTGAGATATTGGTGAAAAAAAAAGTACTCTATAAAAAATGAATTTAAACAGATTGGCCTGTGGTCACTGCTGCCTAAGCTGAGCACTATCACATGTTGGAAAGGGAATTATACTTCATGATTTACAGTTGAAAACGAAGAGCTCTAAAGATGAAGCCGAAATATATGTTCTGCAATTATCCTTACATTGACATTTTGAGTATCCTTATAAATGCTTGCTATGTTATTATGCCAAATGTATATGTGCACATATACCAATGCACATGAACAATGGAGTGGATATAAAAATAGATATATGTATAAATAATTGGAGATGTATCTTATAACAAAGCAAATAGGGGTGTCTTAGAAAATTTGATTAATGCCACAGGGTACTCTTTTTCCCCTTGGTGTATTCATGAAGTGCCCGTTAAGAATGTTGGAATTTATGTAGGTCTACTGGGGTGTAATTATCACTCAATGCATTAGCAGTGAAAAATCAGAGATTGTTGCCAGGTTTCTTCACTTCCAAGGCAAAGCTAAACATTTCCCAAATTGAGTCAAATGGTCTTTGTTCATTTCTTGCCCTCATTCACCAAGTAGCCATGAAGGAGCAACACTGGCTTCACTTGCAGATATTTCCATTTTGTGGATAACATAGATATAAGAGGTCTCCTTTTTAAAGCAGAAATTGCTGCATGTTCCAGACAGGGCACATACCTGGAGTGTGCAAAGCTAGCCAGCTCACACATAGGTGGTGTGGATTTTGGCCTGAGCTGGTTTGCTTTTGGTTATCTCTTGATCATAGCACATGGATCTGTTCATACTGTAGGAGCGGGCTGCAGTGACTGGTACATATGGTTAACTAACATGCATGTGATGATTCCATCTCTGTTCCTAGCCCAGAACAATACAGTATCATCACAAGCCAGGAGATGGCTGTTAGTTCCCAGTGATAAGGTCAGTATATATCCTCTCTCAAGAGATCCCCCTGAGCCACCAACTCAGATCCTGTCTTCACTGTTTCCCTGCCATATTCACCCCAGTTTCATGCCCTACTTTGCCTCAAACTCATAGACCTGCTTCCTGCCATTCCACTAAATCCCATCCCACTCATCACTGTCCACTCCAAAGGAGAGTGGGAGTTGGAGACAATCTATGGCAACTCATCCTGAAGCGAGCCACAGTGTTGCCTTGGGGACTGGGACACCTATCAATATGAATGGAGCATGTGGGGATACTGACAGAAAAAATCCAAGTCACTTAATTTTAACAGACTCTTTGGTTCCTAAAACAGTGATATAATTTTATTTTTTAGTCAAAGACAGTTCATTTCTTGAGACAGATCACTGAGAATCCAATGAATGTATGATTTTATCCTCCTGAAAAAGTCTTCCTCCCCTGACACCAAGACATGCATTTGTAATGCCGGTTCAATGTGGTTTTGTGAGACAAGAATTGTACTAGTGTGAATTACTGATGTGCACATACACACGTGTGCCTGCGAAAACCATAGCTAGAGAGCTGGAGAGTGAGGAAGGAAGAAGGTGAATGTATGAAGGGAGGAAGGGTAGGTTGGAGAGAGAGAGAAAGCAAGGAGCACACAAGAGCAAGAAGGAATGGTGAAAAAAAAACCCAAAGGACTCACTGCATTGCAGTTTTACATACAGGCCTGTAGGAGCAAACAGAATGTTATTAGACCATAAAAGCACATCAGGCTGATTTATGGTTTCTGATCAAGGTTTCTGTGAAAATTACTCTGCATCACCAGCTCAAGGTGACTGCTACCATTAATGTGTGGAAAATAAATGAGATGGGGAGGCTGATAGTGGAGGAAGGAAAGGAAGCGCTGAGGCAGTTTATACAGCACAGGTTCCCCATTTTGTTTTACAGTGCAGAGAAGCCTGTCATCAAAATGATTGCTGTGGGGCAGGAAAGGCAATTCTTGGTAATTAGATCTTATGGCATGTAGCAAGGGCTTTCTTATATCGAAGGTATCAAGATATTAGGATGAACGCCTGCTTTCTGCATACCATCTTTTGCTTTTTCTGCTCAGATTCTGATACAATAGTCTAAATTTAGGGGAAAAGTACTGTAATACTTCTTTTCTGACTGCATTACTTTTTAATAGTATTCATTCTCCGCCTATTGTTTTCCTGAAACTGTTTGCTCCTAACAGTATTCTTCTCAAAGTAATCTTTCAAATCTGAGACTTTCTAAGAGAGCTGAGATCTAGAAACATTTTACATGTTATCTAATTGCCACAATAGAATTCCACTGATCTTCCTATTCTTGCCTCTTTATAATTCATCACCCAAGCATTTCATAGATGCAATACTGTGCTGCATGTTTAGATGTAAATAAGTACCATATATCACAAGATTTTTACACAAGACAGTTGTTATGAAAGGTATAAAATCAGTTTGCTTGAAAAATGCCCTTCTCCTCCTTTTGGTTATATTGAGTATTCCCATATCAATTTAGAATTGGACATTATCATCTGTTGATGGATTTTGACTGTACATGCAGGTAAAGAATCCAGTGTTTCAAAATGCCTACAATGAAATTGGGCAAATTAAAAGGTTCTCAAATCTTCTTACTGCATCTCTTTCCCTAGCTCTTAAAACCTGCCCTCTGGTGCTTCTGTGTAGCAGTCCACATCTGGATCATGTCAGTGTCTACTTTCACAGCTGGCTGCTACTGCAGCGATAGCCATTAAGAATTGTGGCTTCAAGGAAACCCACAGAAAGGAGAACACTCAGCACATCTAGCCAGGAAAGAACAGAGACTCATGATTCTCTCACCCTGTGTTTTAAAACTAGGCTTTTTATTTCACTGACACATTCCCCTCCCATCTTTGTATTATGCCCATCTTTGTATTATGGCAAGGCTGCATTGAGACCTCCCCCACAGGCACATTCAGGAATATTACTTGGAACAAATATTCAACTTGGGTCCTGCTTACATTTGTGGTCTAGGATCCTGTTTCAAAAGCTCAAATATAGCTCTATTCTAAATATATGGCCCACAAAAAAGCTTAATTTAGGCAAATAATTCTAGTATTCATACAAATATGTATGTGTATACACACACACATATATATGTAAATAAAGCTTCACCCATGTTATTTCATTCAATCTTCACAACAGCACAGAGATATCACTATATAGTTTTGATTTCCATCCTACAGATGGAAGTGCAAGCTCAATAAAGCTAAGTATTTTGCCTGAAATCATTTCATTCCCAGTAGTGGGACTAAGTTTCATTGTTCTTACCTTTATCTAGGTAGAATACAAAAGGGTTTTGTTTTTAATTGTCTTAGGAGAAAACGGACTGCTATTTTGTGGTGGTTCTGCTATGAACAACAAGCAAGACATTGGGCAGTGTTTGTAACTTCTTTGATTCCCCTGGTTTGTTCAATTTTATATGGGGTAGAAATTTTCTATAGCACTGCTAGCATCATTTTACTGTTTCAGAGTTTTCTTTATGAACCACACTATTAAAAGATGACTGCTCAGTCCCTACCAACATCCTGGAAACAAAGAAAAATACCACCATCTTCAACTATTGCTTTTCCTTTCTCTAACATATCAAATGCATGTATTTGATTTAAGAGAGAAAACTTTAAGACAGGTGAGAAGCTAGAAATCTTAGGAGCAGATGGGCATCTTGAAATGATGGTTGCATTTTAAGCTTAAAATTTAGCTCTTAGAATAATTATTGATCTCCACCCTAAAGAAGAAAATTAAAAACAAAAATAAAATATCTTTTGGAGGTTCCAGAGGAACATGTGCCGAAGTAAGGCATCTTCAGAGATGTTGCCAGATCACTATTATTTGACAGCGAGGACACAATCTCAATAAATCTAGTGTGCACCCACTCCCCTTGCAGCAGGGCCATTCCTGCTTTTACATTATTTCCTTTAATTTGGCAGAAGCTACTTTTTACAGCAAACAATCTATAATTTGCTTGTTTTTTAAGGTTCAAGATGATTATTTAGTAGATCTTTGAGAAGATCCATTTGTAAATTCAAAGGATAATAGCTCAGTATTTGGAATTCAGCCACCCATGAGAACATGTGAATATTGTAGTTGGTGGCCACACTTTGTTGCATAAAAATGAATTTTTTCCATGGGAAATGGGCAATTTATTGGTTATAACTCCCTACCACCATCAAATCTATTTCAAAAATCTGTTCTTTTGACTGCCTTCATATATCCACGGTCTGATTCAGCTAGGAAACTTAATTGGTATTCTAAGAATTGTACTAAGCTTGATGGAGAACTTTGAGATTTGAATCCAAAATGTAAAATGTCCCTTCTTCAATTCTGTCTTCCCCAGTCAAACCTTCAATATTTTCAACTCTCTCTTTTCTTCCCTTCCTCCTAAAAGATGGAGTATTTTAAGGACCAACAGGTAATCAGATGTTAAGTGAAATAAATCAGACACACAAGCTTAAACACAGTATGTGATCTCTTATTTGAGTAAGGTGAAATATAAATAAAGAGCAAAATGAAAAGTTGATAGAAGAAAATAGGGATATAGATATTTTGCAAATGGGAAGGAGTCCAAGAGTCTGAGGGCAAAAGGATGGGAAGAGGGGAAGTGGAAGTAAAAAGATTTAAGATGTGTCATGTACATGTACCAAATACCTAAAAGGGATGTAAACATTACATATTGTACATATGAACTAAAAATAATAATATTAAAAATAAAAATGGGGAAAGGGGATCTAGAGATGGAGGGAGGGAGTTTAGTAGAGATGGGAAAGGGAATAAATCAATCAAGATATGTTATGCACATATACCTGCTCCCTAAAATGAATGTAAACTTTATTTTTGAGAGCATGTACTAATAAAGTAAAATTTTAAAAAGAAGTAACAAGAAAGATTATTGAGAAAAAGGGCCATAATCATTAGTTACACAAAAGAACATTTTAGTAGGCTTCAGAGTCATCATCCTGACTGACAATGTGGGCAAAAAAAGTGTCACAAGAATATCTGGACAGTTTCCTAGTCACCTTTGCAAAGTACCAGCTTCTTTGAGTTCTTCCAGTTATCTGCAGGATTACCCTGGATGGATTAGAATCAATTGCTTTTGCTAATAATAATGCATAATGAATATCTGACGACAAAAGTTTCTGTCTTAGTCAATTCAAGCTGTTGTAGCAAATTAACACAGACTGAGTGACATAAAAAAACCAGAAATATATTTCTCACAGTTCTGGAGAATGAAAGTCAAAGATTAGGGTGTCATTCTAAAGACCTTCTGTTGTGCCACACTATGAATATTCAAGGTTTTTCTAACATGGAAATTTAACACTTCCTTTTCTTCCTTTACTGCAGAAAGTTAAGTTTAAGTGTTCCTTGCCTTCAGTGAGGTTCTGACAGGGGTCTGATGAAGATTCTTATGAAATAGCAGAAAGTATAAGCCAGCTCTGGTTTCTTAAAAGGGCAGGAATTCAATTCATGAAGTATCCACCTCATGAACTAGTTATCTCACAAAGTTCTCACCTCCGAATACCATCATATTGGGAAACAGATTTAAAAATGTGAATTGCGAGGGGGACAAAAAAAATCCCAGGCATACTAGGTGCTAAAACCCAGTGCTTGACAGAAACCCATACAGGTGGCCTGCAGCATGTGTACATTTTAGATGAACAAATGAGTCAAACTAAGAGTAGCAAGAGTTGAGTGCCACCTTTCTTCCCAACAAAACTGCAGCTGTCTATCTTTTGCCCCAAGACAACGAGCAGCAAACTGCTTACATCTCCATTCTTCATAAAGTACAGAGCAGATATTATCTTTCGCTCCCTAGAAATCCTGTCTTTTCTTTCAGTTAACTGTCCAGAAATAGAATGCCACTCTTTCCTCTAAGAAAACATATCAAGGGAGGCTTGCTTACAGTTAGAGCAGTGGATGGAATCAATTTACCTTTCAATCCCTGTGGCCCAAATCCCCAGGCATGTGCATTTCTTCAGAGAATCAGTGCTTACACAATGGCTGATGTTTTTGTCCATTTTGTTGTAAAAGTACCCAGCAATTTTTTTAAGTACTGTAATTTTGGAAATTTCCATTTATTCCAGAAGACATCACCCAGTGGCCAATCAGACAAAAGAAACAAGAATGACAAAGCCCTCAATAGGCAGATCAGAGTCTTACCAAGCTTTACATCATAAACACAATTTATCACAAGAAATATTTCATTTTCCTTGTGTTCTATGCTCAGCTTAATGAGCCTTTACAAAAAAACTTCTGTAGCTATTCATTCTCATAGATGCAAAGGAAGCCATCTCAAGCACAGAGTATGAAGAAATGATATCACCATTAACCATTCTAAGACCCTTCTATTGTAGTACACTGAATATTGAAGGATTTTCTGATATGGAAATTTAACTCCTCTTTGCTTCCTTTGCTTTCAGTTTAAAGTTAAGTGTTGCTTTCCTTCAATGAGACAGAAATCCATTTTTTAATTGATTAACTCAGGTTATATAAGTTCAACAAGATCTGCTGCAATGGAACCTGAACAATGGCAAGGTACTATGGAGAAAGCACGAGAGAAGGCATGTGGGTAATTATTCAATGTCTTGGGCCAAAGTAGGTAGGAAGTAAGCTTCTCTATCAAAGTAGAAAGAAATTAGACCTTGCTCAAAACAAAAAAAAATGAAAAAGAGAGGAGAGGAAGGGCTGTTGTGGTTTATCTCAGAAAATAGGCTGCCCTAGTTGATGCCTTTTACCCACATCTGACAATACATCTTATAACTGATAGGAAACATTGGACCCACGTGTAAGACACAGTATCTGAAAGCAGGAAGTTACGCAGCACCACTGTACCCAGGTGTCACTGGCCGTACTTTCTATTATTTCTGGAGATTTTCTTTTACTTCCCAACAATAGGTTGTCCAGAGATGGTCCAGCCACAGTGAAGCTTGTCCAGGTGGAAGAATATTCTAGGTCTACATTAGACTTACCCCACCACTGGCCACATACATCACTAGGAGCTTAACTATCTGAAACTGCAGACAAGAATCACAGGTGTATAACAAGCAGGAAGGTGTGGGATAAACAAGAACAAATGAACAAGTTAGAGACCTAGTCAAGCTAAGGTGTTCTTTTCTCTTCTCATAAAAAAGAAGTTTATAGGATCTTAAAGTAGTCTGCCTTCACTGTCAAGATGGGATGGTGTTTGAGAATCAAGAATGTGCTCTGGCTTTGAATGTCTGCTCCACTGGAAACTCACCATAGTATTAGGTTAATTCACATAAAATTTCAAATGTTCAATCATTCTGACTTACTAAAATGGCATTTCTGTTAGTGTAAGATGCATTGGGGATTTTGGAAGCCAGACAGTGATGGCAATATAATGTATATATAAGAACTTAGAAAAGGTATTCTGGTGGGGAGATAATATGCCCAAAGTATTGATATAATATACCCAATGAAAATTCATTTGTTTAGCAAACATGCTGCTTTCAGTGAAATTAAATGCTTATTTGGAGTCACTGATCCTGACCATCTTTTTAATTCTTTCTATAACACCCATTACTCAAAGCTGATGCATCCTAGGGTTTTGGCTTCAAACATGTTTTCCTTCTTCCTCCTCCTCCTCCTCCTCCTTCTTCTTCTTTCCACCTCCTCTTCCTCCTCCTGCTCCTCCTCCTCCTTCTTGTTCTCCTTCTCCTCCTTCTCCTTCTCCTTGTCCTCCTCCTCCTCTTTCTTTTTCTTCTTCTTCTTCTTCTTCTTCTTCTTTCTTCTTCTTCTTCTTCTTCTTCTTCTTCTTCTTCTTCTTCTTCTTCATCCTTCCTCCTCCTCTTCCTCCTCCTCCTTCTTTTTCTTCTTCTCCTCCTCCTCTTTCTTCCTCTTCTTCTTCCTTCCTTCTCCTCCTCTTCCTCCTCCTCCTCCTCCTTCTCCTCCTCCTCTTTCTTCTTCTTCCTTCCTCCTCCTCTTCCTCCTCCTCCTCCTTCTTCTTCTCCTTCTCCTCCTTCTCCTTGTCCTTCTCCTCCTCCTCTTCCTCCTCTTCCTTCTTCTTTTTCTTCTTCCTCTTTCCCTTCCCCTTCCCCTCCTCCTCCTTTCTCCTTCTCTTTCTCCTCCTCCTCCTTCTCCTCCTTCTTCTTTCTTCCTCATTCTACTACAGTAACTTTATTACAACAAAACTGAACATTTTCAAATCAATATATATGCTACCTACCTCTTTCATACATATAGACCCATATTCCTTCAGGCTTCTTAAAACAACTTTTATCACCAGTCTCAATACTTTCCATAAAAAACTCTATTTTTTTTTTTTACTTTATTTGAGCAAAGAGTGACTTAATTCATGCCTCACCTCATGACTCTCCTATTTATTCTCTCTCTGAGTAGAGCAATTACCTGAGGGATCATATCACTCCTCTTCCAACTCCCCAACTACAGGTCTTCCAGTCTCTTTTCCCGGTTCCTTTTCTATTTTACACACCTTGTTACCAAATCCCAAACCACCCATGGCCCACAAATCTCTCATTTGCTTTTCATAATTTAGCAACAATATTTTCTATAGGCCATACATATTACTGTCTGTTGCTGTCCATCTTTTCCTTCCCTTTGACACTCCTGTAGTCCAAACCCTTAATTTGCCTTCTGCTTGGATTTTTGTTTTACTTTCCCACTGTGTCTATATCAAATTATCTCCTACACTGACAAATCAATATTTGTTATTTTTTACAATAGTTTTATAAATATTATAAAAGAAAGAAAAATTAGAAATCACATGAAGTTAGTCACCAAAAGCAGGATAAGACTCATAGATATTGGAAAAATCACAATGCCCACAATGTTCCAAGGGCATGGTAGGTACATTCAGAATCCAGGCCAGAGATAAAAACCAGTTTCCAAGACAAACAAGAGGGTTTCCAAGGTAATACATTGGAAATAAACAGAATGGCAGGTAGGTCAGGGGGTTATGGAGGGTGATCAGTGCTATGCTCCACTGGGCTTATGGGTGTTTAGCCCCTGAGCCTGTTTACATAGTCCTGCTTTTCATTTAGGCTGGTGAAGACTTGAGCAGGGTTGTGTTGTCAGGAAGGAATTTAAGTAGATCAAATAATCTGGAACTTTATTTCTCTGCTCAAAAACAATGAGTAGCTCTTTATTTCCTTTAATTGATAATGAAATCCTCACTGTATATGTTGATTTACTTTTCTAGCTTTGCCTCCAACAATTCCCCTATATGTAACTACTGATCTATCCAACTTGAAAACTGCCTACATTTTTCCACTACTTGCTTTCATGGTTTCCCCTCCCTGAAAAGCTCTCATTTTCTCATCTGGCTGTTTAATACTACCTACCTTTCAGGTGCTGACTCAGACCCAACTTCCTCTCAAGACCATTCCAGAATCAGGTAGATAGGTATTCTTAACTGCATCCTCCTTGGAACTTTTACCTCTTATATTGTTTGCCTTATTGAAATGAATACTAAGAATCTCACTAAATACTCACACATAATTGTTAACATTTAGAAAATGTTCATTGATTTCATTTTGTACTGTCTTATCCTATGGACATTTTGCACTCAACTAGTTCCTTCTGTAAAACCAAAAGCTTTTTTCAGACATTAGGCATGAATTAACTCATTAATCCTTTATGAGGCCTACTTTAATGCCTTGTCCAAAGAACTCCTTAATCAAGAATTATCTAATTTATTAAATTATCTCATTATTTAATTAAATTGTATATCTTAATACTTGAGCATTGCCACTAGCCTTCTTGGGACACTTCAGAGTGAATACAGATGAATTGCTATTAATGTTTGCATTCAAATATTAATGCCCCAAGGCCCCACCTGCTGAAGGTTTTGATCTTTTACAGAGTTTTCTCATTGTAATACTTCTATGAATCTCCACATGCAGATATGTGCCCATGAATCTGTCTAGATGGTGACTAACAACAACTGCTTCCCATAGGATCACATACTCCAGACAGTACAGTCCCAAAGGACCTGTCAAGGCTGGAATTCTGCTAGCAGCTCTATTACTGCAACTGCTATAATGGAGAGATCAGAAATCTTCATCATTACCTTCCAAAGTGAGGGGAAAAAAACTTTTTTCCGGATTATGCTTAATTGATGAGAATGGAAGTAAGGGTGAGAATGCACCCTTTTTATAGGCCACAGAACTACAAAAAGTTTTAGTCACCATCACAGTTGGTCAAACTGTAACTTTGTATTCCAGGCTGTTAGTTCAACAAAAGTGCATGTATCTAGATGTTTGGCACTTTAAAGTTCCTGTACCCATTTGACATAAAGAAGGGCTATGTGATCAAACTGCCTGCTAAACCACTCTAATATAGATCTCAACTCACTCACTTGGGCAAATCTTTTATGGTGAGAATTGTGTGATTACTCTTTTTTTTTCCATTAAGTTTATTGGTACATTTTAGGTATACAATACAGTTATATTCCTCGTTGGGATCTTGTACCTTTACATGACGTATCTTGGTTCTTATTTTTTCCCCAATCCCCTGCCCTCCCTTCACCCCCTCCACCTTTCCCTATTTACAAAGACTTTGTTTCCATTTTTTCTTTTTCTCACATTTTTTTCTTTTCCCTTCTTTCCTTGGCCCTACCCTTCCCACTTCCCCTACTCTTAATGTGAAATGTGATTACTCTTATATGAGTTCAGAAAATGTTTCTAGCAAAGATGAAAGAATTCAACTTCTTTCAATTTACATATGTGTATGAACACTTATTGTCCTGTGTTGGGATGAGTCCTGATATCAACCACCTACCTAGAATCAGTCATCTTACTCTCTCTGTGGCCTGCCTTGTCTGGCTTATAATTTCAGTCATCTATTATTGTAAAATCTCTCTTGAGGGTCCTATTTTTTCCAGAAAAGGCCTCCATTAGAGTTCTAGCAGTCCATTTGCTATCTTAGTATACCCTAGAATGTCACAGCTAGTCAGGTCCAAGTCTTTTATTTTATCCGATGTACCCTCCCACCCCAATAAAAATGAGTAAAAGCAAATGACATGGGGAGAGGGGAGTGGCATGTAAGCACTTTATCTAGACCATCAAAGACATTAGTAGTCACTACATATCATAAAATATTTAAAAGCCTCTTAAATTCCCTGGGGAAAAAAGAAAACAAGGAACTTGAAGACTTGTCATTACCATGCTTAGCTATTCAGCAGAACTCCAGCCAATACATGTGTGTGAATGAACCATTTGAGATTGAGGAAAGAACTACCAGCAATTTTAGCAGCAACAGTGCAGGACACCCAGAGAGGGCTGGCAATTGTATTCCTTCACACCAGCCAGGTTGGAAACTCTCAGTATTCAACAGCCAATGATGTAAAATTCATAATGGTTACCATTCACTGAAAATGTCTGAAGCAAAGAAACAGGAAAAGAACATGTAATGAAGAGAACACTCAGTCCATAATAATTAATACAGACATGAAATTAGCAGAAGACATTAACAAGGATATTTTAACTATATTCCATATCTTTGAAAAGTCTACTCTACGTATGGAATGTATGAAAGCAACAAAATATAGACAGGAAGAATTAGTTTCAGTATTCAATAGTATATTGGGGTAACCACAGTCTATAATAGTTCATGATATATTCAAAATGATTGGAAAAGAAAAAAGAATGAAGTTTCCAAAGACGTAGAAATGACATGTTTGAATAGATGGGCATGCTACTTATCCCAATTTGATCATTGCATGTTACATACATGTATGTGCCAACTGGAAATTTTTTAACCTAATCAAACTTATCTAGATTAAAATTTTACCTTCTGAGATAAAAATTACTCTGGATGAGTCTAATGGAAGATAAGAGTTTGAAGAGGAAAATACTAATAGCATAGCATACATAGCAATAAACTTATTTAAAGTGAAAAACAGGTTTAAAATTTTAAATGAACAGTGAAGTCAAGAAAAACTTCAAATGGTCTCATATATGAGTCCTTAGAATTGCCAAAAGGGAAGGGGAAAATGAGTGGCAGAAATTTCTGAAAATTTGAGGAAAATTATAAACCCATAGATCCAAGAACCCCCCAAAATCTGAAACACAAGAAACATGAAACAAATTTCACCAAGCACATTATAAACAACTTGCTCAAGACCAGTACTAAATAGGAATTATGGAGGACAGTAAGTTCATACTAAATGGTCAAAAACTGAAATCCTTCACACAAAAATCAGAAACAAGACAAGGATGTCCACTATCACCACTCCTGTTCAATATAGCCTTGGAAACATTAGCCACAGCATTAGAAAAGAGAAAGAAATAAAAGGAATAAAGATAGGAAATGAAGAATTCAAATTGTCATTATTTCCAAATGACAAAATACTCTATATAGAAGACCCCAAGAACTCCACCAAAAGTCTTCTACACTTAATAGCCAAATTCAGTAGAGTACCTGGATACAAGGTCAACACACAAAAATCAATAGCTTTCCATTACACAAACAACAGACTCACTGAGAGAGAAATAGGCCAAATAATTCCTTTCACAATAGCACCCAAAAAACTGAAATACCTACGAATCAACCTGATGAAAGAAATCAAAGACCTCTTCTCTGAAAACTATAGCACTGTGAAAAGAGAGATTGAAGATGATATCAGAAAATGGACAGACATCCTCTCCTCCTGGGTAGGAAGGATCAACATAGTGAAAATGGACATATTTCCAAAACTGCTATATAAATTCAATGCAATCCCAATTGAAATCACAGCAGAATACTTCATGGACCTTGAGAAAACAATCCAAAAATTCACTTGGAAAAAGAAGAGACCCAGAATAGCAAAATCAATTCTAGGTAACAGAGACATGGCAGGGGGTATCACAACCCCCAACTTGAAACTATACTACAAAGCTACTGTGATAAAAATAGCATGGTACTGGCAAAAAAACAGACCTTAGGACCAGTGCAACAGATTAGAAGATGCAGAAACAACTCCAGACACACTCAGCCAACTCATCTTCAATAAAGGAGCCAAACACCCTCACTGGAGGAAAGATAGCCTCTTTAATAAATGGTGTTGGAAAAATTGGGTTTCAACTTGCCAAAGATTAAAACTAGACCTGTATCTCTCACCACACACTAAACTAAAATCAAAATGGATTAAAGATCTAAATATTAAAATAAAAATGCTGAACTGGCTGGAACAGAGGTTAGGTAGAACTCTTGAAGACACTGGTATAGGAAAAGATTTTATGAACAAAACCTCAGTTGCCCGTGAACTAGCACAAACAATCAACAAGTGGGATCTCTTCTTATTTAAAAGCTTCTTTGCAGTAAGATAAACCACCAGCAGTGTGAAGAGACAACCCACAATCTGGGAAAAAAATCTTCACCTGCTGTTTCTCAGACAAAGGTCTACTATCTCAAATGTATAAAGAACTTAAAAAAAATCAGACCTCCCAAATGTAAAGAACTAATCCAAAAATGGACATCTGAAATGAACAGACATTTCTGAGACAAAGAAGTAGAAATGGAGAATAAACATAGGAAAAAAATGTTCAACATCACTGGTCATTCATGAGATGCAAATGATAACAATGCTGAGATTTCACCTCACTTCAGAAAGAATGGCTGCTATCATGAAATCAACCAATAACAAATGCTGGTGGGGCTATGGGGAAATAGGAGCCCTCCTCCACTCCTGGTGGGAGTGTAGACTGGTCCAACCACTGTGGAAATCAATATGGAGATACCTCAAAGAGCTAGGACTGGAAGTCCCATTTAACCCAGCTATTCCCCTGCTGGGTGTCTTCCCCAAAGAATTAAAAGAATCATACCACAGTGATATATGTGCACACATGTTCATAGAAGCACAGTTTGTAATAGCTAAAAATTGGAAACAGCCTAATTGCCTATCAACTGGAGACTGGATAAGGAAAATGGTTTTTTTAATAAAATGGAGTACTACTCAGTCATAGAAAATGAGAAATTAGAGACATTTATAGCTAAATGGATGCACATTGAGGTCATACTCTTAAGTGAAATAATCAGGAGACACGTGTAAATACTGAATAGTTTCTCTACTGTGAGAAACTGAAAGTGTAAATAAGGACTAAATGGTACAATAGATAATGTGAAATAGGAAGAAAAGAGGCAAAGGGGAAGAGAAGTGGGAGGGATAAGGGAAAGGAAAGAAGGGAATGGAATTAATATGAGAAAATGGAAAAATGGAAACAAAATCTTTATAAATAGGGAGGGATGGAGGGGTTGAAGGGAGGGCAGGAGAAGGGAGAAAAATGAGAACAAAGAGAGATTATGTAATGGTGCAAATTTCCAATGATGCATGTCATTATATTGTATACCTAAAATGTACCAATAAAAAAAATTTTAAAAATTTTAAATAATTTGTCACCATCAGACTTACACTATAAGAAATCCTAAAAAACTGTGCAGTGATAAAGACCCATAATCCTAGCCACTCACGACACTGAGACACAGGATCAGCTTGGGCAATTTAGCAAGACCCTGTCTCAAAATAAAAAATAATGAGGGCTGGGGATGCAGCTCCACAGTAGAATCCTTGCCTAATCTGCATGAAGACCTGAGTTCAGTCCCCAGGACAGCAAAATACAAAAGGAAGAAAGGGAGGAGAAAAAGAAGGAAGGAAGTGAAGAAGGGATCAAGCACAGTGACTTATGTCTATAATCCCAGCTAAGGGAGGTAGAGGCAAGATCACAAACTCCTGTGACTTAATGAGATCCTGTCTCAAAACAAAAAAATAAATTTTAATAAGAGCTGGAGATGGAATTCAGTGGTAGAGTGACCTTGGGTTCAAACCCCAATACTAAGAGAAAAACTTTAAGGAAATCATCAGAGAAAAGGAAAAATGATGCCAAATAAATGAATAAAGAGAAAATGGAGCAATTTTTTAAAAATAGAAAACAATGATAGATTTAAACCTGGCCATGATATTATCATAATATTTACTATTATGATCTAACTATTCTAGTTATAATGCAGAGATTGTCAAGTTTGATTTAAAAAGAACAGAAACAAAAAAAGGCCAAACTAGGATAAAATGATGTCACACTGCAATTTTGAAGGCTAATGATATTGACCATCTTTTCATATTTTTTGGCCATTTATATTTCTTCTTTTGAGAAATAGCTATTCAATTCATTCACTCATTTTGAATTGGATTATTTGATTTGTATGTCATAGTTTGAGTTCTTTATGTATTCTAGATATTCATTCTTTGTCAGATGACCTATTTGCAAATGTTTTCTCCCAGCCTGAAGGTTCTTCAACCCTTGGTTGTTCCCTGTGTTGAACAGAGCACATTCTCTGTCATATGCAGAAAGCAAAGAAGTCAGTCTGAATGCAGAATAAGGATTACTAGTGGCTCAGAATGGTATGAGGGAGAGGGAAGAGGGGTTAGACAAAGGTTACCAAAACACAGCTACATAAAACAGTAAGTTCTAGTCTTTTCCTGCATCGCTGGGTGACTACAATTCACAATAACCTATTATGTATGTTATGGAGATCTGGAAGAGAGGAAATTGAAGGCTTCAAACATTAAAGAAATAACAAGGAGAGAGAATCACTAATAGTTCAATTTGATCAGTACATCTTGAAATATCACGCTCTAACATATTAATATGAATTTACTATAATCAAAATTTTATACAAATGAAAGACATAAGTCTATACTGTGTGAAATAATTTTATGTGAAATACAAGGAGAAAGATGTGATTTAAAAACTATATACTATACAAACCCTAACTATAAGAAGGTGGAAATGGTTATATTGATACTAGACTAAGTAGAATTCAGGATAAGAAATACAAAAGAAGAATAAGGACATTTCTTGATGATAGAAGAATTGATTTACTAAATCTAACACTTGTAAGTGTGCATTTAACCAGCAGCAAAACTGAAAGACCAAAAGCACTCACAATTCTATGCATATTATAAAGGAATTTGTTTTAAATACTTGCCTCATACGATGGAGGGGGCTGGGTAGGTGTGAGACTTATTGGCGGGTGGCAGTTCCCAAGTGAACTTTTTATTTTTTATTTTTTTAGTACTAGAGAATGAACCCAGGGCTTTCACAATAAGTTATATCCTTAGCCATTTTTATTATTATTTTTATAAATCAACTCTTGTTAAGTTGCCCAGGCTTGGCTTGAACTTGTCATCTTCCTGTACCCAGCCTCCTAGAGTGCTGAGATTACAGGTGTGTTCCACCATGTCTAGCTACATGTGAAATGTGTAAGGTAACAGGATGTTCTATGTTTCCCTTAGAGATATAAAACAAGGGTAAAATATTGACAAAGATCACCTAAGTATTCATTTAAAAAGGGATATATTTTAACATATAGAAATAATCCCATAATAGTGTTACTTTATAAGTTCATATGTACTTTTTGTATAAAGTAAGAGAATAAAAGTATATATAAAAAAAATTAGTGACCTTACCCCGCCCAAAATTGCATTACCTGAAGTAAACAGTAGTTAAAGGTCATACCGGCTGACTCACCAGAATTATGCTTACTGCATGCTTCGCCAGCTTTCTCCGTGCTCCTCAGTGGCAATGCTGGTTCTGCTGACCTCTCAACAGCAGGGCTCCTTAGTATTTTGTCCTGCATTCTTTTCTTATTGTGCATTATACATTTTTATTGATTGATCTTACATTTATGTATTACTTCTACACATATTTCCAAATCTAGTATCACTAGAGTTTCTTTTGAATTCTAAAGAGTGGGAATCCCTAAATGTTCCATAGAAAACCCCATGAACACATCATTTTTTTCCCCAAATTTTCTCTTGGCCTGCATTCACTTCCTTCCTGTAGAACTATGCTATCATTCACTTAGGCCCCTTACAGGAACTAGAAATCAATCCAGAATATGATGGATAAAGAGCAACAATTAACATTTAGATTCACATCTTTAGTTTGAAGGAATGTGAAGTTTTACTTCATTCCTGAGAAGTACCAAGTGGTGTACCAAAGATTGATGAACGAATACAGATATTCCCCATGTAATGACCTACCTGTTTAATGACTGTTTGGTCTTTGCGACCTACCACTTAGATTTACAACCTGTCTTTTTTTTTTGTACAGTTTTGTACATCTTGTTTAAAGAGCCTATCTTTTTTGCTTATACAGTACTGTAAATTTTCCTGACTGTACTATGCAGTAAAGTACTTTAGTTTTATGTTGTTATATATTATAGTACTGCATGGAAAAATAATGCAAATAAAAGCAGTCATCAAGTTGGAGTTTCCATTGGCCATTTCTTCATCTCAAATATTGTAAAGTACATTATACAATTCTGCATTTAGTGACCAATTCAATTAATGACCTAGTAACAGGACCAGAACTTGGTTGCTAAAGGAGTGACTGATAAAGCCATTGGTGACAAAATTTTGATATCAGCTCACATAATGTCTTCATCCTACATGCTTCTCTAAACTTACTATGCAGATTTGTGCTCCAGCATTGGTTTCATAGACTTCTCAGCCTGTAATGCAATCCTTACTCCATGCCTACACACCAAGAAAAATTCCCAGTGATGTTTTCAAGACATCGACAATGCATTCTCCCTTCTTCAATGAAGATTTTTTTAAATTACTTCCCACTCCGTGGAGTGCTAGCATAACTCACTTCATATTCTTTGAAGATTAATTGATATTATCATATACAATATTACTTATAAAATATCTTTGCTTTGTTTGATTAAATGTCACTTGTGTTTGGCTCCTATTCCAGGGTTCATCACAGAATTTCTCGTCCTTAGCACCCCGACCTTCCGGATGAAATAATTCTTCATTGTGGGGGCTTGCCTTTGCATCATTCCATGCTTCATAGCATCCCTGCTCTCTACTTCTGAAGAATGCATGTCATGCCAATCAAAATTTTGCCTCCCTTTGGGCAGAAATCACCCTGCTTGAAAACAAAATTAACAACTTTAAGAATATTAATAATTAATTTCATTAACAATAATGAATAAGAATTGTTTCTTATATATGCCAAGGAATGGTGCAAAAGAATAGAAGTTAGCATATTATCCAACCATTAATTATCCCTTAGAAGAAAAGACTGCAATTGGTAGGCAGTGGGCTAAGACAAAAAAAGCTACAGTCTTGGGACCCACGGAAGTAAAGGGGCATCTCCAAGTGGATTACAGAAATATGGATGTGCCCTCTCATCTGTTCTGTTTATCAGAGAATTCTGTATTAGTAGAGTCATAGTTCAAACTATCTGTCATTCAAACATAGAGTCATTGGTCTTGCTGCTTCGTCAAGAGGATTGTGTAGATTACACAGCACGAACATGATCAGAACTAGACAAGATTGAAGCCTATACAATATTGTGCAAGAAGGGGCTCCAAAGTTTTCCTCTAAAATAAAAATAGATATCACTGATTCACAAATGTGAACAGTGGCTTGGTATTTCCCCAATACTGATTGCTGCCTTCCTGGGGACCTGAGAAGGAATAATGACCACTCCACTTTAATGGAATAGAATTGAGGTACAGTCTTCTATCTTCCCATATCTGGATTTGGTCACCAATATTTGAAAAACATGCATAGAAACAACCACAGAAAGATTTATATTTAAATAGCTAGGGTTTTTAGAACAGACCAAATATATTTTTGCAGTGAAATAAAGAACATGTGAGGATCATCATAAATAGCAAAGCTAATGCCAACACAGCAACAGTACAAAAGATCAGCAAAGAGGCACAACAGAGTGTTAAAAATAAAATAGATTTGGAAGAGACACACTGAATATAGGAATTTTTTGTTTTCTTTTTTTAAAAGCCAGTGTAACAAATGATGGTAATAGTAATCTTGCAAGCTGCTCAAAAGCTAGCTATCTTAAAAAACGATTCTTTCCTGTCTTAACAAAAATAATCTTAAAACGAAAATGGGATATTTATTTCCTTTTTTAACACAGCAGAGATCACTTATAGCAAATAAGCCTAATGATGCTCCAGTGCAGAAACCACTGATGCTGCTAGGAACTGACCATTGTCATTATCTATATGCAGTGTGCTCAATGCTCAAGCCATGCCCAATAGTCTCTACCCTGCCTTCTGCCTTCAAAAGGCTGTTTACTTTTTCTCATAAAATCTTAAAAGATGTTATAAAACAGAAAGGAAGCTCCTCAGCGATTCTCTCTCTCTCCTTAATCTATGCCACTCTCAATGCAAGATAAAAGAGTAATACAGTAAATGCAAAATGCAGCATAGTTCATAGGTGCTAGGTATGGAAGAACATCAATTAGACAGTTATTTTTACTCAGCACCTCCATTGCATCAAGAATTTGTAACAGGTTCTGTAAAAATAAAACATGGAGGACCTGAATAAATATTTTTTCTTGAGTTTGCAAATTATTAAAGTAGATAACAAACCCAATAAGCAATTTTATATTTACAAAGTTGGATGTTTAGATCAGAGAGCAAAAGCAAAGGAAGTCCCTGAATCTTCAAGAGGCTCAATCAATGAAGGCTTTCAAGAATGTTTAATTGTTAAAGGATGTATGACACTTAAAAGCAGAATAGGCCCTTATCAACCTGAGAAAAAATTAGGTTGAACAGCACTTGAAATCAGAGGGGTGAATTCAAGGGCATTAGTGTGGTTCCACTTGAGGCCTTGAGCAAGTGGCCCAATCTCTCTGAGACTCATTTTTTTCACTTATATTGTGTTGCAGCATTAATTCATTTTTCATAGATTGTTTGTAAAGTTTAGGTGAAATAATTCACCTTGTGTGTGATAAGCAATGCAGACGCTATTATAATTACTGCAAAGACATCCAGAACAATGAACTTAAAATCACTGTGGGGAGAAAATCCATAAGTTGATCAAAAGTATTTTTTGTCCATATTAGTATTAGGCATAAACTGTTTTTCCTCTTTCTTCATTTCTGTATTTTCTCCATTTTCCATAATGAGGATATATCACTTTATAATCAGTAAACCATCAGCATTTAAAATACATTTTAAATTTAAATTTATTGACTGAATTATTTGGCAGGATAATAAATGTTAATGCAACTTACATAATCAAGTGACTTTTCAATGTACAAATCCTTGATTATACTGAATGCTTAAATTGTGTTAACATGTCCTGGATCACATACAGAAATAGAAAAATATGTTCCCTGTTCTCAGGGAGATTAGTCTTGTAAATAAATGTGTCCTCCTCTCTGTGTACCAAAGATGTGCTATGTAGGCTGCTATATAGATAGAAATACATGAAGAAGGCACCAGTGGTCAACAAGCCAGTGCATCAAATTTGAGCATTAGATAATAAGAGTGCAAATCCTGATTAATATTCAGCAAATACCTATTGATTACCTCTATGTGCTGGGCATTTTCTGAACGTAGGGAATACAGTGATATTTGTTCAAATAACAAGTGTATAGCCTTGGATATGTTATTTTTAGTATGCTATCCCTGATTCCTTAAACTTCCAGTCAGAAAGAGTTAATGAGATAACAACATATAGAAGGTCCAGTATAAAGCAAGAACACAGAGCCTTTCTGGATTGAATTTTTTCGCTAGTGTTCGAACACATTTTTAAATCTCCCATTTTTTAAACTATAATGATACAATAACAATAACATTTCCTTAATTCCACATGCCTTCCAATTACCAACTAATCTTTTCTGCTACTATTTGTTGGCTCCACTACTGGTAAGAATTGGCCAAACTTGCGGTCTGCAATTCCTCCCATTGCCTTTTCTTTTGAAACCATTCCAAACAGGCTTTGATCCAGAAACTGCTTTTGTAACAGGGACTCAGATAGCAAATACTACACCTTTGTACAAATGCAAAAATGGTACTCCTCTGGATTGATAAATTAAAAATAGCTATGCTTTCCAAGTAGCTACAGCAGAATAATTTACAAATTACATGTAAAAACAGCTGTGGTCTCTGAGCAGCTATAGCAGAGTGCAGGCAGTATTTCACCACTACTCACTCATTCAGATGGGCACCTTCATAGATGATACATAAATTTTCCTCCTCATGATAGCCAGTGGCCTCCTAGAAGATAAAAGTAATGGTCAATCCTCAGTATCAGCAAGGTAATGCCAGACTTTAATACTGACGCTTCTTTGAAACAACACACTCCCTTTGTGTTTTTTCTCTTTGATTCTTCCTTTTGTTTCTCATAGCTCTTAACATTAAAGGGGCTTCAGAAGTTGGGCCTGTGATATATGATATTTTCTGTCTTATTTTAAAGAGATTCCTTAAAAGATCAGTCTAATTTTATAGGTTTTAAATCAGTCATGTATTCACAGTACCCAAATATGTATCTCATTCAGGACACCTCCCATGACTTCCAACTCTAGTGTCCAAATGTCTCCAGGGATTTTCTTTTGGATGTCTCAGGTATTTCAAAATTACCAAGCCCAAGGCTGAGTTCCTAATTGTCTTTCCACTCCCAATGTGGTCCTTCCATTGTCTAATTATTATTTCATTGTCTGAAGCTACCCAGAATTCCTTCTTCTCTCATCCTCATCATTCATCACTGTTATTACCTTCAAGTATTGCAGAAATTCAACAATATCTCACCATCTCTGTCACTCATGCTTTGTTCAAACCACTACCATCATCCTTCCTATTTCAACTGCTTCCTAACTGTTGAATCTGCTTCTGTTCTGGGTCCCTGTCCATCCATCTTCCACAAGTCAAAGTGGTCCTCTTAAACTGTGTCAGATCATGTCATTCGTCTATTTGAAACTTTTCACTAGGATCCTATCTAAGCCCAAGAAAAAGCCAGTCAGTGACCACAATCTCACATAAGCTTCCTAGGACACCTGACCTGAATCACTTCTGACCTCACCTCCAACTCCTACCCCCAGAACATTTCATTCATTCCACTTTGGCTACATTTGATAACTGACCCCAAGCACACACACACACACACACACCTAACTCAGGAACATTCCGTTTGCTCTTACTGCCTCCTAACACACCTTTAACCTCTGCTTCTCCCACCACAGATGTGTTTTTCCCCCTTAGTTTACTGTTTTATTTGTGCAGATGCCACCTTCTCAGTGATCTCCCTCTGACTACAATTTTAACATTGAAAACTACAAACTTTTATTTATTTATTCTTCTTAGCCTTATCTTCCAATGATATAAAACACAATTTACTTATAACTAGAGTATGACAATTAGCAGGTGGCCAATAATTGAATACAATATAAGTGAATGAACATACAGTAATTATCAATAGTGGAACAGCATTTTACTTGATGTCTGTCTACAAATAGAAGCCTCGGATGAGGGAAAAGATGGCCTGGCCATTTTCCATAGTTCTTCAGTGACATGGCAGAATACAAGAGCCAGGAAAGTAAAGGCATAGCGATTCCCATTTGTCAAGTTTACCAAATTATTTTTTTAGTATCCAAATAACAAATGAAGCTCAGGTGATGTATAAATATCCATGAAGAATTGCATAAATTAAATTATGTCAAAGAGATTGCATGAAATTAAGTTAAAAAGTATAGGAGGAATATTTGCATAGGGGGGCTATCATAAGGTTTGTCGCTCACATCAGCGTCCTATTCTGGAGACTTTTACTATTATGTACAGTTATTTGATCAGTTCAGCCAATGACATGTGAACTGAATGCTGAAAACTCCTGGGTCTTTTGCCAAAATACTCATGCACACTGCCTCACTTTAGAAGAAAGAGCCACACAGTTATAACAGCTAGGACTATCAAGACACTAATAGACGACATCAGCCCTGCAGAGTAACTTAGTCCAGCTGTAGCCTTTACATAACTAATAAGTACATTTGATTGTCAAAGTCACTGACGTGGGTGTTGGTTATGTTTTGTTTTCAGTACTGAGATAGAACTCAGGTCTTCACACTGAACTACATCCCCAGATCTTTTTACTTTTTTAGTTTGAGACAGAGTCCCAACAGGTGGTTAAATTGCTGAGGCTGGACTTGAACTTGATACTACTGCCTCAGCCTTCCATGAGAAAGTTATTTTTTTGCAATTAAATTTAGATCAGATAAACATTCTGACTAATATAGTCATCAGATAAATGTGTGTGTAAGCCAGAGCATAATAGGAATGCTCTAGATTGAGAATGGAAGGAAAGACTATGTATTGTAAAACTGAAGAACCTTTATGAGCTATGATGGTACTTACATGATAAAACATGTTAATAAGATGAAAAATGGTTTGCTAGGATAAAATAAATATGGGAAGAAATCAAAAGATATACATAAATGTACAGTATAGTAGATTGCAACAAAAGGACGGCTCCACAGAGGCGATATACTAAAGGGAAGTGTTGAGTGTGCAAGATAATCTTGAATGTGTCTGTATATGTGTGTGAAGTGCAGTGTGATCATCAGCAACTTACTGATCCTTCTTCAAACATTTGATCATTGATAATATTTATATCATAACACAATTTGTACCTTACTCTACCTGAAGCCTAGGTTTCTTTTAGTCCTTTGGATTTCTTACTCCTTCTCTATGGCTCTTAACCTGCAGGAATGCTTTGAAACATTCAGCATTGCAAGCATAGATATAGGAAATGAAAAGTGTATGTCAGACAATTCCTTTACCTGGTGATAATATTCCTACATCTCTACTCCCTTTCATCCTTTGCAAAATGTTTCATGGTCTACACCTAAGAGCAAACTTTGTCAGAATCACAAGCTACATTATTAAATTCAACTGCTTTTCTAGGTCTTCAATTATCTACCACTTTGCCAAACTTATTTTATTTCTTTTTGTCCTTGCTATTGTAGATTTTTAGTTTAATTCCTTTCATCACTATACACAGATACTAATTTTTGGCTTCCCTGGAGTCTATTGAAAATCATTTAAGTTTTATTGCTGCTTTGTGAAGACAATGTAACTTTCTTTTTCTTTCTGATCTTAATAATGTCTATTTATCATTTTTTTCAGCAGTTTGATTATGACATGCTTAGCAGTTTTCTTTGGATTTATCCTGGTTCTGCATTCATTGTCTCTCTTGCATCTGTGGATTGATGTCTTTTATTCATTTTGGAAAACTGAATATTGCTCCTGTCTCATCCTCTCTATCATCTCTTAGTGGTACTGCAGTGACACATTTATGAAGCTATTTGCTTGTATTTCTCATGTCCTTTAGCCTTTTTTTGTTGTTCTTTTTATTTGTTCCATCTCTTCAGTTAGGGACTTTGCTGACCAGTTCTTGAGTTGTGTAATCATAGCTTTTGCTTCATTCAAGCTGATGTTAAAAATTAACTTAAAATATTAATTATTTTGTTGTTGAATATGTATTACTTTTATAGTTCCTAATTATTTAATGAAGTTTTTAATGCTTCTTCAGTTTCGTTTCACATTTCATCAATCTATTTATAGAAGTTATATTATAGTCTTTGTCAACTCAATATCTGATATGTGTCTAGCTGCCTGTGTTAATGGTTATTTTTTCTACCTTATTGAGCACATTTTGGCCTCTGCACAGGGCTTTCAATTTTAATTATTTACTAAATGCCATACCTGAAATATGCTAAATCTAAAATAAAGAAGACTTTCTCCAAGCAAGGGTTTACCTTCTCTGATGTCGAGAAGATGAACTGAAGGGCTGATCATAAAAATTTATCAGGAATTAGATTTAGTCAAAGCTAGACTTTTTAAAATTTAGTAAAAATCATTCCAACTCTGCTGTCAAGTGTCTGAAGGAGATTCATCATATTTGTAGCTTCCTCCCTCTATGGGACGTTTCCTCCTAAGCATCATGAAATTGTGAAAGATTTTAGTCTCTATCTCTAGAATACACTCCTAAGACCCTCCTACCATCCTGTCCCTCAGAACACATCCTGTGGTGAAAACATGTCATGGATGTGGGTTCCCTCAGATTACAGTCTGTCACATAAGTCATGTGGTCATTAAAGCCTCTGCTGCTCTCTCTAATTGAATCCTCTTCCTATGGCAAGCAACCCTCAGCTCATACTCATGCACGGCAAATGCCCCCAAGAAGGAAAACACCTATTGAACTAAGTTCACCAAGAAAAAATGTCTCCATATCTAGATTTTTAGTTCACTTGTATAACTTTCCTTCTGAAGCACTCTTTTATTTGTAAAAATATAAATTTTATAAACATTCTGATTTTTCTTTCCCTATTTCTATAATAGAAATTGTAGCTTGCCATTACCTATGACATTGAAACTAGTATTGGAAGTCAAATTTTTGTATTTAAGCTCTTAATTGGTTATCTCTATGCATAGAACTTTATTATTATTAAGCTTTAAGTCCATTGATCAGACTTTCAAATATTAATTTTCTTATTCAAAATATTAGAAATTGTTGTCAGTTATGCCTCAATACTTTTTTGATTACCATATCATGTACATCTTTGATCAATGAATTAACTAGTACTAATTTCTTCTAACTGGAACTAATTACAAAGATTTCTAGTGAAATATCAGAAAATATGCTTCAATTGATAATGCTTGTATTGACTAATGTTTTAGAAGCAAACATTCAAACAGATGCTAGATCATTTTTCATCATTTTATTCAAGTAATTCTGCCACTTACAAGAGTGATTGCCAATGGTTATTACAGGATTAAAGACACTTTAAAACAGATGAATTATATAGGTTTATTTAATCTCCCTTAACTAGTAACAGCTGTTTAGAAGTTGATAATGTGCACATTAAAATTTCAACTCAATAGTTGTAATAGTAGTTTGCAAGTGATAATATGTTTTTCAGAAATATAAAGTTGTTCAAACTAAGTAGATAAAGCATCAATCTTAAATTTGAAAGAATAAGTTCTGAAAAATATACAGGTACTATAACTGAGCCATAAAAGAAATTATAACAAGAGGTATTGATACATAAAAGGAAGATGTTCTAGAAGTGGTATTTCTAAGATAATGGTAAGAATGGAGGCAATATTCTTCTACACAAATATATTTCCTTTAGCTCTAGTAAGTCAAACACTATGTTTTTAAACAAGGTATCTTTTCCCACTATTGGAGACATCATTTGTCAAATCAGAATTTCTAAAACTAAAAATTTAATTAAATAGACTTTCCCTATAAGTGGTAAATATTATTCAGGGAAACTTGTTTTTATTATATAGACATGGAGACACAGAAATACACATACACACAACTACACACAGAAAAGCATTACTTAGAGTAAAAAAATGAAAGGACAGCAGATCACAATGTTCATGGGCAAAGCATAACAATCTATTCATAACAAGGAAAAACATGGCACCCAGCATTGGAACTACCCACTGAAGCAGATCAGATGCTAGTAGGGAGAACTGATTTATAGTGTCTGAGTAGGCAAGCTCTTCCAAGTATGCTTGTTGATGACTATGCACATATACACACCCATGCATGGCCACAAGAATAGACTTATGGACTGCTATATCTGCATCCTAACTGGGCACTCCAAGAGTCTCGTGGATTTCTCACATCAGTCAATTTGGGCACTGCCCCCATTAGCACACTCTCTTGTCTCTTTTTAAAACACTGACTTTAAATCTAAATTCCATTTTTAATTTGATTCCTCTGAATCTGACAATATGAATTTTTATTGATTGTTCCTACATGGCTTTATTTCTTTTTTGATCCAACTTGGAATTATTGATTGGTTCTAGGTCAATTCTTCAGCTTAGATCCAAGTCTCTTAGAATGGACTATTTATCAAACTCTTTCCATTGATCCCCATTGACTATGGGTACATAAAATCCTACTCACATGTGTTATTTATATTTTCTCCTTTATGGAGATCTCATCTTATACTGAGATATTAGGTGTAGCTTCTAAGATTGTACTAACTGCATTCATAGTATAAG
Source organism: Heterocephalus glaber (assembly GCF_053883595.1). Taxonomy (NCBI): domain Eukaryota; kingdom Metazoa; phylum Chordata; class Mammalia; order Rodentia; family Bathyergidae; genus Heterocephalus; species Heterocephalus glaber. Next base: position 6,835,461 of record NW_028258403.1, on the reverse strand, counting down.
TAATAAAGGAGGTTTACGATAAGACAGCAGAAGCCCATTTTCCTATTAAATAAATATAGTTTAAAAACCTATATTCTAGCAATGAGAGCAGATTGGTAAAGACAAGTCCAAGCAGGTAAAGTTTCTGCATGAACATATGATGAAATAGTAAGAGAAGAAGTAGAATATATTGGCTTCTGATATCTAATCAGACTGTGGACCAGAGCAGAATCTTAGAATCGTACACTAGATCATGCAACTGTGTGATGATGCAGGTGGTAGAACTCAGATTTACTTTTAACAAGTGGTCTTCTTATAAGAGTGAATCTTCTCTAATTAATTAATTTTTGTGGTACTGGGGATTCAACCAGAGAGTACTGAGCTACATCCCTAGCCCATTCATTATTTTAGTTTGAGATAGGATCTCACTAACTTGCTCAGGCTAACTTCAGACTTTCAAACCTCCTGTCTCAGCCTCCCAAGTAGCTGGAATTACAGGCATGTGCCACCATGCCTGGCATCAGCATGAGTCTTTAAAGGAAAGATCTGAGACTCAGGGAAAGTCTAAAAATTATTGAAAGTCAGTTGAACAAGAGCCAAGTAGTTATCATTTGAGTTAGAATTATGATGCAAACAAATAGGAAGCATGCCTAATACCAAAACTTTAAAAATACTAAGTCAGAACTCCCTTATGACTGCCTCTGCCTAATGCTAGATTATACCAAAAACAAACACCTACATAGACCATAAACTGTACAGCCAAAAGGCCAAATTATGTTATTGAGCTAGTAAGATAGGTGGCAGCAGAGAGAGGGAGGGGGATTGGCATAGACCAGGGCAATAATTTAAAGGTTTAAGACACAAAGAGACATCATTTTTCTGAAGTGAATTACTAAGAAGTTGGGTAGGAGGGAGAAAGTAATTTGAATGTTACTTCAGGGCTGGGAGGTGAAGAAGAAAAGGGTCTGTTAAAGCAACAAGGCTCAACAATTGCTCTAGGATCAAGCAATGCTGATGACCAGATACTGGATCCAATATCACCTGCTTTATTGTCTTAAGCACACCACTTAGCTGCTGTGATCATGCAATGAATGCAAAAGGAGACTGGGAACCGAACTAATTAATAAGTCAATGATCAATACAGACTAAGGTGAGAGTTAGCCTGTGCAAACTGAAGGCTAGTATTTAAGGGAACAGAAAGACAGACACTGACATGCTACAGGAGAGTGGCATCCAGTCTTGATATTGTGGATCCCCCAGGAGCCCTGCACTCCCATTAAGAATGCTCAGCTCCATATGCATTCCCAGCATTTTCAAATGAAGAAATAATATGTTGGACTGTATCACTTGTTTTCAAATATCAGTAGGTTCTATGAGATTAATGAAAGGTAAATAAATTTAAATGTTTATCAATTTATCAAATTCATAGCTTATTTTCATTACTGTATTTTTTCAGCAACTATGAACGTCAATTTATAACTGCAATCAGATTCTGTTCTACACGGAAATTTGATGTTAGAAAATATTCCTTATAGTCACACAGGCTGAGAACAAATGCTTTTGAAGAAACGACAGATGCAATATCATTCAAAAGGGGAACAATTAGAATTTAAGGTCCATTGAGGAGGAAAGATAAAGGGAGCATGGTGAAGTGGGGGAAACTCAGGCTCTATTCTTAATTTAGATCCCTTCTGAACTATTCCCAATCTGTGAGATCTTGGAAAATTACTTTTCTATTGATGCTTTGTTAATCAACAAAGGGGACAGCATTCAAGGATTAATGAGAATGTATGAAAAGATGCTAGTCTCGGGTATGTCACTTGTTGTGGCCAGTGGAATACAGGTAGAAGTCACAATGCACTAGATTCAAGTCAAGGTCTTTATTTCCCTGTGAGCCCCCGTGAAAAGAGCAGGCCCTGATTGCTGCTGTTCCAAAATAAAATGTGAAGACTAATGAAATAGATTTTAAATCAACCCGAAACCTGGAACTTAGCCAAAAACACAAAATATAAAGTAAGACATCCCAGCCAACCTACAGACATATGAGGGAAAAAAAAGGGCTTATTTCTATAAGCCATTAAGTTACAGGGTGTTTGTTACGCATTATTATGGTGATCAAATATGACTGGTACGGAAAGATGTATTACAAATTAATATCTAGCTAGATAATCCAAACCTATTCTTTTTCATACATTTTAGCTATACTCAAATATACATTCTTTCATATGAAGTTTAACATTACCCATAATCCAAAAGTTAAAGAAGGTGAATTTAAGTTGCTATTTATTATGATGTCACACATTTTTCCATTTTATTCAAATCTTGTTTTAGGTTATACTAGGAAATTTTAATTTTCGAAATGAGTTCTTTATTGCACAGATTGTCACTATTGGAAATGGAAAATTTTACTATTTCTGTTTCTACCCTGTTATTGCCAGTGAAGATAAAAGCAATCACTTATGCATATTAACCTATATGCAGCTACCTTACCAAATTTCTATATTAAATCTTCTAGTTTTCTTAGCTTACGTCCTTTTCCTTTAGTTTTGAGACAGAGTCTCACTACGTAGTTCACACTGGCCCTGAACTCACTAGGTAGCACAAGCTGGCCTCAAACTCACGGCGATCCTGCCTCAGTCTCCTGAGTGCTGGGATTATAGGCATGGGCCATCATGCCCAGCAACTTTTTGCTTTTGAAGCTACAAAATCCTATAAGTGATATAAAAATAATTGTATCTATGTATCTTGCAGGTTTTTAATTTATTTCATCTTTCTTGTCTTATTGTGGTCAATGTAATAGTACAAGGTCTTGGTGACAAGATTATGAAAGGCAGCATAGCTGCAACTGAGATGAGATAAACAAAGATTATGGAGAAGATAAATACATTATATAGAATTAAATGCAAAATGATTAGTAATGCTAGGGTAATACTCTATGTCATTAAAGACTAAAAAGAATTTTAAAAACATTTTTGTGAAATATCACTAAGAGATCTAGCAGATGTTGCCTCCCAACATCCTTGTGGGGAAGGCTGCTTGTTCCCTTATCACTTGGATTGTGGTCTAACTTTTCAGTAAAAGCAACCTCATTCTTCAGGTAAGGGAAAATCAAGATGAGCCTGAAAAAATATTGTTGCTAGAAAACAATGATTTAAAAATGCCTCCAGAAGTGCTGAAAATACAAACAAATGTTTCACAGGGCTTGCACTGGCTAATTATAATTTGAGCATCTAAAGGAAAGTAAAAAGTTGGGTTAACAAGAACAGGTTGTGATTGGAAAGGCCACCAATCAATAATGATATTAAAAATAAAAAGTAGAGAGATAGATGTAATAAGAAATATTTAATTTATATACCTTTAATGAGAGAGGGGTATTAATTTGCACAGGTATTCTGTTTTTTTCTGCCAAGTATGGTATACATGTGTTTATGAGAATAGATACATATTTCTCCTACCAATCTAAATAGAAATAGAGAAAACTTAAAATATGCTAAATAATATGAGACAAATTAGAAAAAAGGCATGATCCCTATAAAAAATTTATATAACCGGTGAGGAATATTTAAAAATAAACAAATGTAAAAGTACACCAAATTTCTTTGAAAGGAAGATTCAATCTCATAAATGTGTCATTATCAGTGTAGTCTATAAATATATTATGATTCCAATAAAATATAGATGGTTTTGTTTTAATTTGTTTTGTTGGACTATGAAATCTGCATCTAAAATTCATAAAGAAATTCATTTTAAAAGATAAAGAGTAATATTGGAAGTACATTGCTGGCACATATTAAAACAAACTCTAAAAGTGTAAGTTTAAAAGTTTCAAAAGTACCAGAAAAGTATGCCAATCATAAAGAGATCTCTTCAATGATATAGTTTCAAAATGGTGGGAAAAAATGTTCATGAATGTTTTTTCACAAAAAGTAATGGTTTGGAATATTATACAATTTAATCCTAAGTATATAAGTTACTTTTAAATGAATAACATTTTAAAAATTAAATCTGACACTATGAAACATTGAAAATCTCATAAGACTTATTAAGTTAAGAAAATCCATTTGTCTTAAACCTCTGTACTATTTAGTTTTTAATGGATACTAATTTTCAGATTGTTGTTTTGCTTTGTTCCTTTTAAATTGAGATCAAACAAATTGACTTCCTTTCCTAAACCATTCTTTGATTTTTGAGATAATTACAATGTGCTCATGGTTTACTAACATTTTAATACATTTTAGTAGTTTGTAAGGAATTTCTCTAGAATTATATCTATCATCATGATTGGTATTGGTTTATGATTTTCTTGGTCTAGTTATTAAGGTTATACTGATCAAACAAAATAAGGAGCAAAATATATTTATATTTCTGATAGGTGTTTATATAAAGCTGAATGATCTATCCAGTATTTGGTAAAAAGCACCATTATAACCATTTGGATTTCATTCATTCCTTATAAGAAAAATTTAACTTTTACTTGAATTTAATAGTGTTGGAGACTATTTTGGCTTTCTACTTTATCTTGAGTAAATTTTAGAAAATATATCTTTCTGTGTAATTGTCAACTTTACCAACTTCTTTATTCTTCCGTAACTGTTGTATATCAAACCACTCCAAAATCTACTGGATTAAAACAACACAATAATACATTCTGTTCACTAATCTACAGTTTGGGTTGCTTAGTTAAATATCTTGTGCCTGCTTCACCAGGCATGAGCTGGCATGCCCCGGATGCTGAATGATTTGCTTCCAGGATGATGCACTCCCAAGGTTGGTAAGCTCTCTGCTGGAACTGAGCCTGCACTGTTGGACAGAATCCTCAGTTATTCTCCATGAGGGCATCTCCATGAAATTGCCTGGATTAAATAAAGCAAGGTGGATTGATTCCAAGCAAAAGTATTGCAAGAGACAGGAAATGGAAGCTGCCAGTCTCCTAAGTCAAAAAAAACCCCCAAAACACTCAATTATATCTCTATATACTATTGGCAAAATCATTATAGAGCCCTCTAGAATTAAGGGCAATAGTTGTAGATGTCTTGATTAGGGATGTCAAGAATCTTAAGTCTGTTACATTGGCTTACTTGTATAAAATTACTCATTTAGTTTTATTACCCTTTAAAAGTTATCCTGTCTGTAGAACATTCCTAATTTATTCCTACTGGTTTTTTACTTGTTTCTTCCCATTTTTTTCTTCAGTCTTGCCAGATAATTTTTATCATACATTTTTCAGGTAATCACATCAAAGTTTAGCTTACTTAATTATCTATTACAGTTGTACTATTTTATTAAACATTTTTACTGTTTTGTTTCATATGTTATTTCTTTTCTTTGTTCTTTTATTGCAAGGATTTGAGTTGATGTTTTTTCCCTTTTCAGTAAGTACAGAAAAGAGAGATCATAGTAGGCCTATATCTATCCTCTCAAAGTCGATTTGCAAGGTTGGACCTTGGTTGATATATAGGAATTTGGAATTCGAGAGGGTTTCCACCATTAACTGGTAACAGTGATTCAATATGCCTAAATTGTGCAAATAACAGGGTTTATTCTAGCACTGGTTTTTATTATGGGAGTCTGAAATGTGGATACTTACCACACATTGCATACCTTTAATCAGTCCCCCCCCTGAAGAACCTCAGCCAAGATTTTGTATGCATTGTTAAATGTCCCTGCTGGGTAAATTAAAGATGTACTATGTTGCTACACTGAGAAAGAACTCTAAGTACTTACTCCTGGTGTACCCCCAAATTCACTCTGTGCTTTTTCCCTTTGCTGATTTCATTTAGGATCTTCTTGCTGCAATAAATCATAACCATAAGCACAACTACATGCTGAGTCCTGCGAGTCCTCCCAGCAAATTATCAAACAGAAAGGGGATATTGGCACCCTTCAATATTGTAACTCTTCAGCTCCTTCCTACATATTTTTATGTGCAGTTTATGCATAATAACTATTACTTTCTAATTTCTGTTACAGTTTTCTATGGACCTATTATGTATTTATAAAGATTTTTAAATATGAAGTTTTATTCTTTTTCAGATACTTTTTATTGTGAATATCTAAATTAGTTATATTGTTGTCAGAGAGAGGGTTGATATATATGATATATTCTTAATATTTTTAAGGTTTGCTCCAGGCCAAATATATGTTCAGTTTTTATAACTGATTCAGGTGTTCTTGAAAAAATAATGTGCTTTCAAATCATTAGTTGTAATAAGTGTATAAGTGCAAATTACAAACTATGGCCTTCAGGGAAGACAAATTACTCAAAGAAGTCTTCTTGCTAAAATACCTTGAAACAAACTAGCCCTATTCAAACTTAGTAAGAATTCCAACCAAGAAGAAATTTAATATAGGGAATTAGGTATCTCTTAAACAATTAGAAGGCTGGAGAGGTCAACGATCACAGAAAATCATTACAAGATTTTAGGAAATCAGGACACTGTAGAAATGATTTTAAATTATCAGGATGATTTCATCTCCCTGTAGCCCTGAGGTAGGAGACTCACAGAAGGTCCAGAAACCTCTTCTGTCTGCCAAAGCCCATTCAAACATCTGTTGTCAGACCAACAAGGGCTCTGTTACTCTTGTCTTTGAAGTATTAGAAGACTGCTTCTCACAGTAAAATCTAAGGCACGGAATTTTAGGAAATGTCCTTGTTATACATTTTGGTTTTGAAAACCAATAGAAAACATTGAAGGACATGAATGCCAGTTGAAAAAGAAGGAAGCCAACAAAATCACACAATATATTGCACAGTCCACTAGTTAAAAAGAGTTCTCCCTGGCAGAGGAAGGGGCTTACCAGCTGCCATTCCACCACTCCCAGCCCAGAGGAAGGGGCTTATGGACTGCCGTTCAACTGCTCACAGCACAGAGGAGGTGAGCTGAGTGGGTGTCACCAGTTCAATACCCCCCCATCAAAATGAGAAGACACATAAAATAAGTCTCAAAACCAGACTTCCAGATCACATACAGTAACCCCAAAGGGAAAGGAGATGGAACACTCTGATAGTCAACAACTTGGACTCCCTGAACTCGCAAAAAATGAGGATCTGGAAAAAATGAAATCAGAAATAATTTCTCAGATAACAGCAGAGATTGTGCTCATAGTGCAAGGCATGATTGATAAATCTAGAAAGGAATTGAGGAACGTGATGGAATCCCAACATAGGAAAAAAATGGAATCCATAAAATAGAAGTAAATATATTTCCAGTAGATTAAAAACTCCATTGAAAATCTACACAGCAGAATGAACCAACATGAGGACATAATTTCAGATATAGAAGATAAGATTGCAACTAGTGAACAGGAAAAGAAAAATTGCTTTAAAATTGTAGGGACCATAAGAAATTAATCCAGCAGCTGCTAGATGATGCAAAGAAGAATAACATAAGACTGATTGGAGTCTACAAAGAAACAGGAAAGAGTGCAGATGACATAAAAAAAAAAACTGTTCACAGAAGAAATTGCAGAAAACTTCCCAAGCAGGGGAAAAGAACTTAACATAAAGATAAGTGAGGAATATAGGACTCCAAATAGCCTTGATCAAAAAAAATCTACACATAGGAATATAATTGTTAAGATTCCAGAAACCCAACACAAGAACAAAGTTCTACAAGCAGTTAGAGAAAAGAAACAAATCAAATACAAAGGAAAGCCCATCAGAATCACAGTAGACTTCTCAATGCAAACCCTCAAGGCAAGAAGTGCTTGGAGTGACGTATTCAAAACCCTAAAGGAAAACAGCCTCCAACCCAGATTGATGTACCCTGCAAAACTATCTTTCAAAATTGATGGAGAAATAAGATACTTTCATGAAAAGAGCACCTTAGGAACATCATGAATAACAAACCAGCACTCCAAAATGTTTTAGAAAAGATCCTAGAATAAGACAATGAGGATCACAACCCCAGAAAGTACAGCACAATGAATCCATTGGGTGTGACAAGAAATTAAATGTAAAGGGGGAGAGTCCAACAAAAAGAAAAAGTCATGACAATGATAAGTCAATACATATCAGTTATAACCATCAATGTTAATGATCTCAACTCACTAATCAAAAGAAATAGACTGGCAGAATGGGTCAAGAAGCAAGATCCAAAAATACGCTGCATGCAAGAAACACACATAATTCAAAAAGAAACTCATAGACTGAAAGTTAAAGGGAGGAAAACAATACTCCATGTGATAGGAACCCCCAAAAAAGCAGAAGTAGCTATCGTCTTTGCAGATCAACTGGATTTCAAACCAACACTGATTAAGAGAGACAAAGAAGGACACTACATCCTTGTAAAGGGAAAAATCCAGGAGGAAGAGATGACAATCATAAATATCTATGCATCAAATGCTAGTGCACCCAATTATATAAAAAAATACAAACAGACATGAAAAGTCATATATGCACTAATACAATAGTAGTGAGGGACCTTAATACCCCCACTGTCACAAATAGATAGATCAACTAGAAAAAAAATAAGGAATGAAATACTAAAACTCAATTGAACTCTTGAACAAATGAACTTAAGAGATGTTTACAGAGTGTTCCACACCACAAAATCAGAATGCACATTCTTTTCAGCTCCACACAGGTCGTTCTCCAAAATAGACCACATACTCACTCACAGAACATTTTTAAGTAAGTGGAAAGGAATTGAAGTTATCCGTTGTATATTATCAGATCACAGTGTGAAGAAATTAGTGAGCAATAGCAAAATAAACTGCAAGAATTTCATAAACACATGGAAATTTAACACCACAATTCTGAATAACCAATGGGTTACAGGGGTAATTGCAGAAGAAATCAGAGAGTTCCTTCAATTAAATGACAATGACAATACAACATATCGGAATCTATGGGACACAATGAAAGTAATCTTACAAGGAAAATTCATAGCAGTGAATACTCATATTAGGAAAACAGAGTGAGCCCAATTAAACAACCTGATGCTGAACCTGAAGCTTCTAGAAAAAGAAGAGGACAAACCTAAAGCTCATACAAGGGAGGGAATTATAGAGAACAGAGCAAAAATCAATTCAATGGAGATTAAGAGAACAATACAAAAAAGTAATGAAGCCAAGAGTGGGTTCTTTGAAAGAATAAACAAAATTGATGAACCCTTAGCCAACCTTGCCAGAAAAAGGAAAGAAAAGGCCCAAATCCATGCAATTAGGAATGAAAAGGGTGAAATTACAGCAGACTCAGCAGAAATCCAGAGGATCATCAATACCTACTTCAAGAACCTGTACGCCAAAAATATGGAAAACACAGAAGAAATGGAGAAGTTCCTAGATATGTATGAATTGCCAAAGTTGAATGAAGAAGTCCTAAAAATTCTAAATGACCCAATATCAATTGATGAAATTTAAAATGTAATGAAATTGAAAACATAATTAAAAACTTACAAACTAAGAAAACCCCAGATCTTGATGGCTTCACTGCTGAATTCTACAAGACATTTAGAGAGGAAATACTGCCACTACTGTTAAGACTCTTCAGTGAAATTGAAAGGGAAGCTATACTCCCAAATTCATTCCTGGAAGCAAGCATCACCTTGATCCCCAAATCAGAGAAACACCCAACAGAAAAGGAGAACTATAGGCCAATCTCACTAATGAACATAGATGCAAAAATCCTTAATAAGATACTGGCAAATAGAATGCAGAAGATCATCAAGAAATCATACATGCTGTCGAAGTGGGATTCATCCCAGGGATCCAGGGATGGTTCAACAAACACCAATCAATAAATGTAATACATTATATCAATACAGCCAAGGACAAAAATCTTATGATCATTCTCAATAGATGCAGAAAAAGCATTTGACAAAATCCAACATGCACTTATGATAAAAACCCTAGAAAAAATTGGAATAAATGGTCTCTACCTCAAACTGATAGAAGCCATCTATAAAAAAGCAACAACCAATATCATACTAAATGGTCAAAAACTGAAATCCTTCACACTAAAATCAGGAAAAAGACAAGGAGGTCCACTATCACCACTCCTGTTCAATATAGTTTTGGAAACATTACCCACAGCAATTAGACAAGAGAAAGAAATAAAAGGAATAAAGATAGGAATCAAATAAGTCAAATTGTCATTATTTGCAGATGACATGATACTCTACATAGACCCCAAGAACGCCACCAAAAGTCTTCTAGACTTAATAACCAAATTCAGTAGAGTAGCTGGATATAAGGTCAACACACAAAAATCAATAGCTTTCCTCTACACAAATGACAGACTCAATGAGACAGAAATAGGGCAAACAATTCCTTTCGCAATAGCATTCAAGAAACTGAAATACCTAGGAATCAACCTAACAAAAGAAATGAAAGATCTCTTCTCTGGAAACTATAGCACTCAGAAAAGAGAGATTGAAGATGATATCAGAAAATGGAAAGACATCCCCTGCTCCTGGGTAGAAAGGGTCAATATAGTGAAAATTGCCATACTTTCAAAACTGCTATATAGATTCAATGCAATCCCAATTGAAATCACAGCAGAATACTTCATGGACCTTGAGAAAACAATCCAAAAATTCACTTGGAAAAAGAAGAGACCCAGAATAGCAAAATCAATTCTAGGTAACAGAGACATGGCAGGGGGTATCACAACCCCCAACTTGAAACTATACTACAAAGCTACTGTGATAAAAACAGCATGGTATTGGCAAAGAAACAGACCTGAGGACCAGTGCAACAGATTAGAAGATGTAGAAACAACTCCAGACACACTCAGCCATCTCATCTTCGATAAAGGAGCCAAACACCCTCACTGGAGGAAAGATAGCCTCTTTAATAAGTGGTGATGGAAAAATTGGGTTTCAACTTGTCAAAGATTAAAAGTAGACTTATATTTCTCACCATACAGTAACGTAAAATCAATATGGATTAAAGATGTAAATATTAAAATAAAAATGCGGAATTGGCTGGAACAAAGGTTAGGTAGAACTCTTGAAGACATTGGTGCATGAAGAGATTTTGTGAACAAAACCTCAATTGCCCATGAATTAGCACAAACAATCAACAAGTGGGATCTCTTCTTATTTAAAAGCTTCTTTGCAGCAAGAGAAACCACCAGCAGTGTGAAGAGCTAAGCCACAATGTGAAAAAAAATCTTCACCTGCTGTTCTGCAGACAAAGGTCTACTATCTAGAATCTATAATGAATTTTAAAAAATTAGACCTCCCAAATGTAAAGACCCAATCCAAGAATGGGCATCTGAAATGAACAGACATTTCTCAGACAAAGAAGTAAAAATAGCAAAAAAAATTAGGAAAAAAATGTTCAACATCACTGGTCATTCAAGAGATGCAAATGAAAACAACACTGAGATTCCACCTCATTCCAGAAAGAATGGCTGCTATCACAAAATCAACCAATAACAAATCCTGGAAGGGAAAGAGGAACCCTGCTCCATTGCTGCTGGGAGTGTAGACTAGTGCAAACACTGTGGAAATCAGTATGGAGATATCTCAGAAAACTAGGACAGGAAGTCCCATTTGACATAGCTACTCCCCTGCTGGGGATCTTCCCCAAAGAATTAAAAGAATCATACCACAGCACTATATGTGCACCCATGTTCATAGAAGCACAGTTTGTAATAGCTAAAACGGAAGAAGCCCAAATGCCCATCAACTGGAGAGTGGATAAAGAAAATGTGGGTTTTTTATAAAATGGAGTACTACTCAGGCATCAAAAATGAGCAATTAGAGACATTTATAGCTAAATGGATGCACATTGAGGCGATACTCTTAAGTGAAATAAATAGGACAGGTGTGTGAATACCGAATAGTTTCTCTAGTGTGAGAAACTGAAAGTGTAAATAAGGACTAAAAGGTATAATAGATAATTTGAAATGGGAAGAAAAAGGGCAAAGGGGAAGGGGAAGTGGGAGGGGTAGGGGAAAGAAAAGAAGGGAATGGAATTAATAAGAGAAAATGAAAAAAATGTAAAAAAGTCTTTGTAAATAGGGAGGCATGGAGGGGTTGAAGGGAGGGCAGAGGAAAGGGGAAAAATAAGAACCAAGAGAGATTATGTAAAGGTTCAAATTTCCAATGATGAATGTCATTTTATTGTATGCCTAAAATGTAACAATAAAATAAAAATTTTTTAAAAATGTAATTTGTGTTGAGAGTGCAGCATTCTGAGATCAGAGTTACTTTGGGGGTGTGAAATCCCAGAACAGAACGCCTGCAGGGTCTCTCAGCTGTATTGCAACATGACATCGGCACAGGTAAGATTCCATCTCCCCAATGCTGGAAGTTTTCCTGAACCTGCGGGCCTGGCTCACTATGAATCCTAGGCTTCTATGGTCTCTTATTACATAATTGTGAATAATGAAGTTGCTTTACTTAAAGAAAAAAAATAAGAGAGAAAGAGAGCCATCCCTTCCCACAGGTTCATTCAGAGCCATAAGAATGCATATGGCTTAGAGTGCTGGGTTCAATGTCCTTGTCATCAAGTTTGCACAGGATGCGACATCGGCAGGTCTCACTCTCTAAGATCCAGTTTCTTAATTTAAAGGTCAAATAACCAGCAATTATCAATTAATGGGAGAGAAATGTTATAATCTTTCAACAGCTTGTTGTTTTCTTGTAATTTTGTTAACTTCATATATTTAAAAACTACCAGGTACATATAATTGTAGACTTCCTCTTCCTAGTAAATGGCTAGTTCATCAATAATATTTGGTTGTGTTGTTTGTTTGATTGTTTTGGTCTTTATTTTTGCCCTACAGTCTAATTGATTTGAAACTGAAACAGGCACATGAGCTTGCTTCAAATATTAATTGTCTAGCATCTTTTCAAATATTATTTGTCTTCAAAAAATGATGAAATAAATAACACATCTCCTACCTATCAGGTTCTGAAGTAAGAAAAATTTAAGAATGTGAAAGGCAATATGACCAGTATTTGTAATCATGGATTAAATCTGGGGACAACTGGGGTTTGTGATGCTGTGCCCCACGTGAGATAAGTTTACCTCTGGCCAGCCAAGAATGATGCTGCCTCTGCTGCTATAAGGAGCTCCTGTAAAATATGGGTAAAGGGACAGCATGGGTCACGTGCTTCCTGAAAGGATTTAGGTATCTGGGCACAATCACTCTACAAGAGATGATAAAATCAGTCTGCAGCACAAATACTTCAGCTGTACATTAAGCTCATTACAACACCAAGCTTTAAAATAAATATTAAGATGCTCTATGTTCTGTTTTTAAAGAATCGAAGCACTTAATAAAGTTTTAAGTCTGACTTTATTTTCTAATCTTTAAGATCTTTGAGAAAAGTTGGTAGGCAAGCTTTTGTAATTTATAACACATAAATTTTGGTGTGTTCACTGTACAAATACTGTTTAAAGCTTTAGATATGATTTATTAATTATATTTATAAATATGACAGATGTATGATTAAAAGAAGTAATAATAGTAGTAAGCAATTTTCATGCACAAAAGCCCCTAGAATATTTAAAAAACCTAGCAGCAAGTATATTTGCCAAACATGCTAAGTAGCATTGTGCAACATTGACAAGAATGGAACTGTGTCTATGCATGTGTTTAATGGAAGGGCATTATGGTTTTAGAAATATTTTCCTGCTTGTTTGTTTGGTAAATTATGTTCAATTTAGTTTATAAGCAGTTTCATTTCAAGGTAACTTTATGTAGAGCTTATTTTAGAGCTTCCTGCAGAATCTTAACAAATGCCTTTTTATCTATTTAAGTTATCATCAGACTTTTCTCCTTTAATGTGTATATGTAATTAATCTTCTTGACAGGCTTCTTGATATTGAATTATTTTTGAATTATTCAAATTACCCTTACTTGCTCATACTGCATTTTGTGTTGCTATACTGGTGAATTTTACTTAATTATATAATATAGAAAATTTTTCTTGATATGCAAAAAAATCTGCCTATACATTTCTTTTGCTGTCTTTGCAAGATTTTGAATTAAAATTCTTCTAAGGTCATAAAACAAATGTGGGTATTTTAAATTTAGTTAACATTAGAAATATCTAATATTTAATGACTGGCAAACCTTAGCTGTGAATACTTCTGGGTGTTTGTCTTGATATTTGTTTAATTTTCCTTTAAAATTTATATCTTGAATTACCTTTCCAATCTTTTCTGTGATAATTCATCTTTCACATTTTTTTCCTTTTATCAATTTGAGTACATTACTTCTGAGTTTTCAAACTCTGTGTTATTGAGTTGAATGCAGGTTTTTCATAATCCATGTCATCTCCTTTACACCTACAACTATTTTTTATACTTTCCAAGTTTTATATGTTTCTTGTACATGTATTTCATTTTTTAAAAAAATTAAATACGTAAGGGTTTATTTACTCAATGTATTTATTTCCAGTCATTTTTCTTAAGTTATAATGGCATTATAAATTTCCCTCTAATTAAGCTTTTGCTATGTCTTGGGCTGTGTATATTTTATCACAATATATTTCTTTTCTGTTCTGTGTAAATGGTTGAGAATTTTAATCTTAGTATCTTCTAGTCAAAAGCTGTATGATATGCATAGTTTTAAGGAATTAAACTCTTTTGTCATGCTTGTATTTTTTTCTAATTTTAATTTTGTGAATCTGTTATCAAAAATATAGTCTGCCATATCTCTGCTTTTTTAGAATGTGTTAAGATTTTCTTTGTGCAAAACACAATGGTAGATTGTTGTATATGTTCTAAAAGGATGTAATACATTTATATTCTCCTTTTTAAAGGTTGTTAAGATGTATAAATATTTATAAAATAGTCTTGAAGATTGGATTATTTATGTTTGTACTCTAGCACATTTCTACTGTCCTCTGAAAGACTTCAATTAAAGTATCCTAATAAAAGGGGATATTAATCAACTTTTTGTATATCTAATACTTTTCACTCTACGTATTCAGATGTACTATTTTTGGCTCTGAAAGTTTTATGACCATCATATTTTTCTGATAAACTATAGCTCTAGGGATCAATAATCTTTTTTCCTGTTTACTTTTTATTTTTGGTTTTCACCCTGTTTAATATTTATAATAAATTCCTGTTTTCTTTTTATTTGGATTTCTTAGTATCTCTTAGCCTATTTCATTATTTTCCAACCTGTCTCAATGACTCCTGTGAACCAACTATAACTGGATTTAGACTGGTAACACAATGAAGTGTTCTTTTAATAGCTGAAATCAGCCCTCACATTTAGTCTACCACTATGTGTTCTTTTATTCCTTTTACCTTAAATGATATTTATTTTTTCCTTTATTTTGAACATGCACATCCAACTCTCATTTTGCTTTACAATACATATGCTCTAGATGTTTTTCTTTTCTCTGTTGTTTATTTTCAAATTTTCACATTCAAACACATATTTTCTGTAATTAATAATGTACAATTTAATTATTTATTCTCACACAAATGCCCAGTTTCTTTCCATTTGCCAACTTCATGCCATAGGGTGAAACTTTAGGACACCTACCTATTCCACTGATCCTTGGGTCTGTTTCATTGCCAGCACCATGCTGTTTTTAAAACAGTAGCTTTGTAGTATAGTTTTAAATTGGGGATTGTGATGCCCTTTACCTTGTCTTTGTTGCCTAGAATTGCTTTTGCTATTGTAGGTCTCTTCTTGTTCCAACCGAATTTTTGGATTATTTTCTCAAGTTATGTGAAGTATGTTGCTGGAATTTCAATTGGGATCGCATTGAATCTATATAGCAGTTTTGTAAGTATGGCCATTTTCACTATATTGGTTCTTCCTATCCAGGAGTGAAAACAATCTTACAAGGACAATTCTAATAGTGACTACTCATATTAGGAAAAGAGAGTGAGCTCAAACAACCTAATGTAGAACCTCAAGCTTCTAGAGAAAGGAGACTAGGACAAACCCAAAGCTCATACAAGGGAGGAAATCATATAGATCAGAACAAAAATCAATTCAATGGAGACTAAGAGAACAATACAAAAAAGTAATGAAGCCAAGAGTGGGTTCTTTGAAAGAATAAACAAAATTGACAAACCCTTAGCCAACCTTACCAGAAAAAGGAAAGAAAAGGCCCAAATCCATGCAATTAGAAATGAATAGGGTGAAATTACAACAGACCCAGCAGAAATCCAGAGGATCATCAATACCTACTTCAAGAACCTGTATGCCAAAAAGATGGAAAACAGAAGAAATGGACAGGTTCCTAGATATGTATGAATTACCAAAGTTGAATGAAACTTTCCAGGCCTCTCTCTGTACCACCACCCTCAGCACTGAGGTGAGCAACACAAGTACCAGCAGCACCCACACACACACACTTTGAAATGAGAAGACACATAAACAAGTCTCAAAAGCAGATTTCCAGATCATCTAAAGCAACCCCAATAGGAAATGAAATGGAACAATCTGATACTCAACTACCTGGACTCCCTGAACTGGCAATAAAAGAGGATCTGAAAAAAATGAAATCAGAAATAAATTCTCAGATAATAGCAGAGATTGTCCCCATAGTGCAAGACATGATTACTGAAGCCAGAGAGTACATAGATAAAAAAAAATAGAGTAGCTGAGGAACATGATGTAATACCAAAGTTGAATGAAGAAGACCAAAAATTCTTAACAATGCAATATCAATCAACAAAATTGAAAATGTAATTAAAAACTTACTAACAAAGAAAAGCCAGGGTCTGGTTGATTTACTGCTGAATTCTACAAGACTTTTAGAAGAACTATTGCCATTACTGTTTAAATTCATCAATGAAATTGAAAGGAAAACAATACTCCCAAATTCATTCCTGGAAGCAAGCATTACCTTTATCCCAAAAACAGAGAAAGACCCAACAAAAAAGAGAACTACAGGCAATCTTGCTAATGAACATAGATGCAGAAATCCTCAGGAAGATACTGGCAAACAGAATGCAGAAGATCATCAGAAGATCATAAACCCTGAACAAGTGAGATTCATTCCAGGGGTGCAAGGATGGTTCAACATATGCAAGTCAAAAATATAATACACTGTATTAACAGATCCAAGGACAAAAACCATATGATCATCTCAATAGATGCAGAAAAAGTATTTGACAAAATCCAACCCCCATTCATGATAAAAAAAAAAAACCCTACAGAAATTTGGAATATATGGTCTTTATCAACCTGATAAAAGCCATCTATGAAAAACCAACAGGCAACATCATACTAAATGGTCAAAAACTAATATCCTTCATACTAAAATCAGGAATAAGACAAGGATGTCCATGATCACCTCTCCTGTTCAATATGGTTTTGGAAACATTAGCCACAGCAATTAGACAAGAGAAAGAAATAAAAGGAATAAAGGTAAGTAATAAAGAAGTTAACTTGTTATTATTTGCTGATGACATTATACTCTGTATAGAAAACCACAAGAACTCCACCAAAAGTCTTCTAGACTTAATAACTAAATTCAGTAGAGTAGCTGAATACAAAGTCAACACACAAAAATCAATAGCCTTCCTGTACACAGACAACAGACTCACTGAGAGAAGAAATGAAGAAACAACTCCTTTCACAATAGCATCCAAAAAAATGAAATACCTAGGAAACAACCTAAAGAAAGAAATCAAAGACCTCTGAAAACTACAACACTCTGAAAAGAGAGATCGAAGAGGATATCAGAAAATGGAAAGTATGTCTTTGTATTTTAATAAACCTTTTCTGTCACATAAATATATCCCATTACTTATTATTATTAATTTTGAGAGAGAGGGAGCAAGGTCATTTCTATATACTTTTAATTTCCACTTTATTTCTTGCAGTCCTGAAGAACTTCATTTGAGTCATGAAATATTTAATTAGAATATTTTCATCAGATTTCTGAAGTGTGGGGGTGAAATATTCTCTATTCTCAACTACTTGTCTTTCATCCTAGCAGCTTAATGTATTAATTCGGTACAGAATTCTTAAGTTATAACACATTGATTCATTTTCTTAGTATAATTTTACATTTTTGCTGAAATCCAGTGTCAAGGATGAAAGAAAGAAGTCTAAGCTAGGTGAATACTAATTGCTTTCTTTCTAAGTTAACGATACTTTCTATTTTGAAACTTGTAGGATTCTCTCTTCATTGTAAAGACTTATGGATTTTACCAAGGTATGTTTGTGTGTATCTACTTTCTTATGCATCATGCCAGGAACTCACTGAGTTACTGCAGTCTACATATTTAATTCCTTATTCAGCTCAGGGAAATTTACTTCTCTGTGTAATTATTGCTCTCTTCCATCTGTTCTTCCATTTTTTTTCTTTCATGTGACCATTGTAAGGATTGTTTGTATCTTTTTTCTAAGTATCTGATTCTTCCCACAAGATTCACATTTCTTTGATCTCATGTCTTAAGTTATCACTATTTCAAGTTACAACAATGACTTTATTCAAATATATTTCTCTGATACCAGTTGAGTATTAATTATTCAACATGCTTAGGACCTGAAGTGTTTTGAAGTTTGGATTTTGGAATATTTTTATATATATTCACTATGTATAATGAATGTTTATATATACATATATAAATATGCATACTGTTAGGCATGAGGATACCTAACCATAAGATTCATTTATACATCATAAACATTTTATACAAATAGTCTGAAGGTAATTTTCTTTAATATTTTAAAGGCATCTGCATTTTGACTGTGACTTAGCATATGAGCCCAGATATAAAATTTTTCACTTGTATGATTATGTCAGTACTCAGACAGTTTCAGAATTTGGAGCATTTTTATTTTCAATTTTCAAATTAGGAATGCTCAATTTATAAATTTTTAAAACTTTTTCTAAAAATTCTTTCAAATAACTTACCAAATGGTCAGTCCAAGGCAACTAACACTGAGATTTAAAAGATATTTCAACATATTAGCATTAGAAAAAAATTAGCTTGTTCTAAGCTTTCAATATCAGTATGCTGAGAGACTGGTGTACAAAGCAAATTACTAATAATGCATTTGTACAAAAAGTATATGATTATTTAAAAACAATAATCAAAGTGGAGCTTGTGCACATTGAAAACTTAGCAGAAATCCTTTCATTAATATATAGTACAAAGTTCAAAATTAGGCAAGCAAGAAATTTGACATTTTCCTCTGTCTATAGAGAATGGGCTAGCACTCCATAATTATTATCCTACTTGAAGAAGGTGATGATGAAAAAGCACCCAGAGATCTAGATGTGCAAGGGTCTGAAAATTAAGCTAGCCATGACTTCTAAAATAAAATCATTCTCCACAACCCATAACCAAGCAAGGATGACTCATTTTTAAATAGGCCAGCCATGCCAAATTTGCAAATCAGAAGTTGGGACATCATCCATGCTGATAGCAGGGAAATCCCCTACCCAACAACTCTGGAGTCTGTACATTCTGGTAGAAGGAAGTGAAAAGGCTGATGTACTCAAAACGTACCATAGCTAGGGATGTCTGTAGTAAGTTGAGGTGTCAAACTCATCAGAGAAAAATAAATAATCATACTGAATTTCTAATGCTGTAGCTGCTATTTTGTGTGTTGAGAAGAAATAGTCAATCCATGGCCAGAACAGACAAATATACCAGAGCTTGTGTAAAAAAGAGTTGGTTGGAGAAGTGTTTGAGATGTGTCATCAGAATTAACACAAAGGTCAAGGAAAATGAGGAAGAGAGAGAAACTTGAGAAACAAATATGGAAAGTAATCAATATCCTAGACATTTAGAGGAATTGTTAAGTCATGAATACCAAGCTGGCAGACACGTTTTTGCTGAAAGAATCAGCAAAAGAAAACAGAAGGTCAATGCCCTGATGAAGTAAAGATGGATTTTCTCATCCATCTGACAAGTGTTTGCTTCCTGTGCTATGATCTGCAGCCATCTCTAGGGCTTTGATCAGTTATGAATGTTATTTCATCATATGCATGACCTGTGGGGGAAAATTCTATATAAATGATTGGAAATACTGCAATGTGCACTTCACAGCTGCATCCAGTTTGTAAATAATTGAACAAGATTTCATGCCACAGCATACCTCCCAGGTGAATTCAATATAGGACACACAAAATAAAATAAAATAAAAAGTTAGATCAATTCAGTTCCATCTGGGCTTGTTATCATGTGAAGGCCATCTTGTAATGAAGAATCCTCAAGAATGACACGTGAAACAATAGTTCCTTGGGTTGATGAGCTCAGTAATGAATCGCACTGTTATTTCCTTCCAGGACTGATTAAAATAGCACTTGAGTTCCTGAATATACTGAAGTGCTTGTAAATGAAGCAAACAGATGTCTGGTGAAAAACAAGGCAGAGCACACTCCTACTGGGGTCAGCATCTTTATGGCAAAACTTTATCCCCTCCTCTAAATCATGAATGAAAGTGTTTCATCTTGTGATTTTGTGAGGGAGGCTTCTCTGAAGGTGTGCTGATTGTAACTTCTGTCTTCTGTAACTGGATCTATCCTAGAAATTATTTATCATTATATTATTTATACTGTCATAAATATAGTCTCCCATAGTATATATCTTATCAACTGCTCAAGAATTACTAAGTACCTGATATATAAAACTTTAGTCATAGTGGGTGAAATAGAGTTGAATCAGATTTAACCCTCACCAAGTAGAGGACATAGGCAATAAGCTTATTATGTATTGTGAATATATATCAATTATATATACATATATATGCAATAAAATATTGTATCTTTTCACTTTAATATACCAATTCCACATTATACTTTTATAAATGGCTATAATAGTATTTCACTGCATTTATGCTTCATTTAGTTTCTTGTTCATAACAGTTTAGAATGCTTCCAAATTTTAATAATCAAGAAAACCAGTAACAAAGGATACTCCCCCCCAAAAAAGATAATATCCGTTACTCAGAAGAATTTTTATATTGTGATATATTTCACAAGAAAATTATATCAGAAACATTCATTTTTGCTGTCTTTTTCTTTTGTTTTTGAGACAAAAAGAGATTAGAATAGATTCTTTTGAGGATGGGATATTAGAGTCAGATTTTAAAGACAGGTAAGATTTGCTTGTGTAAGAATAGATAATAGGAAGAGAAAACCCACGAATCAAAGAAATGGAGAAAGGAATAGTAGGAGAGTTATAAAACTTGAGTGAATACGAGGGAATATTTGATGAAGGTGACATGTAAAATATCTTGACCCCAAATAATCTCTCTTCTCAGAATTTTTGCTCTATTTTATCATTTATTATATATTGTCTTATTTTTTAATCTACCTATATGTATTTGTGATTCTTTATACAGTATTTCCACAACAAAGTCCTTAGCAAAAAGGTTTGTCCAAGTCAGAATAAATACATGGAAGAGAATGGTCTCAGACATAGTAGGTGTCAGATACCTCCTCTTAACTTTTTGCACTTTTTTCACATGGCAATAACAAGATTTGCTTTCTGCATCTCTTCATTCTCTTTAGTTTCTTTTATCTAGTTTATTACAGTCCTTAAAAATGCACATCTCATTACTTTCTTCAATTTTCATGTGACATGACATCATTTCCTTCATGCCCCTCATTAGATTATTTAACGTGCTCATCTCATTACACCTTTCCCATCTTGCATCTCATTACAGACCTTAAACATGCACATCTCATTACACAGTCCTTACATATCTCATTACACCATTCCATTTTTGTATCTCATTGTCATTTCATTTTTGCATCTTATTACATTAAAACCTAGTTCCCATTATATCTTACATATTTTGAAAATTTATGTACTCTCCATTCTTTCCTTTATGCATCTAATTATAATGCTTCTCCTTTATGTGACCAGCTCATTACATCTCTCTTTTCACCCATCTCATTTCAGCCCTGAAGGATGCCCATCTGATAGGACATTTCCTGAAACATAGCTCATTAAACTGTCTCACGTATCCACCTCATTACAGTTTTTTAACATATACATCTTATTACATAGAGCTCTTCAAGAATCCCATTAAAATCCTGGAAGGCACATGTCTCACTATCCCCTGCTATCTTCTATATCATGCCACAGCACCATAACTGCACATCTCATTAAAATATTTATTATTTTAATGTTTCCTTTATTAGGTACCTCCTTACACTTTTTCTATTTGCTAATATCTCAGAACTTCACTGCATTTTCACATTTTGTATATAAAAATGACCACATAGCTTTCCAAACACAAGTTATTTTAAATTTTATTTCATGTATCTTTAAGTTAGTTTGTCATTACACTGATGCATCTCAAGGTAGTGCCCTCTGGATGTTAATAGATGCAATAATAACATGTTTAAATAAGTTGGGTTTTTAAGAAAGTTTATGTTTACATGGGTTACTAAAACTTCATTAAATAAAAGACCTGCATTCCTATTTCAGGAATTCTTGGAGCTTTTTATATTTTATTAAGAATTATGGATATTCTTGAAGGAGGTCTGGCCTGTAGCATTTCTCAAACAGATTGAATGCATATTTTATTCATAGCATATATATCAACTCTCCCAGAAACTGTGTTCATTAGAGCACACTTTAATGCACATTTTACACATCTGTAGTACAGTTCTATAATTTCCCTTATTTATTTTACTTGCATCTCTGCATTGCTTTCTAGAACTAATGACACTTGACTAAAGCTTCATACAGTTGTTCTGGAACATTGCTGGTTATCAGCATCACCTGAAGAACTTGGGTTAGGCTTTCCTGTTTTTTATTAGCTTTTCAGGTGATTCTGATACACATCAATATGTGGAAAACACTGCCTTATTGACTATTTCCTGAGTCATGTTCTACATTAGAATACATAAAAATAAGTAGATGTATATATAAGGGACCGTGGGCCTGGAACCATGTGATCACAACAGTTCGATGACAATGACCTCTTTCTCAATAGCCACTGGACAAAGATATCAGCTACTTTCTCCCAATGCATTGGTTACTAATTTAAGTTCTAGCAATACATTGAAGGTATTTTCATAGTGGTTAGAACACAAGATTTGGAATCAGACAAACTCGATTTGAATCCTTTTTCCATCAGTATCTGATTATCATGAGGAAGCATACACCATCTTGACATGCATTTCCTCAACTGTAAATTAAGGTAATAATACATTCTCATATCATTATTGTTAGGAATAAGTGAGCTTACTAAATATAGAATTTGTATCACTGCCTAGCACATACATAGTGGCTCCTCAAGAATTAATACCTATGTTTGATAAATATATTTTAACACTGATATGTCACATAAAGTCAGTGCCTTTGAAACTACTACAGTATGTCAATTGATCCACAGTTAATATACATAAGGGATTAAAAGAACATACATAATCTTTCTACCTGTATATCAAATTTGCCTGAGTTTTGGGAAACTTAATATATCTTAGTTTATAGGTTAGATAACCGTCCTGTCACATGATAGGAATCAGAAGTTATCTACTCATATATGCATTAAAATGGTGTGGTAATAATCTAGACTATAGAAAACCTTAGAGAATGTCTCCAAAGTGGAGGGATCTTATATAAGTTGTTTCATTTCTTCATTGTTTATCACCTGTGCAAATGACACTACTAGTCCTTGTGGTGACTATCTCAGAAAACAACTGTGGTAACCACATTAGAGTACTCATGTGCAAATAAATTATATAAAACAGTTAATAGAACCCCAGAAAGGGAATACATCACTATTTCCCATACTTATCAAAAAAGTTAGCTCGCATGAGAAGCAGGCTTAATTACAAGTGTATTTACAGTGTGTTCTCTAGATAGCAAATCTGATCTTCTAACTATTCAAGCTAATTGTTTGAGAGACTCGGACACAGATCTAGGAAGTCTGCTTCACAAGATGTTAGGTGATATTGAGTCAAGGGTACTTTGTAAAAGAAACCTTTTTCGCCCCCAACAAAATGTAGGAAAATTGATATAGAGCCCTACAGGAGGGTTCTCCAACTTGCCTACACTTTGGAATCAACAGTGGAACTTTAAAAACTACTTTTACCAGAAAGACTTAAATGGAATTATTTAAATGAATAATTTTATCTTTCTAAGCTCTTCAGCAGATTCTAAAGTTCTGTATAGCTAAGGAGCCACTGCCCCTTAAGTTCAAAAGACTCTATGGTTCTATTATCTGTTTGCAGTAGGGAATCAGCTTAAAGTCTACTTCAATAGGATTAGTCTTTCCAAGGGTTTTCAGTGGTCTCCTTTGGAACCACTCTTTCTTCTTAATATTCTAAAGCTCTTGTCAAAACACTGACACCAGCTCCTTTCACTCATCTCTTAGTTTCTTACTGAGTACCTAGCCTACAGCCACCACACAGAGCTCCCCCAAGTACCTGGTGACTGATTAAACCCTGATCACGGATATTGCCAAGACCAGATTTTTGATGAAGTACACTAATTTGCATATAAGTATAAAATTAGAATTGTGGCATACTTTCTTACTAATCAATTCCAAATATAATTGAGAGAATATTTCCTATCAGGTGTACATACTTTAGAAGGCATTTCCATACTCTAAGCACCAAAGATAACTTCATATCGGTCTAAAGGTTAAAACGTGTTTACTCTTAATGTTGTGATTATGTTATATTCAAATAAGAAAGACTGTGGCAGGATCTAGAGTCTACTTCATCGTAGAGAACTCTTTTCAATTTTGTTAGTCTCTGCTCTAATTTATACTTTCTATATGACATACATAAACTACATTATTACACTGGGCTTGCACAGCATATTGTTTTGCACAAAATTTTTAAGTATAGTTCTCCAATAATACAATTTACTCAAATTGTATTTAAAAAAGCACATAGGTAAATATCCTAAATAAAATGAGTAAATGAGATACCAATTCAAAATATTCAATAATCTGATCTTAGTTTAATGTAAAACAACAATAAAATATTATTTGATAAGGAATAAAAGGAAAATAAAACAAAAATGTTGATAAAGACAAATCAAGCACTAGATAAAGCATCTGGTAGAATGTAATATACTTTACTTATATTTTAAATAATTCAAAAATAAGAGGAAAAAGTACAATACTTGTTTTGGAGAAAATACTAGCAATAGTTCCATTATAACTAAGGGGAAGATGAATATGTTTAATTGTTTATACTTACTATGATTTCTGGAAGTTTCAGCCAAAATAATAACAGATAAAAAAAAAATATTAGTAATTAGGTTTCAAGAATAATTTTTTGTCTAGTGTGAGAAACTGAAAGTGTAAATAAGGACTAAAAGGTATACTAGATAATGTGAAATAGGAAGAAAAGGGGCAAAGGGGAAAGGGAAGTGGGAAGGGTAGGGCAAAGGAAAGAAGGGAATGGAATTAATAGAAGAAAATGAAAAAAAGGAAACAAAATCTTTGTAAATAAGGAAGGTGAAAGGGATGAAGGGAGGGCAGGGGAAGGGGAAAAAAATAAGAACCAAGAAAGTATGCAAAGGTGCATATCTCCAATGATGAATGTCATTATATTGTACACCTAAACTGTACCAATAAAAGGATATACAAATAAAAGAATAATTTTTTGCAAATGATTTAATTTCCTAAGTTAAAACCCTGACATAAAATTTTGAACTTCATGATTGGACTGTTATCATATGAATGAATATACAAAACTAAACATGCTCACTGATCATCAGTTCTGTTTAATTCAAGTAAATAACAGAAGTCCATCTTGTAACAGTTTAAAAGTATTAGAAGTAAATTTCACAAGAAATGTGAAGAACTATTTTATTGGCTTGTTACATAGCTGCTAAGAGATTTGGTTTCTCTCTGATCTATGTACTGCTCTGAGATCATATGAATTTGTTCTTCTTTTCTTGTAATTGCCAAAACTAGAAAAATCTCTCAAGGACCTATCACTTAAAAGCAATTAGGTTAATTAGACTCCAAATGTAGAGGTTCACCTTTAAAAAGCATATTATTTGTGTAAGTTTGAAAGGTGGCTCTTGGTGACTTCATAGGCCAACTTTGTCTCCCTTTGAATAACCCGTAGGAGTTTTTCCCCTAGCCACTGCCGCATATGATTCAATATGTATAACCCAAAGTTCAGGCAAGAAAAAATGAAACTAGTCTTCTGATAGTTCCACTACATTTTAACCCATAATCCCAAATACTGGTGACTCCATCAGCATGACAGAAATTCATGTAGTGTGTGTAGTATGGGGCCATACATAAATGATTCTAGCCTCAGCTCTTTACAAGCTCATGATAGGACTGAGCTTTCCAAACCATTTCAAATTAGGTGAGGGCAACATGACTCCTCAGCCAATGAAATATGCAGAGAAGTAATAATATCACCCCTGGTTGAAAAACACAGGAGCTAGTGTACCACTCCACCACAGAAATAAGCCCAAGCTCATGTTGAGGCGGACCCCCTCATTAGCTTGGGTCTCTGAGTAAGTATAATGGTCAAGGCCTCCTGGAAAACCCACAGTGACAAAAAAGTACATGTGTATTGTGTTAATAAAAACACAGGTTCTAATTATATCATGGATATGTGGAAATTTGGGGCCTTTTTGGTTTGCTATTTCCACAGCCTTTGTAGCTAAGACTAGAGAAAGACCATTTTAAGATTTTTACAGAACTAGAAGTAGCCATTGGCCACTGACTCATGAGCCAATTCAAACAGAGGAAAATCGCTGCTGAATGACTATTAAACAAGAAGTCAGAAACTTCCATACTTAGTTCAATTTTAAGCAGCGGGAAAACCCCCCAACTGTACCCATTGTGTTGTCACATTGTCATCAAAGTAAAATGAAACATAAAATATTAAGATTTAGGTATTACTCAGTGAGTTACGGTTTTTAGATTATTTATACATTTATTTATTTACTTATTTAAGTTTTTATGTTTTTTTGCTCAGATATTGTCTCTATAGTTCTTTGGGCTGAAAGCTAGCCCACTCTCAGAAAGGTGTGGTCACTTTGTCCTCCCTGGAGCAATTGGGTTAGATGCTTGAGTGACAATAAATGGGAGAAATAAATGGAAAAGAGCAACTGGGTAGACAGGGATAAAAGAAGAGACTCAGAGGTGTAGGGAAATTTTTGTACACTATAACCTCTTGCATTGTTCCCTGCAGAAGAAAAAGAAATACCAGGTGCAGACATAGGAAAAAAAGTGTGTCACAAAGTGGAATAAATGGAAACAGGGAGAAGATACAAGTGCAGAACGAGACTTGGGACAGGGGAAAAAGCTAAATAAGAGTGAAAGTTAAACAGATTGTTGAATACCAGCATGATACCGAGTACCTCAAAATTTTTTTTCTAGTTAGCTGAGCACACCTGATATAATGCTATTCATAAATAACCAGACCACCTTCTGCAGCACAAATTGCATTTTCAAATGGCTAGTTTATGATAAATAAATATTCACCAAAGTGCATGCTTCTTGAGATTAGGTCATTTAGAAACTTCCATTCCATTAAAAGTAAGTTTTATTTACTTGACAAAGGCCACTAGCTGAAACGTCAATTGCCTGTCCTAATAGATGACACCTGTAAGTAAAATAAACATATTTTTAATGGAATAGATGGTCAAACTGACCTTAACTCAAGATAGCATGCACTTTAGTGAATATTTATTGCTGAATTAAAGAGATTCTAATATGAAAGGACAGTAGTTCCTCTTCATTACCTTTTCTTGCTCTATAAAGGCAGATAATTTTAAATGGCTACATTACTTTCAGAATTTACCAATAACTGAGTAAAAACATAACACATCAAAAACCATATGAATAATTAGAAATAAATCTGGTGGTTCAAATTATAAATATTAATATGGTAATGCTGCTGATATTAACCACACATCTTTTCAAACAAAACTTCTTCTATTTTATTATGGATACTTTATCTATATTTAATTTATTTGAAATACATTTTCAAACAATAACAATCAAAATTCAAGGTGAACGCTGATGTGAAAACTGAAATGTCAAGCTGTCTTTTTCAAGTTAAAAATAAATTCAGAATACAGAATACTTTTAATTCTTAATTGGGGAAAAATATCCTACACTTCTATTGAAGATCTGGGTCTAACATTTCAACAGATGACAGATGAAAAAATGACATAAAGTATGTTACTTAATTCAAATTAGTAAAGAAAAAAGGATATCAAGTCAACAAAGAAAAGAAAATGTAGGAAGTTTACGTACGTTATAGTAATTTACAAGATCTACTACTTTTAAATTATGAAGGATTCTTTGAAATCATGTAATTGATTTTTTATTTTAGAATTAATAAATTTTCTGGTTACATTCATCATTGGGATCTTGTACCTTTACATGATGTATCTTGGTTCTTATTTTTTCCCCATTCCCTGGCCCTCCCTTCACCCCCTCCACCCTTCCCTATTTACAAATAATTTGTCTCCATTTTTTTTCCTTTTCTCATATTTTTTCTTTCCCTTTCTTTCCTTTCCCCTACCCCTCCTATTTCCCCTATTCCTTTAGACCTTTTCTTCCTATTTCACAATATCAATTATACATTTTCATCCTTATTTACACTTTTAGTTTTGCACACCAGAGAAACTATTCAGTATTTACACGTGTGTCCTATTTATTTCACTTAAGAGTATGGCCTCAATATGCATCCACTTAGCTATACCTAAAATGTACCAATAAATAAACTTAATGAAAAAATTAATAAATTTTCTCACTGTTTTAAAAGGTAAAAAGGTTAGACAAGATCATACCCCAGTAGATCTGTAGAACACGTATCAGAACTTCAATTCTTTTATAGAGAAAAACGAAAGGTGCTCCCTTCAAAATTCTGTGCCACTCTGTCTGAATCACAATCATTGTAGTTCAGAATTGTGGGTCCTCAGAATTCCTGCCTCATGTTCTATAGCATATGTTATAGAACATATGTATAGAACATATATATGTTCTATGTCATACAAATCTTCCTATATGACTTACGTATAAAGTACCTATTGTTATATATAAGTTACCTATTGATGTATTTTAAAATAATACTGAACTTAATACTTGAAACAAAAATAATTATTTACTATCAGAAATTTGTGAATAACTCAGCTGAGAAATTATGGTTCAGGGTATCTCAGCAGGGTCAGAGAGTTGGTGACTTGAGTTACAATGAACTGAAGGCTTCTGCTGAATTATCCACTTCCCAAATCTATCTCACTTATGGTACTGGACAGTTGCTGCTTGTTATTGCCAAAAACTTCAATTCTTCTCCACCTGGACTTGTCTTCAGTGTAATTAGCTTCCCTCAGATGGAAAAATCTAAGCGAACACAGTGGAAGAAGCTTGAGTGGTTTTTATAACCAGTCACTTCCACCATATTTCATTGACCATGTAGAAATGGTCCTAATTACACATAAAAGAACACTACAAAATGGGATCAAGACAAGGAGCAAAGCTTATTTATTGGGAGCAAACCTGGAGGCTGACCATCATAGCCTGCTCCATGGTCTCCAATGATTTATATCACTACCACGAGCAAAATATACTCACAACTCCTAAGCCTGATTTCATGATAGCAAAGCTATCTAGATTATCTTTTCTTTTCATTTTTTTTTTTTTTTTTTTTTTTTGGTACTGTGGATCAAACTCGGGTCCTTGAACTTGTGAGGCAAGCGGTAGAACCACTGAGCTAAATCCCCAGCCCTAGATTATTTTTTTATAACCATTCCTGAGGGCTGGTTGTAACTCAAGTTTGTCAGTTGAAGGCTCAGGCTCCTCTGCACAGCCTTCAAAGTCTCACCTGCATATAGGCAGATCTCAGTGTCCTCAGAGAGACATTGGCCCAGGATTTCTCAATTAACCACGTACAGGAAAGGATATTGTAATGTTCCTTCCAGAACTCTTTAAGGGTTAAATCTGTATCTGAGACCATCTGGAAGCATAAGCAGCCAGCATTTGGGTCATAACTCAAGATTTGGGTGATAATTTAAAACTAAAATTCTGGTCGTAACCCGAGTTGTTTATATGTCAGGCTGGTTATAACTCCAGGGTCCACTGTATAATAAGGTCCAGGTATAGTGAGACTCTTTGACTATGTTTCCTCTGCTATATATCTAAAGTTCAGAGCTCTTGATCTCAAGGCGTTTGAACTGAAGAGAGAAAATATCTGAATGCACAAAGACACACACGCACACACACATACCATATAGTGGTGAAAGATAAACAATCACTGTAGATCCTTTAAAAAAAGAAGAAAGTATATAGGAACCACTGCTTTACAGAGATTCTGAAATCCAGCCAGGCCTGTGCTGGCAGTTTCATGGTCCAGGTGGGCCCTGTTCTCTGGAAGTGATTCCTCACAGCTCTTGGCTGTACCCTCTGGACTCCTTGTTCCACCTTCTGATTTCTCCTTCCTTTCCCATGATACATGATCAGTGATTGCTGCTCAATAGTTTCTCACCCTGATTCCTGCCTGTAGAATTTCAGAGGTCCAAAGGCTACTTTTCATTTTGTGTTCCTTACTGCTTTTAATTCAAAGTGACAGTAATAACATAATCCCCATAAAAATCTATGGGCATCCTATGAAGCTTTATAGGGCTTCATGCCACTGGAAAAAATCCACACCTACAAATAACTGTTCTCCACCTTCAGATTATTGGAAAGCTGCTGTGGGCCAACACACTTAATCCCATAGAAGACCTATCATTTGTAATAAGAAAATCTGTGAAGATTCTTGAAGGAAATTTTTTTCTTATTTAAGGCATCGCTTTAAATCCTCCTGAAGTTTTAATAAAGAGATTTTAGTCACACTTTCAGTGCCATTATCACACCAGGAATTCTCAAGGTGTGGTCCAGGGACTCTTGGCCGTTAAAGATGCTTTTAGAGAGTACACATTGTCAAAATGTTATTTATGATAATATTAAGACATGATCTTTTTCAGTCTTATTAACCTATGTAGTAGAATCTCCAACAGACTGACCTGTAATATTTTTGGCTATCTTCCACCAAATAAGATATTAAAGAAATTTGCAAAATTATAAATCAATGATTCTCTTCTCATTCATTTTTTAAAATTATACTTATTTTAATAAAAAATTATTGTTAACATAGGATGTTTATTACTAATTTTAATAAATCCATACACGTATATTTAAATTTGTCAATTTTAATTTCTAAAATCAGTAAATATAACACATATACAAAAAACCTTAGGGTTTTCAGTCATTACAAGAGAGTAAAGGGGACCTGAGATCTAAACATTTGAGAACTACTCACTTTAGATTGTTTTGATTACAATAAAGAATTTTCTTCCAACATATAAATTACATTAGGTCTTATTATAAAGTCTCCCTACAAGCACTACAAATGACAATAAAAATTTATCAAAACAAAAGAGACAAAAGAAAACCTATACTGCAAAGGATCTCATTAGGACAGACAGTGCCTGACTAATAAATGAGCAGTATCTAAAAGGCTTTCTGTAAAACAATGTCCAGCACTTGAAATTATTTTTTTAAATACAGTGTGTGAGCCACAAAGATTTAATGGTCAGGTTTTCACATTGGGCTCACCCACAGTAGGGAGGATTCATCTGACTTTCTCTTATTTTGACTAAAGAAGCTAAGCACAAGCAATCCTTTGGTTACAATAAATATGGGTAGACACCCAGGCACAAACCTAGGCCCGATGAACAATTCAGATTAAAAGAAAAGGGCAAATGCAATGAAGCATATTTCACTATGTCTATACAGTAGAAAACAGTTCCCTAGGACAGCTGAATTCGTACTCAAAGCCATTTTACTACCTTAATCAGAACAATTCATGGGTTAGATATCTCCAACCCAGCCAAAAGCCAGAAAAAAAATTTAACTAGATTATTCTCATTGATCTTTACCATGTGCTATTTTAAAGTAATTATCAAAGAAAGATTTCCTTTTGTTAGATTTAAAGTTTAAAATCAGATATTAAACAAAGCTGATTCTTAAGTAAGATTTTAACACCTTTAGGTGAACCAGTGAGTATCTTAGCTTTCAGATCATTTTGTGCATTCAAGAAATGTCTGTCACTTCACTTTAGTTCCATGCTCAATCATTTAGAACAAAACACAACACAACAAAAAATCCCGATACATTCTGCCAGCTCAACAAAAGGCTTTGTGTGGGTGTGTGTTGGAAAGTAATTATGAGGTTTTTATTTCACTAATTATTCTTCACCCTTTGAAATGTCAGTGTAGGTCAAAGTAGCAGCCAATGTTTTGAACCAGATCTGAATTAAAATAAGGAGGCCACTGCAAGAATAACAAGAAATGGAATCAACAGTAAAGTAATTTGACGTTATGAGTAACTGAAAATGAGGTTCAAGGTCACAGGAATTTAAAGTTTCCATCCAAGAAACCTCAAAAACTCCTGTGTCGTGCAAAATTTTTCTTAGATATGATGTGATTGGCTACATCCCTCTATCCATATTGCATTGATATGCATAAAAGTATAAGTTGAGACTTAAATAATGGAATTAATTTTAAATATTTTTTTAAAAAAATAATGCAGGGATTTTTCTTCAAAGTAGCCACTTCTGGAGATTATAAATTCACTCTAAATATTGTATAATTGCTTCAAACATCTTTAACTCTTCTGTGGGCATTTTTCCTCAGCTGATGTTATGAATTACTTTAAGAGTAGATCTCATCTAATAAAATTTCATTCATATAAATATCAAATTGTGACATTTTCTGACCAGCATAAGTAGCACATTCTGTGAGAAGAGAATTTTAGTAAGGCAGGGAAATTGATTGATTGTCTCCTATAATAACCAATATGCATGAATAAGCTGGTTTTTCTTTAATAAATTATCCCAGGAAGGTTAGTAGACTTAGGTGTAGCACTGATTTCCCTGACCCCAAAAACATTAGGACCAGCTAAGTTTACACAGTGTAAGCAAACCAGATTGGAGTAAAGTGATTCCATTCATTTCAGTCAAGCTCATGACTGATACCCAGTGTCATGACCAAATTGATCACACAATGGTCTCTATCAATCTTTGCAGCAGTAGAATTGAACAGATTAGTTGCGCTCTGTCCTGTTCATTTCACCTTCTATAGATACAGCTCAATCTGAGTGGAGAAAGAAAAGTATGTTCATTAAGGATAGAAGATTCCCTTTAATGTTTTCTCTTCCTAAATTTTGATATCCAGTGGTTCTAATATGTTCCAGCCCCTTATTTCTTCACCTTTGTTCCCCAGACCTGTAGCTGACATAGTCTCAAGCCCCTTCTCAGACCAACTAACTCAGTGTCTACCTTCAACAAGATTCCTCCCTCTGCCCTCATGATTTCTATTGTTCTATGTATGTTAAATTTGAGAAGCACTGGTCCAGATGATGACTCCTTTTAGGAGAGATGGAGCTCTCGATTTGAAGTAAATGTGTTGGTCTTAAGGAGATCTGAGACAGTCTACATGGCTTGAAGCCAGGAGAAGCAGCTAAGAAAAGCAGGCTAAAAGACCTAATGAGACTTTCAGAAAAATCTCCCCAAAATTCACTTAACTCAGCATCTTCATTAGAATCTGAGTTGTTGTGTGTCTAGCACAAAACTTTTTCTGGAGGTTACTTTGGTGTGGCCCTGTTCTCTCATCCTCTATTTCTTTATCTGTGAAAGAGATATGAAATTGTCCCTATTAAAAAGTTCTAATGGGAATTAATCAAGGTAATACATAGACTCTAGTTCAATGCCTGGCATATAGGAAAGAGCCAACAAATGCCATTTATTATTACTTTTAGTCTGTCTTTGCCTCCAGTGACAGCCAAAAAGTTGGAAAAATTTGAAAATAACTAACTAAATAAATAAATAAATAAATAACCAAGGATTCCACCTAGATAGGGAATGATTACATGAATGATAAACTTTAGTTCGAAGGTGGAAGGCCATTCGCCTTCCAAAACTACACAGTAGGTTTTTTTTTTTATTTATTTTAGGTTTTAGGTTTTATTTTAGCTACCATTCTCCTTTGGTACTGATTTATATATTAGCCAAGATTAGGTAGGTTAGGCTACAGTTAGATAAATAATAAAGAAAACTGAAATCTCTGGAGTTTAATAAAATAAAAGTTTATTTCTTATTCAAAACACAGTCTAACGTGGGTCAAGTGGATTTCAGAGACAACTTGTCCTCCAAGTGGTAACAGTGATCTAAGCTATTTCCATATCCTTTGACTGACAAATTAAACAGAAGTCCTTGAAGTTCTTTTAAAAAAAGGCTATAAAACATGGCTATTCAGGCAAGGTTTATGAATAGGCCAGAAAATAGCATGCAACATTCCAATCCATTTTCCATTAAACATACTACAGTTAAATACCTGCAATCTAACTACATGTAACTGCTATACCCAGAAAGTGGGCTATGAAACAGAATTTGGAAAACATAACACTCTTTAGCATACTGGTTGATATTTTGTGTATTTGGGCTACATAGTGCAATATTTAGAAATGTTCTCTTCCTAAATGTCTGAGTATGTAGAATGGATTATGTAATGAATGGAAAGGACTGAATCAAAGACACATGCAAGGAGCAAAAGACATCCCTGGTTTGTATGTGTAATAGTCAAAATTTGAAGTCAAGAGATTACAGACTTGTCTCATTTAATAGTTAATATTTAGTTTAATACAGTTGGTTTTAAAAGTCATAATGGGCTTTCAAATTTCTATGAATTATCATATTGTATCTTTACAGAGACTTGAAACATAGATAGTGCTTTTTCCATTGTAAAGTTTGATAGGATGAGTATCAGCAGTTCCCTGAGGTTTCTAGTGTCAAAGACTGGACTCTGCTTAAATGACCCAGAGCCTTAGAATACAACCTTTCACTAGGCCAGTATTGCTCCTAATGCAATGAGAGGTTTTCACCCACATTCTGGATTAACACCAGAGGAACAAGTAAAAAGGCTTCTCTCATTCATTTCAGACAGTTCCAGCTACCTAGTATAGCCTTCATGGATCATTCCTTATTCTGCTTTGGAGACCACAGAAAAGGCTAATTCTTCTTTTATATCATAACTTTTTAAGTAATTTAAGACAATTATACCTCTTCTTCAGTGCTAATTCTTAGACTTTTATTTTCCAAACTTCATCATGCATATTTTTACCGGATGTTTATTTTCTGATATCATGCTGTAGTGTGTCAACATCCCCCTTAAAAGTTAATGTTCATAGTATTCTATATGTTCTCTGAGATACACCATCTTTCTCAAGCAACTTACTCAAGGCATGCCACAGCCCATCCTTCAGCCTTCCAATTTCAATCTCTCTCTCCATCCTCCTCCTTGGACTTGACCTACCTCCCTAAGGCAAGCTCCTAAATTTAACTTGGGGACCCTGATTTAGATTCATTGGCTTGTTTTATTTTAATCCTCCAAATTTCAACTTGAGTTACTTAATGAAATCCTTCCCTTTTCAAGAATTTATTCTCATTGGAATAGTACTTTGATAAGGAATAAAAGAAAATTCCTTCATTTTAACATGGGCTGATAATGTGTCAATGTAGGCTCATGGTTTGTAATAAATGTACCACTCTGGTGAGATTTTGAGTGGGTGAAGCTATGAATATGTAGGAAAAGGGACATATAGAGAATATCCATACTTTCTACTCAGTATTGCTGTGAACATAAAACTGCTCTTAAAAGATAAAGACTATTTTTTTAAAAAAGAGAAAATTCAATTTAAAAAATGTTTAAAATTTAAGAATATGCTGATGTTATTTTCCAGATTCTTTGAGAAAATTACTGTAGGTTTTAAAACACTTAACATAGAGCTGGAAATATAGTGATACAGCACTTATCTACCATGCATAAGGTCCTGGGTTCAAATCCCAGAAATGCAAATAAATAGATATATACATACACACATACATACATACGTTCATAAAAATAAACAAAAGAACTAACAGGATGTTAATATATCAAGGATAGAAAAAAATCAAAATTCACACACTCAATGTGATTAAAATATAGTTAACTTTTTAAATTTTATTAAATACATGACATATTAATCTCCCTCAAAATAATCTCCCTGCTTCCAAACACATTTATTCTATTGTTATTGCCAATTTCTGAAGCTGTTCTAGAAATTTCTTTCATGAATGTCTTTATGAGACATGATCTAAAAATGCAGCAACTGCTTTTTCCTGACATCTAAAGAGAAGGAGGCTCATAAAAGCATTACATGTTTCTTCATCTATCTTATTTACTGGATCAGGTACCATGTGACTTCTGTTTTTCTCCTAATTTCAAATTATGCACCATGAAAGGGAAACCTTTTCAATCAATTTAGGACATCAAGGCAGCTACAACTAAAGACACTCACAAAAGAGGACTTCCAGATCTGCTTCACAAAATAAGTGGCAAGCATGATGAGATAAGTGTACTCAAAGCAAGAGTGAATATTTTGAGAGGGATTAATGGCAATGTGTCTGTCACTATAAGAATTTTAAAAATTAAACATTCACTGTATTTCTTGACCAGACCTTGTAGAATCACAGAATACAGCTAAATAGCCAGAAAATATTGAGAAAGAAAAGCTAAGTTGTAGGATAAATACTCTTAATACTAGCCTTGGAAATGATTCCTTGGTATGACACCAAAAACACAGGCAACATAGGCAAAAATAGACAAGAGGGACAACTAATAACTAAAAGCTTTTGTACCACAAACAAAACAATCACCAGAGTAAAAAGATGTATATAAAATGGGAAAATATTACAAATGATTAAACTAGTAAAGATTTAATAATTCAAAATAGAGCTCAAGCAACTTCATAGAATAAAACAAATGACCAGATTTAAAAATTGACAAAAGACTTGAATAGACATTTCTTCAAAAGATATATACAAATAGCATCGATATGAAAGGAAGTTCAACACACTAATCATCAGGACAATACAAATTAAATCACAATGAAATATCACCTCATACTTGTTAGAATGGCTATTATAAAAAAGACAGGAGATAGTTTGGGTGAGGACGTACAGAAAAATGAACATTTCTTGATAGAAATGTAAATTGCCACAGCCACTGTGGAAAACAGTATGGAGGCTCTCCAAAAAATTGAAAGTAGAACTACCTTACCAGAAATCCCACTTCTGGGAACTTACTCCCAAAGAATTGTGATCTGGATCTCATAGGGGTATTTGCACTCGCATGTGCTTTGCAGCCTTCTGTATGGTGGCCAACATCTAAAGATGATAAAGAAAATGAGATACATAAATATAATGCAAAATTATTAAGTCTTTAAAAAGGAGAAAATATTGCTATTTGCTAAAACATTGATGAACTTGAATAGCATTATGCTGAGTGAAACAAGCCAGACACAGATGAGCAAAAACTGTATTGTATCACCTGTATTGGGAGTTTAAATTGCTCAGGCTCATAAAAGCATAGAATACAATGCTGGCTACCAGCAGTTGGAAGGAGGAGAAACTGGAGTTTTGGTCAAAGATTAGTTTCAGTTACGCAAGATAAGTAAGTCCTAGAGCTCTATTGCACAGCCTAGTGTATATAGTAAACAATACTATATTACATACTTAAACATTTGTTAACAGGATAAATCTTTTATTAAATGTTCTTATCATGAAGAAAAGAATGAAACTTGTATAGGTGATAGTTAAGTTTATGGCATTATTTGTGCTGACAGTTTCATGGATGTATGCTTTTAAACTTATCAAAATGCATACATTAGGTATATACAATTGTTGGTATGTTAATCATACTTCTATAAAAAATATGTATGTAATTTTTAAAAAACAAGCTTCCAAAATATCTGTTAAAAATTGTGCGTGTCTGTGTGTGTGTGGTATTTGTGTGGTTTTGGGGATTGAACTCAGGGACTTTTCACTAAACTATATCCCTAGCCCATGTTTTAAATTTTATTTTGTGACAGGGTCTCACTAAGTCATTGAGTTGCCTGGGCTAAACTCAAACTTAAAATTCTTCTGTCTCAGCCTCTCATACTGCTGAGAAACATTTTTATTTACTCCTTCAATCTTTAATCTTCTGTTAAAATATGTTTCCTAATTATATGAGTAACATACTATGTGATTGGCATACAGATGTAGTTACTTACATTCTGTACTTCTTTTCACATTGAAATATGTCATAATTTGATTGTAAATGAATATATGTATATTATTGAAAATTTTTGAAATATAAAAAGAAACACAATGAAGTAATTGATAATTCCACCACAGAGAAGATAAGCACTTGTAAAATGTTGATTTTTTTCTTTCTTAGGTCCATTGGTTGTGAAATTAAAATAATATATTAGTTTAATTTTGTATCTTTTTCTAATTTAATGCCATATTTTGAGAAATTTGTGAATTAATATTGAATCATATTTGAAATTATATTTCATAATAACATGACATTCCATCATAGGGATACTACAAGATATTCTTTTTTTGTTTGCATATAGTGCCCTACCTGAACATTTGAAATAGGCACATATAAACTTGTTTCTCTGTAGAAATCTTCAACCCTGGGAATATCTAAGACTCAATAGCAACTGATGTTGTTTCAAAAACATTTTTTCAACTAGTCTTTATACTTTATGTTGTCTGATAAATTATAGGAACATATCAGTGGTAATAAATACTTTATATATTTTATTTTATTTTATACTTACTACATACCAAAGATTGTGACAAAATGGATTACAATTGTCTATAAAATAGCCATGGTCTTTGCTTTCATATATTGCAAAAGACAGACGATATGCAAATAATCATGCAAGTAAATATAAGATGACATCAGTGTTGAATACTTTGAAGGAAAATACTATATACAGTACTTGGAGAAAGCTGAAAAGAAATCTGTTAAAGATTAGAGACAATCTCTGAAGAGTGATGATTTGTTGTTTGAGTGATGACAAAATTCCACTAGGACATTTGGAACCCAAATCTTATGGTGTATGAATCATTCATTCTGTATTGCTAGAGGAAAGAGAAGAGGCATCCAGAAAAGCTTGTCATAGGATGGAATTTCCAGCACAAAGACACCGATAGACACAAAACATGGCATAAAATGATACGTGTATATTCTTTAGAGACAAAACAGACCAAAGAAAATTGTTTTAAAAAGAAGCTCATCTACTGAGGGTATAGGGAGGTACAAAGGACTGAGAAGGAGGAGAGGTATAATTTAGAAAACAATTCAGAAAGTTTTCCCATACCCCAGATCATTATTAGGATACTGAAGAAAACAAAGAAGGTTTGGGGAAATTGAGGATGGACAATATTCCAAAGGAAATGAGGTAAGGGCAACGACTCAGAGGAAGGAAAGAGAAACAATAAGGTGTCTTGACTCAGAAGGAATTCCACACACCTCAGAACAGGGTCTGTCTGTTCCTGAGAAACTGACAAAACACCCTTAGAAGAAATCAGGTTAGCAGACTTGTAAGCACCAACTAAAATGTGGATTCTAGCTCACATACATAAATTTTACCACCACCCCCCACCTTTCAGATCTTTTATGTCACATTAGCTTTGTCAGGGCAGAACAAGGCTCTGAAAAGTAGCTATTGTCAATTAGGGAAACAAAGAAGTGGTTTTATAATGTATTATATAATGTTTTCAAGTAAAATTGGATTTATATATTGCAAAAAAATACATTGGTCGGCTGGTTTTGCCAGGTCCTCACTTGATTTAATTTAGGGCTTGAAACATGTTAACATTCTGAAGGGTTTAGAATGATAAACATTAACTATTCTAACGAAAGTTTATATCCAATTTCTTCATCCATATGCAACATTTTTTAACTGAGAAAAGTAATAAATTTCAAATCTGCTACTATTTAGCAATTCTGCATTTTGCTAAAGTAGTGTTAATACTTAAATGGAACTGACAATAACATATAAGTCTTTTAAAGGATGGTAGAAATCTCAGACAAGTCTCCAATTGAGTTTGGCTATAAAATTAAATTGTAAAAGAAAAAAGATATTTTTCCCATCCTGAGATTCCAGCCATCTTCCATATTATTTTTCAAAGTGAACAGTATGAGGGCAATTTGACTTTACACAGTATTTTCAATGAGATTTTAAAATGCAGATTTTGAATAAAAAGATTTCTGTTATAAAATCATTATGTAGCATTTACTTTTCTGCCCTTCATCATCTGACTTTATTTCTATCCCTCAATTCCATGATTATGCAGAATTTCTATCTTTTCGATCAAGGACATTTAAATGGGATGTAGATTTCAGGCTTGTTTTGTCTATCTCTCTAAAAATGCAAAGAGCTTTGTTTTAATGTATTTGATTTTCTTTAGAATCAACATTCCTTCTTGCATTTAAATGTGATGATGTAAATCAGAGCTGACACTGTGAGTGCTGTCTGCATCCTTTGCTGGGCCCTGGTATCTATGCACTTCCTCTGCAGATTCCATCGCATGCAACGTTATTTATACAAATCACAGTTAGAACAACAAATAAACATTGTATAGTTCACATATAAAGGAGTTTCTGCATAGAAAATTTTAATGATGATTTGTGAAAACACAAAAAAATCACGACTCCAAACCTTCAGACATACCATAAAATGAAATTGTATATTGTTTTTAGTTCAATGGGGGAAATGAGCACCTCTTAAATTGCACATAAACTGCGATACACTACCATTCCAGATATTAGCCATGTCTTTAGAAGCCCAACACTGTCCTCTAGCTCTAGAAGCGAACTCCCAACAATTTCTTTTTCTT
Source organism: Heterocephalus glaber (assembly GCF_053883595.1). NCBI lineage: Eukaryota > Metazoa > Chordata > Mammalia > Rodentia > Bathyergidae > Heterocephalus > Heterocephalus glaber. The sequence goes on along the minus strand of NW_028258403.1, from coordinate 6,794,875 downwards.
TTTTTTTTTTAAATTTTAGAGGGGAAGAAGTTTATTTGGCTTACAGTTCGTAGACATTTCAGTCCATAATCAGACGGCTCTGAGGCTGGGATGACAAACAAGCATGACAGAACAAAAACAACATGGCGCACAGAAGGCAGCAAAGGTAACAAGGGGATTACCAGCATCTTTCTGAACCTTTTATCTTATTCAGACTAACAGGATTAGGGCAGTACCAAACTAATCACTCATATGTAGTGGTTTAGTAATCACACGCCCTTAACCCCAGCATCACACATTCCAGATTAAACTACCTCTGAAAAAGAAAGTCCCACCTCATCGGCATGAAGTTTTGGGGGACGTCTAAACACAAACCATAACATTCCGCCCTTGGTGGACTCATGCATATCCCTTTAAGCAAAAAACTATTCAGTCCATCTCTAAGAGTTGCCGAAGTCCTAATAGTTTCAGCATTGCTGAAAAGTTCGAGTCCAAAGTCTCCTATGAGATGTAAGATAAACTCTTAGCTGCAAACCCCTATATAAATTTTTAAAAAGTCAAACATTTTCAACATTCAATGGCACAAGATAGACATTACCATTCCAAAAGGTACAAATAGATGGATACAAAGGAATGGGACCAAAGTAAGTACAAAATCCAGAAGGCCAAATGTTACATTCCGTAGTTTGACTTCCAGCATCCGAGCCAATCTGTGGCAAGTTGTAAACTCCAAAGAGGTTGGGTGGCTCCACCCCCACAGCGCTTCTGGTAGTTGTACCTACCACGACTTCTCTCTGGGGCTGGCTTTGACCCCTCCTTGTAATTTTCTTCAGATAATCCATGTTCCTGGCTTCGCTAAATTTCTGGGGTCTCCACTGCACCTTTGGCTTCACACTCACAGCTTCATGCACTGCCCTTTCAGGGGCACACTGTCTGGTGTCCCAAGCCTTCTTCTGAAATCTGGGTGGAAGCCTTCCTGATCCTACAACTCTTGAATTCTGCATAAGCCTAAAACCAGCGCTATGTGGATGATGCCAAGGTCTGCTGCCAGCTGGAGCAGTAGTAGGCAGGTTTCCCTCTTTCTAGGCTGTAGGGTTTGAGTGCCTAGATTGCTGAACACTGCTTTTTGGGGGGTTCCTGTCACATGGAGTATTGTTTTCCATCCTTTAACTTTCAGTCTATGAGTTTCTTTTTAATTAAGTGTGTTTCTTGTATGCAGCATATTGTTGGATCTTGCTTCTTGACCCATCCTGTCAGTCTATTTCTTTTGATTGGTGAATTGAGACCATTAACATTGATGGCTATAACTGATACATATTGACTTATCATTGTCTTGACTTTTTCTTTTTGTTGGATTTTACTCCTTTGCATTTAATTTCTTATTGAGCCTGATGGATTCATTCTGCTGGGCTTCCTGGGGTTATGATTCTAATTGTCCTTTCCTAGGATATTATTTAAAATTTTTTGGAGTGCTGGTTTGGTATTCATTAAGTTCCTACAGTGCTCTTTGTCATGAAAGTATCTTATTTCTCCATCAATTTTGAAAGATAGTTTTGTAGGCTACATCAATCTGAGTTGGAGGTTGTTTTCCTTTAGGGCTTGAAATACATCATTCCAGGCTCTTCTTGCCTTGAGGGTTTGTGTTGAGAAGTTTGCTCTTATTGTGATGGGCTTTCCTTTGTATGTGATTTGTTTCTTTTCTCTAACTGCTTGTAGAATTTTGTTCTTCTATTGGGTTTCTGGAATCTTAACTATTATATGTCTAGGGTAGATTTTTTTTTTTTTTATCATGGCTAGTTGGAATCCTATATGCCTCACTTATCTGTATGTCAAGTTCTTTGCCCCTGCTTGGGAAGTTTTCTGCCATTACTCCTGTGAGCAGTTTTTTATGTCATCGGCACTACCTCTTGTTTCTTCATTGATTCCAATCAGTCTTATATTTTTCTTCTTTGCATCATCTAGCAGCTGCTGGATTGATTTCTTGTGGTCCCTTACTATTTTTAAGAAATTTTTCTTTTCCTGGTCACTAATTGCAATCCTGTCTTCTATATCTAAAATTCTGTTCTCACATTGGCTCATTCTGCTGCAAAAACTTTCAATGGAGTTTTTAATGTCCTGGAAATCTATTTGCATCTGTTTTATGGATTCCATTTGTTTCCTATGTTGGGATTCTGTCATGTTCCTCAGCTCCTCTATTTTTTTATCTCTGTCTGCTCTAGATTGATTGATTGATTGATTGATTGATTGATTGATTGATTTTGGTACCAGGGATCAAACTCAAGACCTTGTGCTTGCAAGGCAGGCACTGGAACCACTGAGCTAAATCCCCAGCCCTACTCTAGATTTATTAAACATGTCTTCCACTATGGACACAATCTCTGTTGTTATCTGAGAAATTATTTCTGATTTCATTTTTTTCCAGATCCTCTTTTGTTGCCAGTTCAGGGCGTCCAGGTGGTTGAGTATCAGATTGTTCCAGCTCATTGCCCTTTGGGGTTGCCTTAGGTGATCTAGAAGTCTAGTTTTGAGACTTGTTTATGTATCTTCTCATTTCACCAGATGCAGCCTGCTGCACCTTTGTTGAGGCAACTTTTTGCTCACCCAGTGGGCTTCAATTCTCAGCAAGCCACTGAGTGGCCTTTTCTCTGCTGCTCACCACTGCACCAATTTCTGGTTTAGGATTGGTGGCCTTCTGTATCCCTGCACTGTCTTATTGTCCATGAGGGGTTCTGGCTGGGGCCTGTGCACACTTGGGATGGTATCTAGGCATGCTTCTGGCTAGGGCCTGCTCCCCTACATAGCTGTTGTCTGGAAGGGCCTTTGGTTGGGAGCTGTGCCCCTTAGTTGCTGGTGTCTAAGCTAGGGTCTGCGAGCACTTACAGATGGTATCAGGGTGGGCCTCTGGCTGTTGCTTGTGCACCTGTGCCCCAACTATTTCTCTGATGAAATAGGAAGTTATGCAATTAATGTCTGTTTTGAATTAAAAATGTGTCTTTTAACAAAGTCTTGCACACAGTACTGTGAAAACCTCATACTTGGGAAGACTTCTTGGAAGGCAGCTCTCAGTTTTGGTCTTAGTTACTTTTTTCATTGCTGAGACAAAATACCCAATACCTAAAGTTAAATGGGGGAAGGTTTACTTAGCTCACAGTTTGTAGAGCCTTCAGTCCATAATCACTGGCTCCAAAGCAGGATGGCATGGCAGAGGGGCAACAGTTTGTGGCAGACTGCGGCCAACAAGGGGCCTTAACAGTATCTTTCTAACCTTTTTATCTTATCCAGACTACTTGGATTGTGGTGGTGCCAAATCAATCAGTATACTGATTTAGTAATCACAAACCCTTAATCCCAGCATCACACTCTCTAGATTCCACCATAGGAGGCTATGAGGGCACATCTAGATCCAATCATAACAGCTTCATTTCTGCCCTGCACGTTGAGATGTCCGCTGTCTTCAGTGTTTAGCATAAGAATAAGAGTTATATAATCCTCTATCTATAGTTAATCCACCATTGCAGTCTCTTTGTATTCCTTCCACTGACCTCCTAACTCCTTTTCTCCACTCTACTCACCCTCCATCCCCATTTCTCTCTCTCCTCTGTGTAGGAAGTGTAAAACTGAATGTTTATACAAAGATTATGCAATGTCATTCCACTGTGCTGTTGGGAGAGAGCTTTGTCGGGCCAACATTGCTATGCAGCTCACAGATGCACAGACATTTTTTCAGCTAGAAGAGAATTTAGAGATAACCCTGTGAAGTGGTTTCCAAATTATATTTTAGCAGTGGAAACTTTGGTTTAAAGAAAATTCTACATAGGCGTACAATATATAAAATTGATGAAAGTAGGGCTGCTCTTTGAAACAAAAAGTAAGGAGGGCATAGAATCCCTCATCCTCATCTTCCTTCTTGCCTTCAAGAAACTCTGGTCTCCTCAGAAAACAATTTAAACCCCTTGATCTCATACTAGCCCCTATCTGAGGACCAGAAAGATCAAATGTTTTATCCCAAGTAATGCACCTTTTAAGTTACAAGGACATATGCGCAGCCCAGCTTTCTGTATCTGGGAATTGTAGGTGGGTTTATTCTAACTTTTATAAAATGTGAATCCAATGCAGAAGAAAACAGAATAACTTTCGATGAGGGGTAGAATACTTATGTAACTTCAATAAAAGGCAGGGAGCAATTGTTAAACTTATAAAAAAAGAAGATTTATTCCTTCAAGATGCTAAGAGTCCAGTTGGTGGAAAGATGTGGAAAGAAAACAAATTACAGATACTCTGGAGTTGGAAGAAAATGACATGCAGAAAGGCCCTTTCAGTCTTCCCTATGGGATTGTGAAATGCTTAATACTTAGGGTAGCTTTTTGTCAAAATGTGGAAGAGAAGGAGCTACCTGGAAATGGGATAATTCAGGGAAAGGATCCAGCTTGTATGAACCCACAGAAAAGACGTGAACTAGTTGAGCAGTTGCAAGTGCCTTGGTGGGTTATAGTGAGAGAAGAGCAGGGTAGGCAATGAAGCTGAAGCAGAGGGCCAAAAGGCATTGCTCTTGTGAAAAACTGGAAAGAATTCTGAGTAGGAAAATGACATTCAAATTAGAAAAAAATATTCATTATAAGGAGGAAGAGGCAAATTAGAGCTCTGACACTGGGTGTGAATACAAAATATGCAGTAAAGAGGACTTAGTTATACACTGGATATGATGAATGAGGGTAGGAGATAAGAGAGGGATGGGTTTGTAGTTTGGGTTGTGGGATAGATGGTTGTCAGTCCCTGGGCTGGGATATAAAGAGAGATCAGATTTTAGGCTCAGAGAAAAGTATGATTGTTTTGGATCAGAATATAATTAATTGGAGAAGGATTGAGGCCCTGTTGAAAAAGCCTCATGCTTTTAGACTAAATACTAAAAGATTGTGAGCTAAAAATTTGGGTTAAGGGCAAAGGGTAATGTTAACTTCAATGTGGTAAAAGACAGGGGAGCTGAGAGCTCTTGAAAACCCCAAAATCTAAGTTTTAAGTATAAAATAAACATTCCAAAACAATTTAAAAAGACAGTGAAGGGGCTACCCCAGGTATAAGAGAACTCTAGAGAGAGTGAGGGAAGTGCTGTGGCAAACAATGAAGAAAAGAAACTCAGGAGAAGGAGTCACCCTTTCGGTCAACTTCTAGAGAGAAGCCATGTAAGATAAGAATTGAACATCACTAGTCATGTTGGCCATAAGGAGGGGGCTTGGTTGGGGTCTTTGTGAAACAGTTTTAGTGGCACAACAGAGGCTGAGGTCCACCTCTGTTTGAGCAACAAAGTGAGAAATAAAAATATTTATTGCAGATTGTCATGGCACTGCAGTATGACTCCACTTCAAGAAATTTTTCCATAAAAGAAAGAGGAAATATAGGGTTTTAGTTCAAGTAAAATTAAGACTTGCTTTTTAATAATGGAAGGGACTTGAGAATTTTAGGTCAGTGAAGGGCCAAGGATGAAAACCAGGAGAGGACAAAATGGCAAAAGACAAAGAGTCCTGAGGAGCTAAAGCACATTCCCAAGCCCTGGATCCAGTGGTTGATAACAGATGGAAAGTGGCTCTGAATTGAGAGTTGTAAATAGTTGTGCAGAAGCTGAGAGTATCCTTCCTAGACAGCAAAATGCTGGAAGTGAAAGAGGAGATGGGAGGATAGAGTCTGAGGACAAGGAGTCATTTGTAAGTGTCCCCAAATAAAATGGCTCAGGTTAGGGAACATGCTGACAGGGACATGTGTTAAAACTACGCATGGTGCTGAGTGTGACTGTGCTTAGACGCATGAGTTTCTGGCTCCAATCTAGGGCCAGGCAGATGTCCATTCTTAATCCTGGCTCTAGGGGTTGGGAACTGTGTCAGTGGTGTTTTGAGATACAGCATCATAGAGACATGGGAACACAGGAGAAGGAAAATGTACATTCTGAAAACTTTCAGAGTTATTGAGAGTTTCACCTTCCTCATGAAAATTTCATCATCTACCACTAAATCCCTTTTTACCCCATTTGAGCAGAGACAAGCCAAATTTCCCCTCTTGCTACCAGCTACATACTCCCACTACTTTGTACCCATTTTCAACTCAACTTTTTATTTTTCCTTGTCATTAGGACCAGCAACAGCCATAGGCAACTGGACCTGTCTGTAGGATGATTATGTCCACAGGGGCCATTTGTAGAATATCAGAGGGCAGGTATGTTATCTCCATTTGAAGCCAATTATTCCATACACATAATCATCAACACTCCCTATCTCTTTATGGTCAGTTAATAGCAATCTGTCTTTCGAAAGACTCCAACAAATTCAGGAGCTATTGCCTCTACAGAGTCTTTTCACAACTGAAATTGCTCTTAGAGATAGAAGAGGAAAAAATCAAATTAAGTCATTTCCCTCCTACCCTTTTGCTACCTACTTGGAAATCATTAGTACAAATGATAGTTAGCTCAGCAATAGAAATGCAATCAAAACAGCCACATCCATCTCAGTGAACCATGTCGCTAGCTTGGGTATTCCAATGGCTACTAATTAACAGTGACACACATTAATGGCCCCAGCAGCAGGGTCAACACAGAATTAGTAGTGTCTTAGTCCAGACAGAAATGATAGATATTAAGGTCTTTTCTCCAGCCCCAGGGAGAAGGGGGGAGTGGAACTGAAATCACTTGGCAACACATACTACATGGAAGCAGTCTGTCTAAAGAAATAGGCTTCTTATACCTGAGAGGAGAAACTGCTGTACAAGAAAGAGTCCCTGTTTCTAGGTCTCTGGAATGATTTTATGTTTAATTTAATAAAACACAAATTTAGTACTGACCAAAGGAGACCACTACCATGTGAATTTAAGGAAAAGTCCAGATTGAACTATGTTTTTATTCTGAAACCTTTCATCTAGTCCCTAAATTGGTTTTTCCGTTCTGAAAAAGAAAGAGAGAGAGAGAGAGAGAGAGAGAGAGAGAGAGAGAGAGAGAGAGAGAAGAAGAAGAAGGAGGAGGAAGAGGAGGAGGAGGAGAAGAAGAAAAGAAGAAGAAGAAGAAGAAGAAGAAGAAGAAGAAGAAGAAGAAGAAGAAGAAGAAGAAGAAGAAGAAGAAGAAGAAGAAGAAGAAGAAGAAAGAGAGAGAGAGAAATTTAATTGATACATGCCTTCCTACTTTATCATGATTGTGAACTGTTTGAAGGGAAAATCAGCAGATATCCAGGAGACTTAAAAATCTTCCTTCCTTAAAGGAATTTCCCCACTGACCTGCTACAGAATACCAGAAGGATCCTTCAGGAGACCCTGTAAAAGAGCAACTGTGTGACTTGTGTTAAGCAGCCAAGATCCCAGGATCACTGATCCAGCCTTGTGCCCTCAGGCTTTGCATGCTTACAGGCAACAGCAGGTACTCATTAAATATTTGTTGACTAAATGAATAAACACACCCCCAATTGTTATCAATTTAGTCCTGAATAGGTGACCAGATTACAGCTTGCAACTATCAAGGAGCAGTGTTTAGAGAGGCTAAAAGATGGTTTTATGATGGGGCCAGAGCCAGGGGATGTAAAGTCCATGGACCAGCTGAAGAGAGGAGATCAGGGTTCAAGGTGAAGAAGGGCAGCTTGAGGGTCTCGGGTACCCGTCAGGAGAAAAGAAGAAATGAAAAAGGGTGATGGCAAAGACAAAGGTGGCTCCCTTTGTCTCAGAGGGCAAAGGGGCGTGGGGGGTTCTCTTCAGAGAGGAAAGTATCCCAGACTACCTCCCAGAATTATGTTCTCTCTTGTCCCTTCCCCAGTTTCCAAGGAAGCAGCCTGTGTTTGTTTGTTATGCACAGCACTGCAATACACAAACAGATTGACATAAATTTATGCCAGCCTTTCTTGTTTAAAAACATGAATTATTCAAGAAATATTACAATATTAATTAGAAATCATTAAAATATGAATGTTGGGGGAGGGAGAAATGAGATAGTGCATTAGCAAAATCGCATTTAGCCCAAACATAAAGTGTGCCAGAGCTGCTTAATCATTGTTTTGATAGTCAAAATACCATAACACCAGTTTCACAGCATAGGGAAGGAAGCTTCTTGGGAGCCTCTGCTTCCCATTATTATTGAGGAAATTAATTATTTATGGAATTCTGGCAGTGTACTGGGTGCTCCAGAAGACAAAAATAAGGCGAGGTTTCTGCCTAGAGGGCCTATGAGGGAAATCAGAGCTGCACGGAGCTCTGACACACACTCCCAGCAATGATTAATGATCAAGAGTAAAAGGAGCTTCTGCTCTGACTTTTCAGTTTGCTCAATGTTTTAATCACAAAGTGAATGTTTTTACTAAAGAATACCATGGAAGAAGTAACGTATAAGAAGCCCTGTAAATGAGAAAAATATATATAAATGTAGAAGGTCAATGTTATATTTACAATGTGTAGAGAAGAGTAATAAAGAACCCGGGCCCTGGAAGTTGAGTGATTTGGGTCTGGATGATTCACAGGTGATGGTGATTATTTTATATTTATTACAAGATCCACAAACTAGTATTGTTTCCAAAAATGTATACATGTATAACTTCTCCAAGTTTCAAAGATGACAACACTATTTTATATATAATATATTCAAATATGTCAATGGCTCTGGCCTATGGTGATCATTTAAAAATGGCTGGTATATTATTGAATTGTAAAAGAAAAGACCAGGAAGCACAATGAGCTGGCTTAGCTTATCTGTTTCAAGTGGGATCATTTGGACGGATGAAGTAACTATTTCATGGTGATGAGGGATCATCCTGAGGCTGCTGCCATAGAATACAAATAGAATCCTCATGACCTTAATTGATTACTATGCCTTCCAACAGGGCACCAGTCAATGAGCAAGTCATTATCAAATCCTGCAAGATATGGCCAAGAAAGAATAAAAACAAGGTTTCAGTGAGCCAGTAGTGGAAGCTAGTCCATCCTCTTGCCCCATTTAATTTGGTTTATGCCCAGCAAGGGACCATGGTTAAATCCATATGCTACCATCACTGATTTTAAGATACGTGAAATAGGACTTGGTAAAAGGAACCATTAAATCTTTTAGCTATATCCTAATTGATATGCCCTCAGAACGAGTCAATGACATCCACACTATACTGTGTCTCCCTCACTTAAAATATTAACTGATTCTGTTGCATTCTTGAAACTACCCAGTCTACAGCTCATGGAAATTAGGGACTTGGTTATAGTCTGTCATGAATCTCTTTTCCATATATCAAGATGAAGAGAAGATGGAGATTTAAATCTGATGTGGTTGAAATGCAGAGTCGGGAAATCAAATGGTCTAAATAGAAACATGCACCAAATAGAATGAATCCAGAAGCACAAGGTAGACAATGAAAGGAAAGACAAACCAGACAAGGCTAGTCTCAAATCCCACGCAGGAACCTAGACACGGAAGCAAGCCAAAATTTTGGAAACAGTTATAGTCACAAAGGAAGAGGTAAGTGAATTCTCCAGAGCTTGCTTCAACAGGGACTTTTCTTTTTTTCCTTTTTTAACAATCCTTGTGGGTATTTCCTCTTACAGAATGCCTTCAATTTAGAAGTAGTCTTTTGATACCAAGCCTCAGGCCCAAAGAATCTCAACAAATATTTGCAGGGTAAATTACAAATTGGTTTTAGTTTTGAACCTAAATTTATGTACATTACTTCCTACTTGACATACATAAATTGACCAGTATTACCAACAGGAGTAGAGGCAGAGAGAGAGACAACCGTAGCTATTCATAAAAAATCAAGACTAAGTGAGGCAGTCATAGAGCCCTACAAGTTCCAAAATAATTCAGCTCCCCCAAAACTGCAATTAGCTTGTAGCATTTGCATTGGCTTCTTGCATATTTCCTACTATTAAAATGTATATTATATATATATGGAAATATATAAATATATATGGAAATATATAAATATATATCCTGGAAAGGGCACTTTAAATATAATCCTGATTTTACTTTACTAAGACAACATAAGAATCTGCCTTCCATCACTCTGAATTCTTCAGTACAGATACACACCAACTATTCATTCTTTTCTCTCTCAAAACATGCACACACATTAACGTAAAAGAGAAAGCCAGTACATTAACTTTTTCATTAGATCCACTTACATGTTTTAGCAATGTTTCTTTTAAGTTCTGAGAGTAAGAATAGAAGTTATTTTAAAAACTTCAATAATAGGCTGCAATAATAGGCCAGAAAAACAAGTAGCAAAATAAAACAAAGGTACAAATCCATTTGGAAGAAAATACAAGTGTAATGAGATACTTGACCCTACAAGCATGACCTCAGTAGCTGATCAAAAGCATTGTGCTTTTCAAATAATCAGGATGCAGTTTAATATAGTAGAAACTGCCCAGGTTACAAGATCAACTATCACAGTTTTAGATTTTCTTGAGTTCATGTTTGTAAGCTCAGAATGTCTCTGCAGGAGAAAAAACTCAAAGAAAGGATAAATCCACTTGACGAGGGGAACTTCTGGATCAATTCATTCACTGATCAGGCATTCAGGCTGAGTTCAAATTTATCATTCTAAGGCTATGTCTCAGCTAACAAAGCAAAGCACAAGACAGGTAGTGATAATGATGAAACTTACCTCAAATAGTCATGCTACAGTTAAAATCAGAGACTAAACCCTCTATTTCATACCTATCCTATGGGATGTAATGTCAGCCTAAAAGAAGTGTATTATCTTTCAAAGGTAGACATTTTTAGATGAACAGAAATCTTCATGTATGCAACATATACACACACAAACACACCTCAGCACCAAGTTCTTCATGAGTGTGAAACACTCCTAAGAGTTAAATACTACTTACAAAGAAAATGTATTCCTACGGTGACTTATTAGAGACTTCCTGGATCCAATGGGACCTTCTGGGAAAAGGAAACATATTCCAAGAAACTGCAACCATTGGAGATCAGAAATAGGAGTCCACCCTCCTAGACTTGAGACCCCTTGGAGCTGCCAATAAGGTACCTGCCCAGCCCAGAGCAAAAGTAAGAAAAGAGCAATGGCTCACTGACCCAAACACCCTGCCCTAGGTTGAATACTTCCTACTAATTCTCCTTAAAAACACTCAGGAAATCTTCATCTTGTGCAATGAAAAACTCTCACCTGCAACACTCAATTTTAGTCAACAGTGGCCCTGGGAAGTTAACAGTAGCTTGTGTATGTCTGAAGAATGACACCATTCAGACTTCTCATACCTGTACCTGTCCATAAGCATTCTTCTACTCCCCTCAATATCTCCACTACATAAACTTCCAAATATTCAAGTATATCTAAGGCTAATCTGAATTAGTGTATGCTATAACATGAACAGACACACTCAAAAGTAAGCATGATGTCTGTATGAAAGTGTGTTAGACTTGTAGCAAAGGAATCCTTCCTAGTCTGTGTATGAAAATATGCTCCCTAACAATCCATTATCAGTGTCTTATTTTCAAGAATTCTTCCCTGTAGAAGCCTGACCTTAAAGCAATTCCTCCAAACTTTCAGACAGAGAGATGCTGTACTGGTAATCACAATGTAAGGTAGAATTTACTGCAGTGAGAAGAAAATAACAAGGAGTCTCAAACCCTTAGCTTCAGTGCCTCTATTTCTTATTAAATAAAAAATAAACAAACCTCAGGGAATCTTGCCCATTGCAAAGGCTCACACAGAATATGCTGGCACTGGTATCAGTGTTCAGACTGGGGAGTCCTCTGCGGGCACAGGTACAAAGCCTGGATAGAGAACTAACCCTTTCACACTGGAAAACAACACCGCCCTCAAATTAAAGACAAGAAACCAGAGCAGAGGAGACAAGTAAATATCCCCTTTCCCTATGGCACCTCCCGCCTAATGGGAATCGTAGTTAATGATCTGAATCGAAAGCGAAGTCTTGTTTTATGGAATGCTCACTCTTTGTTAAGCAAAGCTGTTTGGGCAAAGGACCATTCTATTGATTTAAAAATTGATTTTCTTTTTTCCCCCTTTCATATATCTAAAACATGACTCACAAATCACAGCTCTTTTATTCTTCTGGCTGCAATCTGGGATGAATCTTTCCCAACCTACTCACTGAGGGATGTCTCATAGAGGTACAAGAGGAGGAAGTGGGAACATTTGGACAGAGATTGTTCAAGATTCTATTAAAGGTTTCAAGTGGCTTCCTTTGAACATTTGGTAATTTATATTTCGAGTCCCTTGGTGTAATTATTGTAATTATCATTAATCATCAACTTCCAGACCCAATCGAAATGCAGAACATTGGAAAGGTCAAAGCAGTGGAGAATTCTACTATCCTTCACAGAAGATGTGAGGCATTAACATTCTGATGCTCCACTTGTGTGACAAAGATTGTAATGAAAACAGAAAATAGCACAAGATTAATGTGTTCTCATGATAAGAATTATCATAAGGAAAAGAGAAAGCAGAGCAAACTTAACCCACTCCTGTCACAGCAGCATGATGGTGAGATGAATTAGACTAAGGGACAGACTGATGTAGCTCTACCTGCCGCTGCTGAAGACGGTCATGTCTTCCTTCATTTGTGGAGTAACAGGGATGAGAAACTAATTTAGGAGGGAAGGGAAAGGGAGGAAAGGGAAAGGGAATAGAAAAAGAATTAAGATGTCTTATGTACATGTACTAGCTCCCCACAGTGAATGCGATCATTATGTACTGCAAACGTGTACTAATAAATATTAAAAAAATAAAAAAAATAAAAACTAACTTAGGGGCATGGCAGGTCACATTCTAGAGAATTTGTTAGACTCCTCATTGTCTATTTGGCACCTTCTCTAGATGCGTGGCTCCTGAGAGGATCACTCATTTGGCCTTCAAATTCACATATGCCTGCTGGAAATCCACCTGTATATCCAAAATAGAACTCATCATCTCTTCCTTTAACCAAATGTATTGCTTATAGGCAAAAAGACAATGTAATTCAACACCAAAATTCTGGAGATGCACACACCCAGATTCAAATCCCAGTTTGTTTACTTATTATGTGTTCCTAGGAAAGATGTTAACCTCTTCCATGACTCTGTCTTCCTGTATGTAATATGCACTTACCCAGTTCCAATGTTTCTACTCCGACCTGTTGAAGGTAAAGTGATGTAATATACTAAAATTATTCAGGGTCAAGAAAGTGTTCAACAAGTGTCATCTGCATTTTAAATTATGACTTATTATTATGAAATTCATCCAGTTATTTAATCAGGAAAGAAAAATATGCAAATTATTCTGTATTTTTGCCATCCTCAAATAAACAGAATGGAGCCAAATCCTGTTTACCCCCTTACTCTCCTTCAAATATTTTTTTTTATGTGTACATGTCTCTTTAAACCTCTTTAATATGAAAGAAAACAAATACATACTTAAACAAATATGCACAAGTTAACCATGTCTGTAACCATCAGCCAGCTCAGGAAATACAAAATTACCAGTGTCCAAGAGAGATCCGTGAGTTCTTTCCCCCTCTTAATCTACTGGCTCTGCTCTGAAGGTAGTCAACATCCCTCAGATTTTTTTTTTCAATTTACAATGCTCTTGCTTTTGTTGGAGACTTTGTAACTCTTCCTTGTATTAATGATAAGCATCTTCCCATCCCATCTATAGGTTGCCCTATGCTAAACCATCCACCACACTGGAGCTAATAGTATTTGCAAATGCATGAATATCCTAAAGGCCTTCCTTTGTTTAAATTGCATGGTGGCTTTTCAGTGCTTTCAGCCACAGCTGCAACTCCTTAGAAAGACACATGAAGCCCTCCAGATCTAGCCCCAACCTCCCCTTTCACCCTCACTCATCCATAGCACTTTAACTGTTCCCTTTGCTCCAGACTCGCCACATTTCCTGCAATCCCAGAAGAATTTTTTTTTCTCTCTCTCTCTTGCCTTCATGCTCCTGTTAATGCTGTACCCTTGACCTGAAAAGAACTTTCCTTCTATGTCTGGAAAATCCCTTCTAATCCTTAAATGACTCTGCTCAGGCATCATCACCTCTCTTGGAAGCTTTCCCTAACCTTCTTCCCTAAGTAGTATTAAGTGTTCTTCACATGTCCTTACAACACAATATTCTTCTCTCTACATTTGTGTTGTGCTATAATGGGTGTAGGTTCCTATCTCCCACCAGGCTATAAACTCCTGGAAACCACTGTCTTTTCATCTCTAGGAAGCCATTCTTTAGCCTTGTGCCTGGTGTGCAGAAGAAATTCAATAAATTTTCTTAAATAAATTCACAAATTCTTCTCTCTTGATAACAACAATTATAAATGAGAAGGAAAGTGAGATGAAATTCAAATAATCCTTTTTGGCTTCTTAGGAACCAGCAAGATGGGAAATAAGCTCAAGAAAATTCTTAAGTTAAAGGCAAAAGAAAGATTATGAATTATCTGTGCATTTCCAAGATTATTCAGGGTTTTTTGCATTGTCTGCTCATAGAAGAAAACAGAGGGCCAGCTCAGGTGCACCACCAAGGTGAAGATAATTGTAGTAATTTGCTGAAATGTGTCCCCCTAAATTGCTCCTGTATAATAAGGAAAGGGAATTGAGAAATGTTACAAAGAAGAAAAATTAAAACTAAATTTTATGAGAGTAGGAATGCAGGGGAATTGTACTACACAACCAGTTTTTCAGAGTCATGTTAAGGGAGCCAGCAGGGCAAACCATAAAGAACAATAATTTCACTTGACAACTCAAAGGTATGGCCAACCAAGAAGTAAATTACATACCCTGCAGAAGGGGTGCAAAGTATATCTTATTGTCAGAGGCAAACAGCACCATGAGAATGGTAAAGGCTATAGATGATCTCTCTGAAGAGTCACTTTCTACACCTCTGCTAGTGCAAAAGGGTGACAAATTTCTCACCTTAAAAAGAGGTGGCTGAGATCTACTGAGAGAGCTCCAGAGAGTGCCTTGGGCACAAAGGTCAAGGGAGCTGTGCCAGAGCAGTCTCTGGGGCTGCGGATAGGGGAGACAGTTTACAGTGCCACTGCAGAAAAACTGAATTATAGTCAAGAAAAGAATCAAAGCTTGTAGCTGCAGAGGTAACACTGAGGCCTGAGGGGAGAAGGAAGGTCAGAAGTCAGAAATAATAACAACTTCAGAAGACGGGACCGCTCGCAAGCGCAAGGTCGTGAGTTTGATCCCCGGCACTGCAAAAAAATAAAGAAGAAGAAGAGGATGGGAATAAGTATGAAAAGGGTCAGGGCGCGTGACTTAAGATGGAGCTGTAGGCGAGACAAGGGAGCAGAGGCGGTGCTTTCCCGAGTGTTGTCTTGTGTGTGGTGGAGACAGCTGGAGCCCTGGAAGCAGCTGCTCAGGATAAGAGCAGGAAACTCTTTGAAGAAAGAGGAAAAATATGAAAGTTTACTTCAACTGCCTCTGTTCCCCAGCCTCACAATGAGGAAGAGATGAGTCTAGAAAGTAGAGCAGTGTGAGTACAGGAAGAGGAGAGAAAACCTCAGTAAAATAAAAGCTACATGATGGCTGCATTGACAACAGATTTACAGCTACCATCCCGCCTTCATCTGAGAGTCCTGGAGATTCCCGACAAAAACCCCTATTGAGCTTACACAATTGCTCCTACCCTCTGCTCAGAGCTTTCTCCCTCCCATCTCAGCTGTGATGCGGCTTTCATATCTTTTTAGCCTAATAAATCTGTCCGATAATCTTCCCTGCTTTTAAATGTAATTTCTCCATAAAAGGTTATATCTCACCTTAGCTTCCTTGAGCTATGTGATCCACAGCCTCACGCTTGACCAGAGCTCTTGTGTACTGCACCTTGAGTAGGCTCAGGGCAAAGGAAAATGTCTCCCCGCTCATGAGTTTGTGTGTTAGAGGCGATGCTCAGAACAATAAGAATTCTAAAAACTGCCAGCCTTAGTAGAAAAGAAGTTTATGATGTTTGCAAAAGAAAATCTAAGTTTTGAGAAATAAGATGGTATGCTCAATGTCTGTCCGTGTATCTGATATGTAATAAAGGAGCTTTTTAAAAATAGTTTCCATTTCATATTTGGTATGTAATCCTGCAAGGAAAAGATTAACGCATTTAAAAAAAGACCCGGGGCAAATTTTCAGGAGTCAGTTGTTCTAGGCATGAAATGAAAGCGTGAGGGGCTAGGAGTTCCATTTATCCCTAATTCTGGTGACTGGGATTTTGGCTGGAAGGAGAATATATACATTGGGAATCATAGGTTTGGAGCTAAGAAGTTTATATCTCATTAGAATGAGGAATCCCACACCAACTCATCAAGGCAAGTTTAACTGTGCAGATAGTTACTATGAAAGGAGTCATGTGTGACCTCCCAGAAAGAAAAAAAAATAGATTTAAGAATATCTGGTTATTTTAGATGGAAAAAAGTACTTGATAAAGACTTCCAATCAATAAAAACTAGTAAGTAAAATGACATTGAAAGTATAAGATAAAAGAGTGCCCATAAGGTGCCACTAAGATTTGATAACCATTTTATTCATGGTTAATATACTAGTTGAAATGAATACCCTATTGGTTACAAACAACCCCTTTAGTAGTAAGTGTTAGTAAGTCTTATTTGATGTCATCCATCTAAAGTGCATATTTACACTAACACCCCATCCTCTAATGGCCACTAGAGAGTAGCAAAGCCTCTGGCCTGGATAGCAGGTACTAGTTGCCATGGGGAAGCAATCTGCCATCCCAGCAAACCCAGTCCCTACCCTGAGTGTTAACCAACAAAGAGAAATTATATCATCAGGTACTGAGTACAGATGCAATCACAATCTTTGAGCCACATGAATGAATATCCAGAATCAGCACTGCAGTCAAATGAAGCAGCTGAGATAAAGTATTCAAGAGATATCAATCGGATAAAAGAGTCATACATCAACAAATCAAACTAGCAACATTGTTACTATGTGAGAAGTTTGAAAAGAAGCAAGAATAAAACTTTAGTTACTCACATAGTAGTTAAGCCTCATTGTCTGGGTTCAAATCCTAGCTCCATGAATTACTAGCCACGTGATATTGGGTGACCTATATAACCTCTCTGTGCCTTACACATTTGTGAATTAAGGGTAATAATAGCACATCCCTCAAAAGGTGTTGTGGATCAAGTAAGTTAATTTGTAAAGCATACTTAGGAGCATCTTGGGCACCTATGAAACTGTATTTGCTATCATTGCTATCCCATTTCAAGTCATGCAGCTTAGAAATCTAAACAAAGAACAGAGGCTTACATGAAACTCAAGGCCCACTTAGCAGGTCATGGCAACACTGAGTCAGTAACTGTTTTGGGGTGTACTTTGCTAAATTTCAGGGACACAGCAGTAAATGGTAAAATTAAGTAAAGGAGTTAGAACTATATACCTCTGTGGACACCTATACTCCTGAGAACAGAATTGAGCTAGGGAACATCTACAAATTTAAATTTGTTTTGTTCTCAACTCTTTGGGAAAGTGTAGTCTAAAAATCCATTCAGTAGGACCATCCGTGCTGCTGGTCAAGACAGCTATGATGTCCCAAAGCTAGGACTTAGAGCCCATGGGAATAAGCAAACAGAATATGGGAGAGGATATCATCTTGGGTGTCAGACACTAAGTGGAGTAAAGAGTGGGCAATAGAGGGTCTCACACACTGAACAGGATGAGTGGGGCATTATATGCACAAGTGTTGACCAAAGGAGTGACTACATTAAGGCAAATGGGGATGAGCCTTTCCACTAATGAAGAAGGGAGTTATAAATAAAGAGAGGCTACTAAAATAAACCCTTGTGCTGGATTACATGCTTCCAAGTAAACTTGGATTTTCCATGTATATAGATAAATGTAGAAATGAATATAGATTGAGTCAACTGCCAGCATGATGCTCTCCTGACCTTAAATACTTTAGTGTATAATTCCTACAAATGAAGACATTTTCCTGCATAATCCAGTCCAGAAAGACAGGTTTTCCCTCAGGTTTTAGGTAGCTTCCCTCTGCTCCCTCCACCAATGAAGTTAAAGCTGTGACTGGAAATGGCCTTGGGGCAGAACCAGCAAAGAAAAGGAGGCAGGGGAGCCAGAGTGTTCCCCTTTCCTCAATCCTCTAGTGGGAAAGAGTGGCTTCTCCCAGAGATTCTGCTGGCTGCATCCACTGCCCAGTGTTCTGATTTGTCCTACTCTTAGGTCAAAGCTGGGAGACAAAGGAGTTCGGATAGAATTGGGGGTGTCTCAGATTCAATACAACATTACTGGTTCATGTTTTGATTTTCTTCCTCAATGAATCTGCTATTGTCTAAATTTTTTACTTTAGGGAGTTGGGTTTTGTATTTTAAAGTATTTAATTGTTATCATGGGGGTAAACTTTATAGGGACTATTTTCTTCTTGGAAGACATCAAAAACCCCAGGTTCCTTTCTAAATTCGCCGTCAGAGTTGGCCAGCTTCAGGAGAACACTCCCTGTGCTCGGCACAGCGTGAGCTTTGTGCTCAGAAGCACCCTGACCTTAGTTTAATGCTTTACTGTTCCTGCCATGAAATACTTGCATAGATGAGAATTCATGAAATAATGGAACATATGGATGAGCATAAGAGTTCCATATAAAATGCATATGCCAACTATTCCTTGTGCCTCCACTAGCACATAGAATCCATGATGTCCCATGAGTACAAAATTCTAATAGACCCACAATACATGAGAGTTCAATGAAAGCAAGAACATGGGTATTAAATCTATAGCTACGTGATAGGGATGCTGACACCCACACTTTTCTAGAACCAGAACTAGTTGTGAACACAGAAAAAAGACAAAGATGTTTAAAGAAACATAAATGACCAAGGAAGCCTATGATATCCATCTTTGCTCATGTGACATCTCCTTATTAGCCAACAACTTATACTGCTTAAAAGGAAAGGGAAACATAGTAGTTGCTTTATAAAATAGTTATTTTTCCTATATTCCTGCCATATTCATCAATCAGTATGGCAAAGTAGGTAGAATATGAGCAAAGCAAGAAGTGAAATAAAACTAAACCAGTTCAGTTTTGTGCAGCATTTCCACTTTTACATACATATGTATGAATTGTGTAATTTCAGTGACTCCCCACACCAATTAAGTGCTCTTCTATTTGCATGTAAAACTGGCATTGCACAAGATAGAGATGAATGGCAAAATCCATGCTAATAATCCGACACTTTAATTTTATTTTTAGATGGAACAACATGACAAATCAAGAGATGGACCACAGAAGAAAGGGAAAAGCTTGTTTAGTATTTACTACTTTTAGTAGAACTTCTTTCCTGCACTTCAGACAAAGGATCTCACGTTTTCATTTTGTATTGAACCTTGAAAAGTAGCTGGCTACCCCTTTTGGGCAGTTTTGGTTTGAACTCAAATCCAATTTTCTCTTAAGGATCTCTTGGTTTATTTGCAGTGTGTTCCTCCTCAGTCAAATCCAGCCAATTAGCCATTCTTTCTCACAACCAGTTCGGGAATAGTGTTATTCTGAGGGCTGGAGTCCAGAGGACTCTAGAGCACAAAGCTGTGGACAGGCAGGTTGACTTGTTGGCTATAATTTTTATTTCATTTTGTTTGTGGGAACATGGTTAGCCCCATTTGTCTAAGTATCAGGAGTAGTAAAATTCCCAAATAATCAAATCTGCTGCAAAATTAAATTGCCTTTAAATCTACAGCATAATTTGTCGTCATAGGCTTTGTGAAATGAGGAGCAGACTTTTATAATGAAAACTAGGCTTGATGTGCTATTTAAGATTACATGTTTGCATGTTTAAAACTACTGTAATACTACTGACATTCAACAATTGCTCTTAAATTTATATGAAACTGCATATAACAGAATATATAAGTTGCTCAATAATGCACACATACTTGCATCTGCCCATTGGTCAACTATGAATCATTGTCCAAATAGCTTGGTGTGATTTATATTCCAGTTTATCACCTCCTTGAACCTAGAGACCATTTAAAAGTAATGCAGCCATTGTAAAATTGCCTTGTAAAATAATGCATACCAGGAAACTACATATATGGTTTATTGGAGTGATCATATTCAAAGAGTTCAAAATACACCTTAAATTAATCAGTTTTCTTGCCCTTTTCTTCTTGCCTTAATCATTATTTCTCAAAACTTCAAATCTGAGCATTTTCCTTTGTTCTTAAGAAACCATGGGAACGGATCAAATTCTGCTGCAGTGTTTCTAAAACTCTTCTGTCAGTTCACTGTTATGCTTTTTTCCCACCTGATCAAATCAACTTATAGAAAAGTCTTGGCTTGTAAAATTCATAAAGAAGAATGGACTCACCCACTGCCAAAATGATGAGAACACTGAAGATGGCCATGATCAGAGAGAGAGTGCTGCTGTTTTAATTTGAGCAAAGGGATCTTTCAGCGGCACAGAATTACATGTTAATGTTATACTAGTCCCAAATTGCCACATATGCATATTTTAAAAGGTATTTTCCAAGCATCTTATGCTTATCTATATTTTGTGGTTGATTCTACTTGATATAATTAATGTGTCAAAAATAAATAAACCAAAAAATAAACTTTCATAAATATGATTCCACTTTCATTCACAACTTCTACTGGTATGCCTATTTTCACTTATGTTAATTATAATTTTTTCTAGGATAGAAGAAAGACACACTAAGAGATATGAGCATAAAATAGGAAGGATAAGTTTTACCTAAGAAAGTAGATGATTTACATGTACCAAAGTTAATGTAATTTTTTTTAGTTATGTCTCAATCATTCATGATATTAAGGGCCATAGATAGCACATATGAAAGAATCATAGCCTCTGAGGGTGGGATGTGCTAAAGGTCAGGCCATGTGATCGCTCATATGGTGGTTAATTTAACTCCACAGACTTCTTCTTATGCCGAAGAGACTTTCAGCATGTGCTTGAATATCTTTAGCAATGGCAAAAGACTAGCTCATTTCATCCTTGAATAATTCCATTAGATTTTGGCTCAATCTAAAGGACAAATCTTTCTATCCCTCTGCAACTTCTCACCTACTTTTTAAGAGTGAAAAGCAAGGACGATGCTTTTCTATCTTTGTATTTCTAGCATTAATTACAATGCCCAACTGATGTGTAGTAGAGAAATAAGCGTTTATTAAATAGAACTGAAATATAGAGATAAAAATTGTGTCACAAAGGCCAACTCCTTTCTAGTATGAATATCATGAATTCCTTCAAGAATTCTCTTCATCATGCTTGTGCCTCTTTACTAAAAGAAATTTGTGGTCTTTTTCTCTAATTATATTGTCTCCAGAATCAAACAGGATAAAGCAAGTTTTTTTTCACAAGTAGAGAGTATAGTACACTGACAGGTCCATCAACTATAGATTACATTTCAACTAATACAGTTTAGGATTAAAATATCTGATATACCTATCTCCTACAGGAGGATTTTGAAATTAAAAGCCTTTTAACAAGGGCTACTGCTTCAGAACCATGTTTTTCCACACTGTATTCATAGATTTTTAAAACATCTTTTCTTTTGTTGACAGCAGCACAGAACTTCAGTGCAACCTTATGTGGGACTGGAAAACTCTAAAGACAGTGGGCATTCCACCAGCCCAATGTGGCTCTGTCACTGCTCATTACTGGCTGTGTGATCTTGACAAAAATCCTTCCTTTCTGTTAATCTCACTTTTCATTAGTAGGAAATAAGATATTATCCTTTAGGAACTATCCTTTGAGGGACAATTGGGAAAATGGAGGTGCCATTTACTCAACCAGGAAATACCATAGGAAAAGAAATTTGATAATAACTTGGCATTCAAAGTTCTGTTTTGAACATGTTAATCTGAATACCAACTAGTCGATGAAATGCTGGTATTGAGTGGGAAGTGAAAAACACACACCGGTAGCTTAGGAGACAGGTCTAGGCTGGAAATATAAATTTGGAAGCTTAAAAGTAAAATGTATGAAGTCATGGGAGTTAGCATGGAGAATGAAGTTTCCTGGAGAATGAGAATAGAGAGAAGTGTATTTGGACCTTCTAATATTGGGAAAAAATAATAGATATCAAGGAAGAGAGAACAATAGGGTGGAGTGGGGTCCATGATGAGCAGAATCCTAGAAGGAAAGGTACTGTCAAGAAAGAGAGCTTCATTACCAATACCTTTGTCAAATCCTGCTGAGAGGCTGAGTAATTTGAGGATTCACACATTATCTACAATCTCCAGTTCCACTGAATTATATATTGTAGGCCCTCATTAAATAGTCAATGTTATTATTTTAGATCTTGATTCAATTATTAAAACTGTTATATCTTCCAGCTTCAACAGTTTGAAACAATCACAGGTTTAAAGTACAAGTCATGATAGATGCATAATAAATACCTCTCTAACACTGAAACTGACTGACTAACCAGTACCCATTTAGTGTGGTTTCTAAACCAGCTACAATACTTTTAATGGTGGTAATAGTTTCTGCATATTTCTATCTTTTGCTCCAAGGAATAGTGTAGAAGATCTGACCCATTGCCCTGCTGCTGAAGAATATGCTATTTGTATATAATCCATTATCTAATTTTACAGCCTAATAAGCCTATCTGAAACAGAAATTAGGTTTATCTGACATGGTTTTCCATAGTGAATTCATACTACCTCCTAATGGTCCTTTCAACTTTATATCTAAGATTTGCATAATAATGCTTTCTTCACATTATGTAAGACTGGATTCAAGTTCTCTGGATGGTGTATGCATTTTTTCTACGCATCTTTATGTTTTAAATATTGAAAATTATAATTCCTCATTTTCAGATCCCTGGTACTTCCCCCTTTATTAAAGATTATAGATAAATTGCTCTGAATTCACTTTGAGCACCTAAGTAGATGCAATGTTGGCACAGAGCTTAATA
The DNA here is from genome assembly GCF_053883595.1 of Heterocephalus glaber. Lineage (NCBI taxonomy): Eukaryota > Metazoa > Chordata > Mammalia > Rodentia > Bathyergidae > Heterocephalus > Heterocephalus glaber. Next base: position 6,772,044 of record NW_028258403.1, on the reverse strand, counting down.
CACTGACTAGTGTCATCATTATTGATGAAATAATTCCATTTCTCACTGAAAATGAGGCATTGGACAAGGGACCTAACCACTCTAATCTCAAGTTTCTTCATCTATAAAATGCAGGTAGTGATTGCTAACCTGTGGGCTTGGTAAAAAGTACATGAGAGGTTAAATAGAATAATAACTAAATAGAAAACTAAAACATAAAATACAACATCTGACATTTTTATTAAGTACCCAGTTAAAATTTCCATAGCTTTTTAGCACTCCCAATTCTTTCTCTCAAAGGTCATCTCCTGGTCAGAGAAAGAAAAACTAACAAAACCAGTAGAAGTTCTTCCTCATTTTTATCATTAATTTTACACCATTGTTACTCAGGGGTAAAACTTCATTCCCTGGTATTTGGGGGAACAGGGGTCACACTTTTATAAAATTCTATTCATTTGAATCTTTATCTCTCTTATTCTGGATACTTGTATCTTTGTCACTTCTTAATCTTCAATATTTTTTATTCATTTTGAAGACAGAACTAAAGAGGAACTTGGGATTTTTTTTCAGGTAGTTCTCTTCATTTCTCTTGTTAAAATATAGATTTTTGTATTCAAGTTAATTTAATTTTCAAAAATATGTTACTTTCTTTGATTCAATATTCACTTGAAAATATATATGTTCTAGTATTTTCTTAGAACATTTCTAAGTTGTCTTAGAAAACTCCTATGATAGATCTACTATATAAAATTGCCCAAGCCTTCCCTTCCCCTTTTGAAATCATAAACTCTAAGCTGAACTGGTCTAGGATTTCTGAATAGCCATTTAATCTACCAGTTTAGATTTAAAAATGTTTCTTCTACCTTACTTTATTTCATGGGAGACATCATTGGTCAGTGATCAGGTATAAGGTGTGTAATGATGTGTTTTTACTCAATCAAGACTTCCACTACATTCTAGTACAATTAAAGTCTGCCATCAACCTGGTATGATGGCACAGGCCTGTAACCCCATCTCTCAGGAGACTGAGGCAGGAAAAGCACAAGTTCAAGGTCAACTAGGGCTATATAGCAAGTCTGAGCACAGCATGCACTCACATAGTATAATGAGACCTTGTCTCAAAAAAGCATTTAGCTTCACACATATCTTCTATCTGTTCCAGTTTTCTAAAAACTCAGTATCAAGAATATACTACCAGTTTTATTCCCCATGGTAGCTGTAGATAGTGCTACCTAGTATATTAAGAACATAGGTTCAGTAAGCAGGCACTTAGGTTTATTTCTAGCTCTACCACATTATGTATAGGCACTGATAGGTAAATTAACTTTAGTCCATCCCTGTGTAGCCTTGTTAAAAAAGTGTATTATAGCAACACATGTCTCATATGATTTTTAGAAGAACTGAATAAAATCTGCTGTGTAATGATCCCAGCCTCAGCTCTAAAACAGAGTAAGAGCTCAATTAATAGCATCTGTTAATAAATTTCCCACTTTGTTCTCTCTGAGGTCTTATTCTTTGTAACAATTTCATCAAATGTTACATTAAATAGGATGAGTTCAGAACTTTCATTTTGTCCATTTATATTCTCTATGACAGAAGTCAGTGGCTAATACAAATCATTTATATAACTCACAAAGTCTTAAACACAAAACACCAGTTAGTCTTGTATATATTCCTTAAACATTCCCACATAACCTCACTCTTTGTCAGCTTCACAACTCCATATCCTCTCTAGACTTGCTAAGATATCATATCTAAACCATGTATGGTGCCACAGATAACTATGATTTCATTTGTGTTTGCTTCTTTCTTGACATTGTGATTTCATTACCTCCTCATAAATCAATAGTCCAGAGTGGCAGCTTTTGCACATTAGCTCTAATCTTTGGTCAAATTCTATCTGGGTTCTGCTCTCATCACACTTTGGTGGTAGTAATAACATACACATTCAGTATTCTCATCTTTATTTATTCTGTTACTCCACAATATCATCAATTTGTACAGTTTTCCCTACACTTTCTGACATAATTCAAATTTTTTCTCTGACTAATTTAAATATGTTTCTTCCAATTTAGTGGAATTTTCTTTGAAAAATATTGTGTGCTCAATAGTTGTTATCTTCCTTAATAATATTAATATTTTAAATTTTTTTCTATCCTTCCACATTTTTATTAGTGCATACTGGTTATACAGATTAATGGGTGTCCCTAGTGCAGATTTGTACAGACACTTAAGATAATCATATCTCCCATCACCCAATTTTATTACAAAATAATATATAATTTATCTTATTTTAATACAACCAGAAATTTAGAAATTTGCCAACACCATACAAAGGATGTTTATTTACTCACATAAAAGTAAATTACTCACACAAACTTATAAATTCAAACTCAGTTAACCCCAAACAGGATAAACTCAAAGAAAATTATGGTCAGACACATCATAATCCAATTGAGGGAAACCAAAAAGGAACAAAAAATTTTCAAAAGTAGACAGATAAAATTAGTACATTACATACAAAGGAACAATTACAAAAATATCTGCAGATTTTTCATCAGAAATCATGGGGCTACAAAACAGTGGAAACAACATCTTTTATGTGACAGGAAAAATCAAAATAAAGAATTCTATACCAATCAAGGATTCTATATCTAGTGAAAGCATCCTTCAGGACTGAAGATGAAATAAAAGAATTTTCATATGAAGGAAAACTAGAGAGCTTGTCATAGCAAAATGGTTAAATGACTAATGTGGAACTTTAGGAATGAGGGAAGAGGGCCAGGGATATAACTCAGTGTGAGATCCCTGGGTTCAGTCCCCAGTACCACAAAAAGAAAAAGAAAAGAAAAATCTTATAGCATTATCTAGGGAAAGGGCTAATGTATACATACACAACGCATACAAAAACAGTAAGAAATGAGAATAAATGGAAAATATGAGACTTTGAGGAGTCTACCTTTTATTGAAATGTTAAATATTAATTATAAGTAGACTAGAAAGTTAGGCAAGTATATTATAATGCTTCAAGCAAAAACTAAAAGTGATACAAAACATATGCTCAAAATATGTTATATGCATGTCTGAAAACTACCACATTGAAACTTCATATTTTGCAAAATTAATTGATAGTAACAAGAATAGATATAATCAAGTAGCTAAGGGAAGAATCAAAATAAAATACTAAAAACTATTCAGATAATCAAAAAGAAGTAAAAACAGAATAGAAAAACAAAACAAAAACCACAGAGAGCAAACAAAAAAATAATAAAAGGCTAGATATTAAGTATAAACATATCAACAACTACTCTGAAAATAGTGGATATAAATGCACCAACCAAAAGGTAGACATTGTCTGATTAACTTTTTAAAAATAATGCTAAACTATATGACATCTACAAAGAACACTCAAATTACAATGGTGTAGTGAAAGCAAAAGCATAGAAAAAAGTATCATGCAAACACTAGTCAAAGGAAAGCCCCATGGCCTAAATTAATATGGAAAAAAATTAGATTCCAAATGAGAACATTTTCCAGCGATGAAGAAATAATTACACGAGAATGAAAAAGTCAGTTCTCTAAGAAGACATCACAAACCCAACTATGCAAGCACCTGAAAACACAGACCTTGGAATTAATTCATGCAGCATAAACTGACAGAACTAAAAGGAAAAATAGGCAAGTCCACAATTATACTTAGGATTTTAAACACTCCTCTCACACTCATAACTGATAGTAAGAATAATCCCATAATCAGCAAGAATGTAAAGACCAGAGGACCAGTATCAAGCAACTTGAGGTCATGATCTTCATGGAGTGCTCTACCCACAAATAGAACTCACATTCTTTTTTTGGCACATGCACTAAAATACAGCATATTCTGGGTCATATTTGGAAACTGAAAGGCATAATTCTAATTTTTCTGACCACCTCATTTGTATGTTTCATGCACAAGATATGGGGGAGGTGTGAACATGGCTGTTTAAAGAGGCTACCAGTGGTTAAGAGACTAATTTGAAATTTGGAAAATTTCAGCCTCATGTACGCTTCTGAACAACCAAAAATATAACATCCCCTAACATACCAATTTTACAGGTTCAAATTAAGATTAAGAGTAAAAAATTAAAAACCTTGGGATTGAATTAGGTATCTATTTTAAGTAAATAAAATTAATAATGAGGAGCATTACTCATTCATTAAAGTTGCCCTTTATACAAGGAAAAACTGTTTGTTGTAATGCTAGTTACTTGGGGTACTTGAAGGTAATTACAACCCTGGTATTCAGAAACTATTTCTTAAACCCATGAGGCTTCAAAGGAGATAATTTTATTACAATCATCCAGACAACCATTATTACTCTTTCTGACCACCATGGCCCTCTCTCATATACCTTCTTCTATGGATTCTTTCCCATCCGATACCTCAGGTCACCGTTAACACAGTACCCCTTCTTGATTAATAACAAAAGCAGCTTAGAATGTGTTTTATCATCTTCAGTTTCCTGATGTTTTTCAAATACTCTTGTTTTACAAGAAGTAGTTTTCTTGTAGGGCTGTGAGTGTGTCTGCATAATTTTTCATCAAGGCAATAATGTAGGATCCTAAATCACAAGCATTCTTTGCAAGTCCCTTAAGTGTGGTGTAATTTGGAACAGGCAATCCATTTCAAATTCAGAAAATTAAAGGGGAAATAGCCAGGCACAAGTTACAGGAGCAGGCCTTACTCCCACACCTGCAATTTCAACCAAATGACATAAAATGCCAAGCCATTATTCTTCCAATTTAGCTTCCTCAGCTTTCATGTTCAAAACCAAATTCATTCTAAAAGTAATCAAATCAGATAAGGATTGTGGGGGGAGGGGGTAATAATGTAGTTGGAAGAAACGGTTGGAGAGTTCTGGTGTTTTAACGTTCAGGTTATTTTATGGGAGCATATTTTAAAATGATTTTTCCAGGTTAGTTTAATTGGGGTATCAGAAACCCTTTCATCTGTTTTGACAATTGAAATGATGATGTGCAGCCTGCTCTGTGTTTGTACTGTTAGAGATGGGAACATCCATATTGATGTTCCAGCTACTGAAAATTTAAAAGGACAGGAGCCGCTAAAGGCCGATTAGCCATGGAGAACATTAGCTTCCATACTTCTTATACAGAGCCAGACGTTACGTCAAGCATGACAAGCCACTCTAGCATAAAAGTATTAGCAGTCTCCAAGTCTCAGGCTTACCCTTAAGTTATTTCATTAAAATACAAAATCATGTTGACCTAATTTTTTGACAGGTTTCAAAGAGAGCAAAGATTCCCTCCTTTACCCTAGCTCCTCTTAGCTCCCTCTCTGTCCTGCCATAACTCTGGGGAGTTTGCCAGTTTTAAGTCATTGCGGAGAGACAATCCATTTTATTTTAATCGTGGTAGAAGATCCAGCATGAAACGCTTTCTCCCCTCATCTCCAAACATGTATGCTGAAGCTCTTCATTGGCATGAGAACTTTCAATCGCAGTAACTCTTAATGTCCTTGGGGAGAAGAGAGCTACTCAGCATTCAGTGGAGAAGCTGGAACTGCCTGGATCGGTCTCATTATGTAGGCCATATGCAATAAGCCACGGTACCTAACAGCTGCTGGTGGTAGGATTAAGGGGAAAATATTTAATTTGATGCTGGAGCACGTGTGCGTGATTTCAGCTGTAGCTCTTACCTGCTCCCTAGGGTGTGTGGGAGATATACGGTACAACTCAGAAATCATTTAATTGTGTCAACACAATGTTAGAATGTTTGTTTAAAGTAAAAATTAGTTTTTGCAGTATAAATTGATTAGTTGACAGGCTATTTGACTGTCACTGAGGCTACTGGATACAAAGAAAAAATTGGTTTGGTTAATCTGAGCAAAGGGGAACAACTCCTTTGAGATCAGGGGAAATACAAGCAATGTAAATTCGGATTAGTCTTTGTGTTCTGTAAATCAATAAAACAACAGGGAAGTGTGGAGAATAGGCTAGATCATCTATCAAACTGGTTTTTATTGTGTTTCTATTTCTATCCCTAGTAAACATGTGCCTTCAGTTTCCCATGAATAAAAGCATTTGACAAAGGAATAAAAATGGACTGGAGTTCACTGTAGATGCAGTGCCAATGACAAAAAAAGGAGGGGGGCAGGGGAGGTGGCAAGGAGAGATGAGAATCAGAATGGCTGCTTCCTGCAATCTCAAAGCTAGATCATTCTAAAATTCTCTGGTGGCAGGTGCTGAAGGTGAAGATAGATTTTGTATATCTACTGCACTGAAGACTGCACCTTATGCAGAATACTAATCAAGGCCTTTTTTTTCAAGGAAACCACATTGTCTTAATGGGCTTTAAAAGAAATAGAGGGGCACACGCACACACGCGCTCGCACACACACGCACACACACACACAAGAAATCAGTTAGGAAGGCTTATATAGCAACCTAGATTTTTCCGTACCAACCCTTTTCAATCACAGCAGGAATAGCTACCGTGTTGAAAGAAGAAAACACTAATTTTGTGGCCCAGTGAAGGGCCCCTGCTCTTTTTAAACAGTCTTCTTGTCCTTTAAGCCCTTTTTAGAAGCAAGTATTTCACCTGATTGCTTTAATTGAGGGAAATCCTTTTATCTGTGTTGATAGTTTGCATCGTCATTGTGTTTTACCGTTTGGTGCATACAGAATCCCATTTAAGACCGCCCACCCCAAGCTGCACAGTGCCCTGAGATACTGTGGAGAACCGGGAAAGGAGAGAAAATGCAGGTTTCCGAACAGCGGCGCAGCACGTTACACTGCAGTCGCAGGGGCGAGCTAGACAGAGCGGTACAAATCTTCCCTTCGGAGTGTTTGAAGGATGGGGGCGTCTTTGTGGCATTATCTTCCCAGGTGCCCCAGATGGCACAGTGTATTTCTAATGGAAAACCATTCATCTGGCCCTGGGACTGTACGTGTTGTACATCACGATGGTTCATGGAGGAAACGAGCTCAGACAGCTTAAGCAGAAGGTGTAGAGCATGTGGCTGTGAAGGCATAATGGAAGAGAAGCAAAAAAGGGCAGGCGAATGAGTCAGAAGCAGGAGAAGGGGAGAAGAACGCTGTTATTTCTGTGTAATTCCCCAGGATCCACTCCTGCTTGGGTTGGCAGTGAGAAAAAAAATTCAATTTGAAGGTGGTTCAGGGTAAATGAACCAGGGAATTGAGCTGCTGGAATCTAATTAGGGGCCCCCCAAATTACTACTACCTGCCCAGCAGAAAAGTCAAATGGCTATACCAGCCAAAAGAGTTAAAGGAAGTTGGCAGAATAAGTAGTCCAGGAGGAAAAAGATTTGCAAACCTTTCAGATCTTACCTCTAAAAATCTTACAAGTGTGTGTGCCTGTCTCTCTGTGTGTTTTTAATGTTAATACTATAGGCACAGAAGATTGCAGAGTAGAAAGTATAGCCAAGAAAAGGAGAGCAGGGCAGATATAGCATGCTGGGATCTGAACGTCTGGTGCAATCTACACCCACTCTGGGGAAAATAGGAATCTTATACCATATATCCCCATCATTCTCAGAACAGTGTTCCCTGAAAGGAGGCTTCCTGAGAACAAGACCTGCCTCCTTGCTGTGCTGATACAGCAAACTGCCCCACCACATTAGTGATCTGTCAGTGCCGCTATAACAGGGACAAAAGAGGGATGGTGCTGTGGCTTTGGCCCCCTGAGCTCACCATTTGTTTCCTGTCATCCAAGGTCCAACTCAATCCCGTGATGTCCGTTTATTCAAAAAGAACCTACTTTTGAGCCTTTTGTGTTTCTCTTTGACAAGAAATATATATAGCAGGACCCCTGAACTTGGTCTAGGGAAAACAGAACTGGATGGAAAATCAAGATATCCAGTTCATTCCTGATGCTCGTACTAATCTATCCAACACTAGAAAGGTATTTTGAGCACCATTTAAAGCTTATTTATAAAATAAGGGGTTGGAATAGAATCTTTAAGATCTGTTCCAGCTTCTAAATCTGAGGAACCCCAATCAAAGCTCATATTTGTAGCATTTCTCACTTAAAAAAAAGACCCACGTCAGTACAAAGGACATGGAATGAACCCCCTAGAACAATAAAAGATCCAGCAGCTGCTATCACCTTTGAAACTGATTTTCTGGCTCTTACTTCAAACCCTTATTCACATACAACAAATCAAAATTTACATAAAAGGCAAATTATGCTTTTATTTACTGTATGATTATCATCACTGCATCTGCTGATTTCTCCCCAAAGCCTTGTAACTACAGTTGCCTAGATTTCATGCAGATCCCTGAGGGCAGAAGAAAGCCAATAAATCCAAAGGAAATAAGTGAAATGGAATATATTACCCTTTTCTGCTTTAGCCAGGAATGTGAAATTTATTTCACAGATATCAATTAAATGAACAGCTACAGTTTTCCCTACTGAATAAAGGAGGCTCTCACACTGGACATTGTACCGACAATGGTAGTAAACATATTAGCAAAACAAATAAAATTAGCTAATCGGAGTACACTGGGATAGAAAAAAAAACAAACTACAATCGTCTTTGCTTTAATATAGAATCTCCATATTATCTTAATCCCAGACTGATTCCTCTGTCACCTAACACATGTTTAAATGGCTTTTTAATACCTCAGTAGGGAAAAAACTCAGGACATCCAAAATTTTATTATCAGTCTAAGCCAAGAATACCTAAGCAGAGAAACTTTCATCAAGAAAAGGTATGATTCATTCCCAAAACAAATAAAACCATTCAAAGTTTTTCCATCTTTTGGATGAGTAATTGAGACTTTGTCATCCAATATATTATATGCTGACACTTTGGAAGGTGTTGAAGTGACTTCACATTTGTAAAGGCTTTTTATTTTCTTCCTTAATTTAAATCAATCAAGGGGGTTTGGGAGTCACAAGTAGTTCAGTAGAACTTGAATGATCTGAGCGATGGTGAGTGACACCATTGTCCCCATCCTATTAACTAATAAGTCAGTCTTTCCCTTTATGGAACCCTGGCAGTTAATAAAGTGGCTTGTTTCGTTGTCACCAGAATAATGTAAGTGAAAAGACTAGATTTAGAGAGCTGGGCAGTGGCAAGGGCAGGACTCGGGCGCAGAGCTCACATCACCCCTGTCACAGAGCAGGGAGCAGCTCCCAGTTGCCTGTGGGCATTCCTCTGATTTGTAGGTTTACTTTGTAATTAATGCTGACAGATCTTCTTTTTTCTATCTGGAACCTCTCTTGTACTCATTTCTGCACATTAACAGACATTCAGGACCACAGCAAAGCTTCTAGTTTTTCTGGCAATATATATGCCCTGTTTTTCCATCCCTACCCCATTCTCCAAGCCCCCTAAAACAAACAATGAAAACAGAAAATATCAAATAAATCTAGAACTATGTATGCACAAATCACAAAATACAGTCTAATTTTGAAGTCACATTGGACAGCAATTATTTGTGAGCCTGCATAATTGATTGCATCAACTATTCATAGGTTGCCGGTGAGAAAGGAATTGCTCACTTAAAAACTGGTCATCCAATCCAATTAGCTTAATCATCTGATCTTAGCCAGTGTGATTCAGTTATTTGAATCATGAAACAGACAGATTGGACTGAGCAATTTCAAATTGATCTTTTCTCTCTGTGATTAACTTTAATGATGACATAAATAACAAATTGATGCAAAAATGGATAAACTGGTAACTTTCTGAGGAATTCTTCCTTCTTAGGATAACCAAAGATTACTCTGAGTAATAAATCCAATTGAAACATTTATTCAGCATTTCCAAGTTCAAGATGCTGTATGAGACACAGAAGAAACACAGAGATGACTCAAGCCTAGTTTCTGGCCTCAAATGTCCCATCTGAAGCAGAAGATACGTTTGTAAACAGGTATTCATATTGCAAAGAACAATACAATGTATTAAATAATTTCAATAATAAGTAATGAAAGCAATTAACTCTAAGAGGAAAATGGCAGAAACAGCTGGGGCTGAACCTTGGAGGGTGAGAAAAATAATTAGGGTAGCAAAATGAAATGCCTTCAGCGCCAGCCAGGTGACATAAACATAAAAAGCTCAAGAGAGGAAGAGCCTGCGGCAAACTGTACCATCAGTACACCTCCAAAAGAATTTGGAAGTCAATTTTAAAACTTACTTCTCAGAAATCTAAATTATACCTGTGGGTGTGATTTGGCCCTGGTCATATACACTTCATTTAGTTAGAAACAGAATGATCAAGAAAGTACTGCATGATAAAGTAGCAGAGTGAGTCCAGTGCCAAGGACTCTCTCCTCCTTGATTGTCACTTTTTCTCTCTCAGTCAACTTTTAATCTTAATCCTGTAATCTCTCAAAACTAAATCAAAGGTGTTTAGAAGAATCAGGCCACACACTCTGGGATCTATCATTCAAATTCACTCCTATTAGCTCTGGTCTTGCTCCTCTGGCAATAATAGAATTTCACCTTGAACCTAGTCCCTTTAAGATATTCTAGACCTTGTGACAAAATTCCTAATATACTATTCATGCTTAGAGTCCTAGGTTTGAAACCAGCTAGTCATCTAGTCTATCTCAACCAATAGCATAGACTTCAAAATTAGTTTTCAAACTCTTTTAGATGCAACATTTGAATGGTGAATGTGTACCATATTTTCTAACTCCATTCATCAGTTGATAGACACTTAGGTTGTTTCCATCTCTAAACTACAGCAAATACTCTTGCAATAAACATGGGAGTGCAGATGACTCTAACATACTGATTTCCCTTCCTTTAGATATTGGAAGACATTATCAGATCACATGGTAGTTCTATGTTTAGGGGGTTTTGTTTTTTGATGAACCTCCATAATGTTTTCCATAATGGGTATATCAATTTACATTCCTACCAACAACATGAAACTTCTTCTTTCACTATATCATCACCAGCATTTGTAATTTTTTGTCTTTTTGACAATAAGCATTCTAACTAGGGTGAAATGATATCTTATTTTGGTTTTAACTTGCATTTCCTTAATGATTGTGACATTGAGCACTTTTTTCAGATATTTGATGGTCTTTTGTATATATCTCCTTTTGAGAAATGCGTATGCAAGTCATTTGCCCATTTTAAATCAGATTACTCAATTTTTGCTGATGGGCTCCTCATGTATTCTGGATATTAATCTCTTATTGAAGAAATAGTTTGCAGATATTTTCTGCCATTCTACAGATTGTCTCTTCACTTTGATTGTTTCCTTCACTATGTGAAAACTTCTTAGTTTGATGTCATCCCAACTGTCTGTTTTTGTTCTTATGGCCTGTGCTTTTGGACTCATATATAAAGAATCATTTCCTAGATCAGTGGTGGTGAACCTGTGGCATGTGTGTCATTTATTTTTCTTTTAAGACAACAGATGTTAACATATGAATTTTTATTTTCTAAATTAAAACCTCAGTATTCAGGTTTAATTATACTGTTGGCACTTTGCAATAAATGAGTTTTGGGTTGCAGTTTGGGCATTTGTCTCTAAAAGGTTCACTGTCACTGACCTATACTAATGTCCTGAAGGGTTTCCCCTAGGTTTTCTTCCAGTAGTTTCATGGTTTTGGATCTTATATTTAAATCTTTGATCCATTTAGAATTCAATATTTTTATACAGTTAGAGGTTTCTAGAGTCTTTCTTTAGCATATAGATACTTAGTTTTTGGGAGGATCATTTACAGAAAAGACTTTTCTCCAATGTATATTCTAGCTGTCTTTGTCAAAAGATCAATTGGCTGTAAATCATGGATTTATTTTTGTGTTCTCTATTCTGCTCCATTAGTCTATTTGTCTGCTTTTATGCCAGTTGTTGTTATGTTGTTTTGGTTACTATCACTTTGCAGTATGTTTTGAAGTCAAGTATAATGCCCCCAGCTTTTTTACTTTTTTCTTGAGATAGCTTTGACCATTTGGGGTCTTTTGTAGTTTCATTCAAATTTTAGGAGCTTCTAAATATAGGAACTTAGGAAATTTTTCAAATTCTGATGAAGCATGTCACTGCTATTTTGGAAAGAACTGCACTGAATCATAGATCACATGGGGTAGTGTGGACAGGAGAGAGATGGGTGGCAGGGGGTAATTGTCAGTTTAGAGAACTACAAATAGTTCAGTATATTGAGAAGAAGGATATACTGAAGGGAAGAGAAAACGTGCCCAGAGATATTGACAGAGTAAATAAGTATGAGTCAGAACATGAAAGCTCCTTTGTTTTCTGGTGAGGAGTTTGCAGGTATCCTGTAGGTGTTGTAGACCCACAATAAATCAGCAGAGTCACATGGAGAGAAGGTATTTACATTTGAGACCAGTCTCTCCAGCTAATGAAATCCAAAGTTCTCAAATGTTTTCTTAGTATATTCTGCATCAGGGAAAATATCCCAATGCTTACATATAAATATACTTATTTATATGTTTGCTTTATCAGTGAATGTCTATAGTATATATCAAGGTAAAATACATTTAAAACCTTTAAAATAGTGATATATAGTTCATCATAATTTTAAGTTATTTCATTATTAGTTCAAAAACCCTTTATCATTTATTTAAAATTGTCATTAATAATATTTTAATGAAAGGAATATGATTTTACATTTGATGAATTTGAAAATATTAGTTTAACATATTGAGAGTTAGTGATTCAAAGGTCTGATTCAAAATTCACTTTATTTGGATACCTAGTTAAAATGGCTGCTTTAGCTGACAACATACCTCTCAAATATACATAGAGCCAATGCATAACCCACCACTGACCAAACTTAATAAATCCTGAAACTTACTTTTTTAAAAGTAATACAAAAAAATCCTTTCTATACTTTCCCTAGTTTGCAAAATTGTAGTACAATGTCACATAGTATTATCTAATGATTGAAAGTAAAATTTGGAAATGCATTTAATACTTTTTTATGTGGTGCTAGAGAACAAATACAAGACCTCACGCATGGTAGGCAAGCATTCTACCACTGATCTACACACTCAGCCTCAATGTTTGTATATTTTTAACAAAGATATCCAGACTCAAAATAAAAATCAATTTCTTTAGATGGTTTTTAGAATCAGGTAGACAACTGGATTCTAAAGCATTTATATGAAGAGATAACAAGAATTGTCATATGTGGCACAAACTGCTTTTGACCAAATAACATATAACATGAACAAAAAAGGACATATTGTCTCTGATTATTTTTTAAAGTATTTCCTGGGTAATAAATTACTGATAGAACTGGGCATGGTGGTACATGCCTGTAACCACAGCACTTGGGAGACTGCGGCAGAGGTTGAGGCCAACCTGGGCAACATAGTGAGTTCAAGATCAGCCTGAACTACACAGCAAGACCCTATCTCAAATTGTTTTTAAATTACTGATAGGCTTTTTTTCATAAATGGTCACTAATAAGATTCACTTTTCTCTATGTAACAGTTTCTAAACACATATAAGTTAAACAAGTATTTGTTATAGGAAAGAAATGGAATTAATATGAGATAATGAAAAAATTGGGAAAAAAAGTCTTTGTAAATAGAGAGGGGTGGAGAGGTTGAAGGGAAGGCAGAGGAATGGGGAAAAAATAAGAATCAAGATATATTATGTAAAGGTACAAATCTCCAATGATGAATGTCATTATATTGTATACCTAAAATATACCAATAAAATTAATTTTGAAAAATGATAAACAGTTGTAAGTAGGCTGTAATGTTATAAGGTAAAATGTTGGTACAAAGTAGTTCTATGGTTATGTCCATCTCATTAATAAAAGATTTTAAAGATATAACTTATTAAAATGCTATTCACCTCTCTAAGAGGAACATGTAAACTGCAAAACAGAATGTTTAAGAGCTGGGAATTTTGCTCAGTGGTTCTGCCTCCTGCCTTGCAAGCACAAGGTCCTGAGTTTGATTCCTGGTTTAAAAAACAATGCTAATTGTATTTTATGTTGTACCCTGTGGCCCATGGAGGGAGAATAATAAAGCACATGACAGATACTCCCAGATTTTAAATTAAGATGCTCTCCCATCTATGAACACAATGCTAAAAGATTTGAAACTGGGGCAGAGAAGGGGAGCCGGTCCCAGCACCTGGAAGGAAGCTCCCCTGCTGCCATCCCAAGCTCCTAGGGCAGAGAAGGTGAGCCACGTGAGCACCAGAAGCAAACCCCCCACCGTGTAAATGAGAAGACACGTAAACAAGCTTCAAAAACAGACTTCTGGATCACCTACAGCAAGCCCAAAGGGAAACAAGATGGAACACTCTGATACTCAACCACCTGGACTCTCTGAACTGGCAACAAAGGAGGATCTGGGAAAAATGAAATCAGAAATAATTACTCAGATAACAGCAAAGATTTTGCTCATGGTGCAAGACATGATTAATAAATCTAGAGAGGACACAGATAAAAATTAGAGGATCTGAGGAACATGATGAAATCCCAACATAGGAAACAAATGGAATCCATAAAACAGATACAAACAGATTTCCAAGAGATTAAAAACTCCATCAAAAGTCCGCACAGCAGAATGAACCAATGTGAGGATAGAATTTCAGTGTAGAAGATAAGATTGCAATTAGTGAGGAGAAAAAGAAAAATTGCTTTAAAATTGCAAGGGAACATGAGAAATTAATCCAGCAGCTGCTAGATGAAGCAAAGAAGAATAACATAAGACTGATTGGAGTCAATGAAGAAAGAGGAGAGAGTGCAGATGACATAAAAAAAAAACTGTTCACAGAAGTGATGGCAGGAAACTTCCCAAGGAGGGGAAAAGAACTTGACATACAGATAAGTGAGGCATATAGGACTTCAGCTAGCCTAAATCAAAAGAAAATCTACACATAGGCATATAATAGTTAGGATTCCAGAAATCCAACAGAAGAACAAAATTCTACAAGCAGTGAGAGAAAAGAAACAAATCACATACAAAGGAAAGCCCATCAGAATCACAGCAGACTTCTCAATGCAAACCCTCAAGGCAAGAAGAGCTTGGAGTGATGTATTTCAAGCCCTAAAGGAAAACAGCCTTCAACCCAGACTGATGTACCCTGAAAAACTATCTTTCAAAATTGATGGAGAAATAAGATGCTTTCATGATAAAGAGCACCTCAGGAACTTCATGAATATCAAACCGGCACTCCAAAAAATTTTAGGCAATACCCTAGGCAAAGACAATGAGGATCACAACCCCAGGAAACCCAGCAGAATGAATCCATTGGGCGTCACAAATTAAACGCAAAGGGGGAGAATCCAACAAAAAGAAAAAGTCATGACAAGGGTTTTAAAACTTTTAACTTCATCTCCCTAATGAGTGTATAATTCAATCTTGTTATTGTACTGATTAGTATTTTTCTGATTCTAGGGTTGCCCACCTTTCCTTGTGCTGTACTGGCTATTTATCGTCTTATGTCTACTTTTTAATTGGGTTGTCTATTAATGAGCTCTAAGAATTCCTTATGTATTTTGGTCATAGGTTATATGCATTGGAAATATGGTCTGTTTAAGAACTACTTTTCATTTTAATGATGTCATTTAAAGTTCTAAATTTTAATGGAATCTCATTTATCAATTTTTTTCTTTTATACATCATGTCTTTTGTATACTAAGTAGTTCTTGCCTACCCTGAATTCATAAACATTTTCCCTTATAATTTCTTCTTAAAGTTTTATACTTTTAGGCTCTCATATTTAGTTTCATAGATCCCTTCAAGTTATTTTCATATATGGAAATAAAAGTTTGAAGTTAATTTTTTATATACAGATACCAGGTGTTCTAGTGCCATTTGCTGAAAACACTGTCTCTTCCTCGGCTCTTGAATCAAGTTTATATTCTATAAAATGTTAATGTTAAATAATCTTTCAAAACTCAGTGGACCATATATGTGTGGTTCCATTTCTAGATTCTCTGTTTTATTCCAATGATCTATATTCTTTCCTTACACTAACACTACCCTGATTACTATAGCTTTAGAAGAAGTCTTAAAATTAGGTACTAAATGTCTTCCAACACTGTTTTTTTTTAACTTTTCTGGGTCCTTTGTACTCCTACATAACTTTTAAATTTCAATATCCAATTCTTCATTTATAGCAAGTATACACAGACCTGAATTTTGATATATACCTTGTGTTTTCTAATCCTGCTAAATTCAAATACAAGTTCTCAGGGCTCCTAGAGATTTCTTAGTATTTTCTATGTAGATGATCATTTAATCCACATATAAACATTTCACTTCTACCTTGCCAATCCTATCCTAATTGCATCATTTTATTGCCAGACTATTTTGGTGGGGACTAGGTTTCAAAGTTTAATGGACAGATAAAGAGTAAGCATATCTGCCCTTGTTCCCCACCTTAAGGAGAAAGCATTGGGTCTTCTCCATTTATATAAGGTGTTCTTGCTGGAAGTATGGAGTACATGTCTTTAATCTGTTGAGAAGGTTCTGTTCTACTTCTAGTCTTCTGGTAGCTTTTACCATGAACAGCTGTAGAATTTAGTCCAATACTTTTTCTCCAACTAATTACAGGATCATATAGCTTTTTCCTTTCCTCTGTTAAAAGGACGACTTTTGGGGGTGGATCTTCCAATGCTGAACGAACACTGCCATCCCTATAACAAAACCACTTTCTACATACTGCCAGATCTGACTTCTAAGTTTGTTTTGTTAAACAAATTTCTATCTCTGTTCATACTTTTTTCTTCTATTATCTTTATCCAGTTTTAGGATTAGCACAATGTTGAGTTCCTAACATGAGGGGAGAAGTGTTCCTTCTTTTTTCTGCTTTAATTGTTTGATATAATTTATCAGTTAAAATGTATATGAGCCTGCTGTTGTCATACAGGTAGGTTTTCAAGCTAGGAATATACTTTCTTTAATAGGTGCTATTCCAATTTTATATTTCCTCCAGGGTTAGTTTCATTAATTTGTCTTCCAAGGTACTTCTTAGAAGTTGTCAAATTTATTTCAAAACAGATTTTTGTAACATGCTTTCTACATCCTTTTAAATTCTGTAAAATCTGTGGTAATGTCTCTTAGATCTTGATATTGTAATTTAAAAAATGTATAATTGATATTGTGTAACAGGAAGGAAAGGTCTAAAGGAGCAGGGGAAGTGGGAGGGGTAGGGGAAAGAAAAAAGGGAAAAGAAAAAATATGAGAAAAGGAAAAAAATGGAAACAAAGTCTTTGCAAATAGGGAAGGGTGGAGGGGGTGAAGGGAGGGCAGGGGAAGGAGAAAAATAAAAGAACCAAGATACTCATGTAATGGTACAAGATTCCAGTGATGTTTGTAACTGTATTTTATACCTAAAATGTACCAATAAACTTAATGGGAAAAAAATTTTAAAATAAAAAAAATAAAAGCCAAGAATCTTAAAAAAAAAAAAAAAAGATTTGAAACTAACTCCAGAAACATGAGTTCCTTATCCTCAATTATCCTTATTTAACAGAAGATGAAGAATCTGGATGATAGGCTAAAAGGCTGGTAGAAAACTGTGTGTGAGAAGAACCGCAGTGCTACACAGGGTTCCGTGTCCACCATGGGCAAGGTAAAGAGGCTGCACTTAAATCCCATGAGAGATATTTCAACAGCACTCCTCAGAGCACTTTACATGGGTCCTGTGAGCTTTGATGGTCCCAGAAACTAGTAGCTACACAGTCAAGATGCTCTGATGTTAAAGTAAAAATAGATGGCTGCTTTCAGGTGGTCTATGGATCCTGAGTCATCAATCTAAGAGACATGTGATTTTTGGCAGATCAGAGCAGCTCATCCTGAAAGACAGTGGACCTCCTAAGGAACCTACCTCAGGAGGATTAAGGGAAATGGAGGAATAAATACATTACGGAGAAAAATAGTGAAGGAAGCTGAGGGAGAAGAGATAATTTGCATTGGATAATGACCTGTAATTTTTGTATAAAAGTAAATTGGACATTTTTTTTACCAGGGAGTACCGAGAGACACATACCTGCTCTGTGCAAGATTCCCTCCTGGAGCAAAGAGAAAAATAAGCAACAGATTTGCAGTTAATCATTACAAAGAAGTATGTTCATCCCAACACCCTAAGGAATGTCAGAAGAAACACATTGTGGCAATAATTTTATGGCTGTGAAATGTCTGTTTCTTTTTTGTTGTTGTTTTTGGTTTTTGGTTTTTTGGTACTGGGAATCGAACTCAGGACCTTGTGTTTGCCAGGCAGGAGCAGCACCACTGAGCTAAATTCCCAGCCCTGAAATATCTGTTTCTTGAAATTAAAACAGCCCTAGGTACATAATGGCTATTGAATAAATGTTTATTATTTGATTGAGAACTGTTAAACTTGTAATGATCTTTTCTCATTCACTTAGTGTGTTGTTGGCAGAATCTAGAACTCCAACATTTATTGAATACACTGGATCACATAGCTTCTGTTCTTTATGGCTTATTTTCCATTGGAGAAAACTTGTTTCCTCAGTACAGAACAGATAATGAAGACCATAAAGTTTGCTCTTTTTTAAGCATTTATAGTAAAATAATTTAGTTCTCTGGGTTTGTACAGTTCCCCCAGTAGAACCAAGTTTT
Organism: Heterocephalus glaber; assembly: GCF_053883595.1. NCBI lineage: Eukaryota > Metazoa > Chordata > Mammalia > Rodentia > Bathyergidae > Heterocephalus > Heterocephalus glaber. The sequence goes on along the minus strand of NW_028258403.1, from coordinate 6,753,510 downwards.
CTTTGGTAGGTTGTTCAACTAAATAATGTTTTAATGAATAATGAATAACAGCAATCTACTGCATACAAGTGGATTTTCTCAGACTGTTGCATATGGTAGAAAAGTGTTTTCAGAACGAGCAGGCCTGGGGAATATTCAGAGTGTTCAATAATGCAAGAGCAGAAAGATTGAAACTTTCTTTTGATTCAATACTTTTTGGAAGCCAGTGTAGTTGAACAGAGAATAAATAGGAAATTTAAAGAACTGAAAACTGTATTTGGATGAAACAGCCTAAGAATATGCCTAAATTAAATGGGAAAAATTCTCATTCAAATCCAAACTTTCTTCAGGATTGAGTAAGAGCCTGTTTTCCTCTGTGAGGCCCTCCCTGGACTTGCTCCTTCATTCCCTGAGCAACTCCCATCCATACTTTATCTAGATCACACGGCTAGAACATAGTATCTTTATCTTCAAGTGCTAGTTCCTGTTCACATGTTAAAAGTACTGTTTCCCCAACTACTTTATTTGTCTGGGTATATTATAGTGGGAAAAGCTACCCATCTATTTCTCTGCAGGCCCTATCATACCTGACACTATCTATTCAAATGAACATGATTGGTTTGTTGGGTAGGTTTTCTCCAAATCTTTTTTGTTAGTGGTTTTTGGATGCCCTTTTTGTTACTTTATACCAATATTTTCATGATCCCGAAACATCTATAACCTTTACTTCTAACGCATATGCCCAGGCTTTCAACCAATAATGATTTAGAACAAACATAAAGATACTAAAAAGGAGGAAGGAAAAATTTGCCTCTGTCCATACCTAAGCAGTCTGATTGTAAGCCAGAAGTGTGGATGGATTGTTCTACTAATCAGTAGCTAATTGGTTTCTTCCAGCAATTTTCAACATGTCCTATATTCTTAAAATAAGTTGTAAAAGCTTAATAATGCCTAAGTAAACCTGCAACAGAGATGCAGATTAAAATGGGGTAATTTATAGAAAATATTCTGATAGAAAAAATATATAAAAATTTAATATTTAAGTTCATGCTTGGTTGAACTTCCCTCATTTACACTTTATATATCAACAAAATGTCAAAAGAACAATAATTTTGCAATTATTGAATTAATGTAATTTTTAAAATTTATTTTGGTGATGCAATTGTTGTCAGAGTTTGCCTAAAGTTGATTTGTTCTATATCGCAGTTGATAGTAATGGATGAATAGTGCCCTAAGCGATTTAGTAATAACATTAACATATATCAACACACACACATAAATAACATATATGTTTCTCTTAAATCAACCAATTTAATTTCATGTAAAGACATTTATTAGCAAACAAAAATTATAGAAGATATTCTGTGAATATTTTATATTTTTGCATTTCCCTCACAAAAGTGTAATACAAACAGCTGAGACTATAAATTTCCCAGGACAGAGTCCATATTTCTTTTCTAGACCTATAAAGGCCAAGTTGAGCACATTTTACACAAAAGCCTCTTTCTAACTGTTGCAGATTGAATGGAGAGTAAGACAAGGGTGGAGGAGGAGGAAACATGTTGTTATTTTGAATTACTTTATGACGCCTCTCTAGTATATTCATTCACAGCCTTACCTTATGAAATCAACAGGAAATAAAATAAAACAAGAGCCCTCTATTCTTAAATCAAACAAAGAAACAGATGTGTTCAGCCTTCATACTTTTTTAATCTTTGCCATTCTGTACTAGATAATTTTATCTTCAGTGCAGAAACAAGTTGTTTTAGTAAATAACCATCTTCTCATTCTTTTTTCTTCCTTCAGTATTCTCCAAGTCACATGTGTTACTTCTGTGGACAAATTACTAGAGACTAAACCAACAAAGAATAAAAGACTGAAGTGAAAATAAACAAATATCGCTTTGACCTCATCCACTGGAAACACATTGTCTTTTAAAATAATTGCTGTAAGGACAGAAAATCATTATTGGTTGAGAGCCTGAGAATATGTGTTAGAGGTAAAGGTTATAGATGTTTGGGGATCATAAAAATATTGGTATAAAGTAACCTGCCCTAAGTGGCTGCATGCCTATCATTTGAATATGTCACACTCTCTGAAATGTGAAGATGCTCTTTAATGAAAGCAGTCCCTAAATAACTCTACTTGAAATTTTGGTCTTTCTGTTCCACTGAGAATTATTTTGTGTTCTGTAAAAATACACACATTGCTCTTCTGTGATAAGTGTCTTTTATTCTCTTTTGAGACAAGAGTAGTTTTGTTCCAGTCAAGACTATGAACCAAATCTCTTACCATTGACCAGCCATATGCATGGATGTAAACTTCAGGTATCCGTGGATTTGTCCACATTTGCTCACCATCACTGGATAAGAGCAAAGCACAGTGGGTGAGGGAGGGTGGGCTGATCATGTAGTAGTTAGATCTACATCTCTTAGGCCTGTGCCCTCAACCAAAGTACTTATTCTGTCTGACTTATTCTGTCTCCCCATGTCATATAGATATTACCAAGGTCAAGTAAGTAGTGTAGGACATGCTTAAAGAAGTTCAAGACACATAAGTATAAATAAACACATATAAACTATTAATTACTATCACCATTAACTAACTCTGTAACCACAGCAAACCTAAATTTTCTGACTACATGAAAAATGACATTTGCCATAGCTACTCTTTTTTTTTTTTTTTGGTACCAGGGATTGAACTTGGGTCCTTGCATTTGCACATCAGGCAGCGAAACCACTGAGCTAAATCCTCAGCCCTGCCATAGCTACTCTTAATCCAGACATTTTGGGACTTCTACAACTCTACTTGCCCTACTGTCCACTTGTCCAATTTAAAGTACAGTTTCAGGGCTACCACCTGAGTTATTCATGCTGTGTTAGGTTTCCTTAATTACCAAAATAACAGTATGGATGAGTAAAGCATTCGCTGGCACCAGGACTCTCTAATCAGACTGCCTAAATTCAAATTCCTGTTTTGCCATTTATTATCCATATGTATTTGGGAAAGGTATATGAATTTTCTCCATCCTGTTTTCCTTATCTAAAAATGGATATAATCAAAGCAACCTCTTAGAAGTTTGCTGTAAGAAAAAGACTAGTTAGTTATGGAAAGCATTTAGCAGTATAGCCTGGTACATAGCACAATGTAAATGATCAAAAACTGTAGATGCGGAAAAAATTCAAGAACTGCTGTGAAATCCACTGAATTCCCAGACTATAAAGGTCTTGGGAGTTCCTCTTTGCTCAAACTGAATAAACCATGAATATTTTTTATTAAATCTCCTCATTTCCAGGTCCTAAACTCCTGTCCTGTGGAGTTTGTGGGACCCTGTGAAGCTACACAGCAAAACAACTGAAATTATGGAATGACCATTCAGACTCTCCAGTGACCCTCAGATCCATGTATGCAGAAGATCTGCACTCAGAGGAAGAATAAGCCCTCAGTAAGAAATTTCCATGGAAGCTTCTCACTCAACTACTCATTTGCTTTTTATATGTTGGAGGCTATAAGAAATCTCAAATAAATAAAACTCCCATTTAATCCTTAGAGGATATGCATAAAAAACACCTACTAATTAGTTCCAATGGGAAACAGTGGGAACTTGGTCTGACGCTCTCACATTACTTGGAAATTACCCAGAGAAACAAAGATAATGGAGAAAACCAGAAAAAGTCAATGAAGCTGAGATTCAGATAACACCCACAAACAACAGGCTGTAATTTATCATTGCTCAAGTTTTCTTTGACCAGTAAATCTTTGCTGGAAGTCTTGAGTGTGCTCCATGGAATAACAGGGTAGTTTGCTGTGGGCCTGGCAGTGAAAGACTTCAGAAAGCTCCAACAAATGACATCTCCCAAAGGAAAGGGTCCCCTCAGAAGGGGGTGCAGAGAGCGGAACTGAGGTTGCCCAGGGTACAATGAGTGAGGGAGACAAAGAGAAAAAGTCTAGAAAATGGCCAAGGGCTCCCTGGGCACAAATCTCTGAGGGAATCATTAAAATTACATGTTAAAATTCTATGTTCCCCAGTGGGCATAGGCTGTATTCTGTAACAGTATGAAGAAGGGATGAAACCCAGGGTTCTTATGTCATGAGTGGTCAGAGAAAATGAAAGAAGGAAACAAACTCCAAGATATAGGTCCTCATGTTATCTCTATTTTACTTTTGAAGAAATTGAAATACAAAGTTATCCAAGGCTATCAGCTAATAAGAGATTGGCAATATTCAGTCCAGTCAATCTGGCTCTAAAGTTTGTGCTCTGCTTCTTTAAACTCTGCAGTCCCCAAAAGGCCAGGGAGAGAGGCAATGTTTGTTTTGGGTTTTTTTTTTGAAGAGTCTCATTAATTTGCCCATATAAGACTTGAAATTGTGACCCTCCCACTCCAGTTCCAAAAGCGACAGAGCTCATTTTAACAAAAACCCTACTTTTTTCCCTGCAGCAACATAGATGAGTGTCCCCAAGTTGTAAACTCTCACATCCCACCTGCCCACATGCACACAAACATTCTCACATAGCGCAGAATCCTGGTAATCCAGGAATACAATTCAGGCACTAAGAAAAGAACATATCCCGTATATATAAAAAACCAGAAAAGAGCGATGCAATATTCTTACAAATGAAAACTCACTAGTAAAAAATTTTCAAAGCAAAGACTAGATTCAAGTTGTGGCCAATGCTGTGAACATGAACTAAGAAAAATTCTTAAGGAGAACATTGGAATTGTAAAGAAACACAAGAAATCAGTAAATAAACCTCCAGTTAGCGGGACGATAGAAAATAAACCAATCTACGATAATGCAGGGGAAAAAGACCAACTAAAAATTGTAAACTAAGTTACAAGAAACAGAAGAAAATTTAGCTAAATATATCTCAAAATCCAGAAATCACACAAGAATTAAAAACCTCTTTTTGGCAAAACAAAACAAAGGAAAGAAAAAAAAATTGCACTGTAAGTAAAGACAAATGTTAAATGATGAATTTGGAAAAAATGCTAACCATTCATATAACACCCAAAGGAGAGCGCAGTCTTAATATTTAAAGAAATCTTAGCTATCAAAAAGAAAAAGTTCAACAACTCAAAAAAATAAAGGCAAAAGTTATGAGAAGAGTTAATTTATAAAGGTAATATACATAATAGATAGATAGATAGATACAGACAGACAACCTCATTCATAGTAAGAGAATATACTGTAAATTAGAAACTCTTATCCTGGCCTGTGATTTTTATGTATTGATTTTGTGAAACTAACATTTTGACAAGAGACTATTGGTAAAGCTCTAAGAAAGGGCACTTTTCATGCACTGCTGCTGGGAGTGTCCTGCAGAGGGTAACTTTTTCACATATTTCATAAAATGACAAATGCTTTTAGCATTCTGTGTATGTTGGTATCCATGGATTTGAAGGGCATTTTTGGCATATTTAACAAAATAACAAATAAATTTAGCATGTGGTCCAGCAGCCCTAATCCTGGGAATGTACCCTACAGATAAACTAACACACATGGCAAGTAATGTATACACAAACCTGTTTGATTCAGTATTGGTTGTAAATGCAAATTCTTGGAAATTGACCAAGAGTTTAATAGGATGGAGACAGTTAAGTTAACTATATATGCACCCAAACAAACACCAACTTTTATTCCTATAGTTTGTGGGACTAGACAATGAGATAGAAGAGGCAGAGGTGAAAGTAATGCTATTCAGTGTGTTTTCTCTTTTATTGTTTTGATAATTTTTTATTTTGTGTTCTAGGCATTCTTTTGATTTTTTTTTTATTATTGTGTACTTAGATTTTTGCTTGAGACTTCTGAGATTTGAGGGTTTTTCCCACTCATGTCATAACTTTTGAAGACTCCAGGACAGTTTGTTTTTAATACTCAAAACTTTAAAAATTAAATTAAAATATAAGTTACATAATATAAAATATCTAAAGACCAATTCAAGAGTATAAATTAATATTAATCTGGTAGTATTCTAGACTATATTTAAAAATTAGAAGATTCACAAAATGAAATGCCATTGTTGAGAGAAAGAAAGAGGTCAAAGTTTTTTTTCAATTGACTCTGGAAACTGGACAGAATTTTGAATAATGTAGAATAATAAATTAATACTACCAGCTAAGATCATAGCAAGTTGACAGAGAAACTCAGATTATTGGAAACAGGGCCAGTAGACTGAAATTGGCATTGTTTCCTTCCCTGTGCTAACTAACATTCTCATACCAGGCCTCTCTAACTGGCCTTATTATGGTCATGTAAGGATGCAGAGATACCAATGCCTATTCAGTCCCACACAACTCCCCTTCAGTTTTATTCACTCTTGTTGTGATTTAGACAAAGAAAGACCCCTAAAGTCTCAAGCACTCAAAGGCAGGGCTTGTGGAAGGTGACTGGATAATATGTTCATAGCTAAATGTGTTTTTAGGAGGTTTGGGCTGGTTGGAAAAGGCAGATCACTGGGAGTGTGACATGGAGTTTTCTATCTCCTTCCTGGCTCCTCTCTTCTCCCTCTGCTTCCTGGCTACTATATCTGCTTCCTTGAACTGTATCCATGAGCCAAAATAAACTTCTCCTCCACTAAGTTGTAAGTGTTGAGTATTTGGCCCAGCAAGAAAGAATTAATACAACTCCCATAACTCAGTGAACAAGTCTCCTTTTCTCTTAGAGCTATACCTTAGAGATTCAACTCTTACAGTCTAAGATAGCAATGGTGAAACTTTTAGAGCTTTCAATGACACAAACACCCCACTGTGTCTAGTGTTCATCACTACTGGTTGAGGGTCAAAAATGCAGTGTCCTAAGGAGCCCTAAGTTGGACCTATGTTAGAAAGTTTCCTACCCCTAGGACAAAATACCAAAACACAAAAATACCAAAACACACAACCTAAGAGGGGAGACGTTTATTTTGCTCATGGTTTCAGAGGGGTTAGCCTATGGTTGGCTAGGTCCAAGATAGAAGTAGTACGTTTGAAGAACATGGCAGAGGAACGCTCCTCACCCATGCCATCTAGGAAACAGATGGAAGGGAAGATCCGAGAACTAAAATACATATGTCCAGCTTATATCTCCCGTGACACACCTCTTCTAACCATGCACTAACTCCTAACAACATATTTAGCTATGAATTCAATGGATTAATCCACTGATAAATATAGTGCCCACATGATTCATCCATAATTTAAAAGCCCCATGTCTGAACCCATGAAGCTTTTGTGGATATTTTATATCTAAACCATGACATTCTACTCTTGGGCCCCAAAAGGCTCATGTACATGTCACTACACAAAATCCATTTAGTGCAACTCTAAAAATATCCAAAGGCTTGGCAGTTCCAGAATTGTTGAAAAGTTGAAGTCAAAAGAGTACCCTGAGACTCATGGCAAATTTTTGGCTGTGAGCCCCTACATAAATTTTTAAAAAATAAAAAGTTAAATTCTTCCAACAAATAAAGGTGCAGGGTAAATAATCCCATTCCAAAAGGGTGTAATAAAGGAATAGAAACACACCCGATCAAAGCAAAAACTGAAAACCGGGAGTGCAAACATTAAATCCTATAGCTCCATGTCTCACACCCAGGGCAAGTTGTAACGAGATATGAGCTCCAAAGTGCTTGCGCAGTCTTGACTGTGTGACCTGCCAGTTGCCGAACACATCATTTCTCTCTTTGGCTGACTATCACTGACTGCAGCTTTTCTCAGGAGACATTCAGTATTCCTGGCATCCCAAACTTTCTGTAAAATCCCTATACCTTCAGCTTCACTCTTAGAGCTTCATGAATTTCCCTTTCAGGAATAAATTGCCCAGTCTCCCAGGCCTTCTTTGAAATCTGATGGATAACTATGGCCCTACAACTCTTCTATTTTGCATGTCTGCGAAAACATTACCAGCCACCTGTAAGATTAATAAACTAGAGCTGCAGTGGTCTCTTCATGCCAGGATGACTGAACTTGGTGACACATTTTCTAGATGGTCCTGACTGAGCAGGGCACCCTGGAGCACTTCTGTTGAAGCAAACTTTTTCAAAGTAGTTTACCCTTGCATACCTGTGAGCCTGCTATGGGTGGGATATGGCCAATTACTGAGATGCCCTCAAGGCATTTTTTTTGTTTCAGTGCAAATTATTCATTTTAATGGCTCTAATTTTTTCAGCAACCATACTTGCCTTGGCCCCAACTCTGCTTCCTTTCTGGCCCAGTTCCAAAATTTTCATATCTTTCATATCTTTCAGATCAGCATTTGCTCCTGATTCTCACTGCAGATATGAGTAAAAGCAGCCAGCTCACACCATTGCCTGAACATCAGATTGTCTTGAAATTTCCTCCACCAGATTTATCAGTCAGCCTCCTCTCTATTTATTCTCACACAAAAGCACAATATAGTCAAGTTCTTTGCCATAAAATAAATCATATCACCCCTAGTGTATTTCCCAAAAGAGTCTTTATTCCCATTGGATACCTCCTGAATCTGGCCATTAATATCTGCATTCCTATCAGCATTCTAGACTTCTGAGTTCCCACTAGAATCATCCATCAAACTCTGCTTCTAGCATTCTAGGGCTTCTGTAGCAAGCATCTACAAACTTTTCCAAACACCTCCCATAAACCAGTTCCAAAGGCTTATGAACCACAAGGTCAGGTATATCAGAACAATGACTCAACTTCTGTGGTACCAACTTTCTATATTAGTCACTTTCCCTCACTGGAACAAAATGCCTAACACCTGCATCTTAAAGGAAGAGAGGTTTATTTTGCTCATGTTATCAGAGGATTCATTCCAAGGTTGGTTGGTGTCTTAGTTACTTTCTCATTGCTGAGACACAATACCTGACACCCACAAAGGTAAGAAACTCTAAGCAAAGACTTATTTTGACTTGGTTTGTAGAGGTTTCAGTGCATAGTCCACTGACTCCAAGGCAGGGCAGTATGGCAGAGGGGCATGGCAGAGGTGGATTCCTCAAGGAATGGCATGTATGAGGCACAGAGAGAAAGATCAAAGGAAGAATAGGGAATGGATCCAGGCCACAGCCCCAGTGAACCACCTCTTCCAACCAGATCCCTCTTCCTAAAACAAGTCAGCTATACACTGCCATATTCCAATCACCTTCCAAAATCTCAGCCTATGAACACATAAGGCTTTCAAGGACATTTTGGATATAAATCATAACAGCTGGCTCCAGGGAAGAAATGGAAGGCTGGAAATGTATGGTGGAGGACACCCTCCACCTCCTACCATGGTGCTCAACCCATGGCAACCAGAAGCAGAGAGAGAGAAAGCATTCTCCAGATTACTCTCCCAGTGTTGAAACTCTTTTAATCAGATCTCACTTCCTACAGAATATCCAGCTATGGACTCATCAGTGAATCGATCTACTGATAAATAGAGAGTCCCCAATATTCAATCACTTTTCAAAAGCCCCATATCAGAGCACACAAGACTTTGGGGGGACATTTTAGATCTAAATCAAAATAAAACCTTAACAGGCCTTCACTCCCACACTGAAAATATAACACTTTCTTTTAGACACTATCATAAGAAATCCAGGAGAAAAATAATTATGGTGAAAATAAATGCTTACTAAACTTAGAAATGAAAGACTTTGGAATGTGAGACTCATTAAATACTCATTATTTACAGATGAAGCAATTTAAATTATCTTGAAGTTTGGGGTGTCTTTTTTCAGAATATTTTGTTACTTCCATTATTCTACATGTAATGGTGTTGTCATTGTTAAGCATCCAAATTTGTAACATGCATTTAATTATTTTGACAGTATATAGCAAGATGTGCATCTCACATAGGAAGAAACTTTGTTTTTACAAAACCCTGCTTGAATATTCCAAGAGAAAAATCTTAAAATCTGAAAGTCTAGTTAGTAAATAATGCCAAACTGCTAGAAAATAAAAAGGATATGTAGAATTCAGTCACTCTTTTATAGTTCCCATTAACAGTCAATGTGGTAACAAAATATAATGCTGTAAATCCTTCTGAGTTAAGGAACTAAAAAGGCCATAATAAAGGTCAATTTTACTGCCATCAATTTGCAATGATAGGACATTTGGTTGCCAAAGGAAGCAACAAATACAACCAAGAATTATAGTACCACTGGGGGAAAAAAATGTGCTACTATGGCAATAAGTGCTTTGTGGAGATTTACACTGAAATTCACACTTAGCTCAGCTCCAAAATAATAATGTGAATTCTTTACAAATTGTTCCAACTCTGTACAGAGCAGTACAATATATAAATGCATTGTCATAACGCAATGAAATAGATTCACTACGTAGAAGATGGAGGACTTATGATGGATATTTGATATATATATATAGATATATAGATATAGACATATGCAAACATAAAAAGGAGAAATGGTAGTTTCATCAGCAATTGATGTGATCCATAATTACAATGTACAAACAAAGAAACCACCAGGGAATAATTGCACAAGAGTGAGATTTGGGAGTGTTAATCCTTCTCTGAAGTGGTAAGAATACAAATTTTATAGAAACAACAGTCATAACTATAGTGCAAAATAAAAAGATGGAGATCGCTACAATTTTCACATTGGAAAATTGAAAATTAAAATATCAAAGAAGCATTAAATAGCCAAAAGATGACATGACCCCCCTCGTCCCCTCTCCTCTCTTATTTTATTGTCCATATTAGAGCAGGCATCACTATGTCTTGTTGTAAGTTATGTTTACATTCAGAACCATTTGTGAACTAGAATGAATTCAGAGTGGATATTCATGTTTGCAAATTCTAGGTCAGTAGTATCAGCCCATCAAGAAAAAATACCTCATACCTAAATATGAGCCCATCAAGAAAAAAAAACAAAAACCACAATGAGACTTAAAAATGACCACCAAGTAAGACCATTGAAGGAACTTTCTGTCAAGAAGGATAAGATGCTAAATAGCCTATTTTTTTCCTTAAATTCTTTTATTGGTACATTTTAGGTATACAATACACTTATATTTCTCACTGGGAACTTGTACCTTTACATGATGTATCTTGGTTCTTATTTTTTCCCCATTCCCAGCCCTCCCTTCACCACCTCCACCCTTCCCTATTTATAAAGACTTTGGTTTCATTTTTCCATTTTCTCATATTAATTCCATTCCCTTCTTTCCTTTCCCCTACCTCTCCCACTTCCCTTACCCCTTTGGACCTTTTCTTCCTATTTTGCATTACCAATTATTCATTTTAATCCCTGGCACATTTTAGGTATACAATATAATGACATTCATCATTGGAAATTTGCACCTTTACGTACTCTCTCTTGGTTCTTATTTTTCCCCCTTCCCCTGCCCTCCCTTCAACCCCTCCATCCCTCCCTATTTACAAAGACTTTGGTTTCATTTTTCCATTTTCTCATATTAATTCCATTCCCTTCTTTCCTTTCCCCTACCTCTCCCACTTCCTTCCCCGTTACCCCTTTTCTTCCTATTTCACATTATCTATTATACATTTTAATCCTTATTTACACTTTCAGTTTCTCACACTAGAGAAACTATTCGATATTTACACATGTGTGTCCTATTTATTTCATTTAAGAGTATCACCTTAGGGCTGGGGATTTTGCTTAGTGGTTCTAGCACCTGCCTCACAAGCGCAAGGTCCCAAGTTCAATCCCAAGAACCAAAAAAAGAGTATCACCTCAATGTGCATCCATTTAGCAATAAATTTCTCTAATTGCTCATTTTTGATGGCTGAGTAGTACTCCATTTTAGAAAAAAAAAACACATTTTCTTTATCCAGTCTCCAGTTGATGGACATTTGAGCTACTTCCAAGTTTTAGCTATTACAAATTGTGCTGCTCCAAATGTCCATCAACTGGAGACTGGATAAAGAAAATGTGGGTTTTTTATAAAATGGAGTACTACTCAGCAATCAAAAATGAGAAATTAGAGACATTTATTGCTAAATGGATGCACATGGAAGCAATACTCTTCAGTGAAATAAACAGGACACACATGTGTAAATACCAAATAGTTTCTCTAGTGTGAGAAAGTGAAAGTGTAAATAAGGATTAAAAGGTATAATAGATAATGTGAAATAGGAAGAAAAGGGGCAAAGGGGAGGGGGGAGTAGGAGGAGGAGGGGAAAGGAAAGAAGGGAATGGAATTAATATGAGAAAATGAAAAAATGGAAACAAAGTCTTTGTAAATAGGGAGGGATGGAGGGGTTGAAGGGAGGGCAGGGGAAGGGGGAAAAAATAAGAACCAAAAGAGTATATAAAGGTGCATATCTCCAATGATGAATGTGATTATATTGTACACCTAAAATGTACCAATAAAAGGATATACAAAAAGAATTGTGCTGCTATGAACATGGGTGCACATATATCACTGTGGTATGATTCTTTTAATTTTGGGGGGAAGATACCTAGCAAGGCAACAGCTGGGTCAAATGGGACTTGCAGCCATAATTCTTTGAGATATCTCCATATTGATTTCCACAGTGGTTGCACCAGTCTACACTTCCACCAGCAGTGGAGCAGGGTTTCTCTTTCCCCACAGCCCCGCCAGCATTTGTCATTGGTTGATTTCATGATAGCAGCCATTCTTTCTGGAGTGAGGTGGAATCTCAGTGTTGTTTTCATTTGTATCTCTTGGATGACCAGTGATGTTGAACTTTTTTTCACATGTTTATTTACTATTTCTACTTCTTTGTCTCAGAAATGTCTGTTTATTTCAGATGCCCATTTTTGGATTGGGTCTTTAAATTTGGGAGGTCTGATCTTTTTAAGTTCTTTATAGACTCGAGCTAGTAGGCCTTTGTCTGAGGAAGAGCAGGTGAAGATTTTTTCCCACATTGTGGGTTGTCTCTTCACACTGTTCGTGGTTTCTCTTGCTGTGCAGATGCTTTATAGTAAGAAAAGATCCCACTTGTTGATTGTTTGTGCTAGTTCACAAGCAACTGAGGTTTTGTTCATAAAATCTTTTCCTACACCAATGTCTTCAAGAGTTCTACCCAACCTTTGTTACAGCTGGTTCAGCATTTCTATTTTAATATTTAGATCTTTAATCCATTTTGATTTTAGTTTAGTGTATGGTGAGAGATATAGGTCTACTTTTAATCTTCGGCAAGTTGAAACCCAATTTTTCCAGCACCATTTATTAAAGAGGCTGTCTTTCCTCCAGTGAGGATGTTTGGCTCCTTAATCGAAGATGAGATGGTTGAGTGTGTCTGGAGTTGTTTCTGCATCTTCTAATCTGTTCCACTGGTCCTCAAGCCTGCTTCTTTGCCAGTACCATGCTGTTTTTATCACATTAGCTTTATAGTATAGTTTCAAGTTGGGGATTGTGATATCCCCTGCCATGTCTCTGTTACCTAGAAATGCTTTTGCTATTGTGGGTCTCTTCTTATTCCAAATGAATTTTTGGATTGTTTTCTCAAGGTGTGGGAAGTGTGGTGCTGGCATTTCAATTGGGATTGCATTGAATCTATATAGCAGTTTTGGAAGTATGGCCATTTTCACTATATTGATCCTTGCTACTCAGGAGCATGGGATGTCTTTCCATTTTCTGATATCATCCTCCATCTCTCTTTTCAGAGTGCTATAGTTTTCAGAGAAGAGGCCATTGACTTCTTTCATTAGGTTGATTTCTATGCATTTCAGTTTTTTGGATGCTATCATGAGAGGAATTGTTTGCCCTATTTCTGTCTCAGTGAGTCTATTGTTCGTGTAGAGGAAAGCTATTGATTTTTGTGTGTTGACCTTATATCCAGCTACTCTACTGAATTTGATTATTAAGTCTAGAAGACTTTTGGTGGCATTCTTGTGGTCTTCTATGTAGAGTATCATGTCATCTGCAAATAATGACAATTTGACTTCTTCATTTCCTATCTTCATTCCTTTTATTTCTTTTGCTTGTCTAATTGCTGTGTCTAATGTTCCCAAAACTATATTGAACAGGAGTGGTGATAGTGGACATCCTTGTCTTTTTCCTGATTTTTGTGTGAAGGATTCCAGTTTTTGACCTAAATGGCCTATTTTTAACAGCTTGGAGTAAATTTGAAAAATGAAATAATCTTTTACACTATTACAAAGAAATAATTACTGCAATATTTTAATGTAATTATAACTTTCCAGACTTTTTTCTTCTCATATATATGTATATATGAACACACTTGCAATCACATTACAAAGGATGTTTTCTCACCTACAGCCATCACTTAATATTGCATTAGAAATATTTCCCACATGATTCCTAATAGCACCAATGTTTTCTATTAAATGACCAAACCATAATTTAATCAATCCCTTGTTTAGTCATTGAATAAATATATAGTGTGCATCGGTGGCACAAGTTACAGGCACATATACAGCAAAGAAAATCTTGAACTCAGGGAATAAAGGTATCACTATAATACTTAATAATCTGAATCACATTGTATGTAAGCATTTGTTGGTATCAGAGGAGAGTGACACCACATTCTGAGGATTTCAGGCAAGACTTCACAGAGGAAGTACCAATTAATATGACTTTTGTAGATGAATAAAAGTTAAGAGGACACACAAGTGGGGATGAGAATTTTGGGCGGAAGGAGAAGCACAGACAAAGTTTAGGGAGATAAGAAATGATGGAGTTGCCACATAAGAATGATTAATTCTTCTTCAAATTTTAATAGTTCTTCATTGCAATACTTGCAGAGACATGGAAAAGTAATATGATTAAGTTTCACCTAATTACTGTATCTCTCCTTTTCTTCCTCACATCTGACTTTATAAATCTTGGTTTTATTTATGTTTCTGGTTCTTTCTGAGTACGATAAAACCATCTGCTTTAAAGGAGGAAAGGAGGGATGGAAAGAAGGAGGGAGGAAGGGAGGGACAAAAGAGAGGGAAGGAAAAAGAGAGAGATGGGGAGGGAGGGAAAGAGAGAGACAGCAAGAGAGATGGAGAGAGACACAGAAGAAAGGAAAAAAATCACTAGAAACTTTAAATAAATATTTTACATCTCTTGAGAAAGGAAATACAATCAACAAGTTTGCTTTTATTCTAAAATATACTACTTCTGATTATTAAAAAGGAGAAAAGGTAGATTCCAAAAACAAAATATGAAGTAGAGGCAAAACAGATCTTGATTATATACCATGTTCAAGGTTATCCAAAGAGCATTTTCAACTCTTGAAATCTGACAACTGTAGCTTGAGAAAAACAGTGGCTTGAAAGGGCTGCTTGAGTTTAGGCACAAAGAACTGCTCTGAGAGTCTTGAATCTGCAAATCAAAATCATGTCTAATATTTCTGTTCTACATGTCTCTTTGGTGTACTTATCCTTTGATTCCCTATGCAGAGATAGTTCATTTGACTTTGGAGTCATCACCATTGGTCAGTAATTTCAAGCTAACTTATTATCTAACACTCTGACTTCTAGGGTTTCCTCTCAGGTGCAATATTGGTTCCCTGTTTAGCTGGTGGTCTGCCTGCTCTTTCATCAACATTTAATCCTCTAATTGGATGCCTCTGAAAAATGTTGACAGTATGTTTAGTATAAAGAGGACCCATATTCCAGAGTGGAACATTTCCAACAATGCACAACAAGCAAAATGCTTACCAAGGTCAGAGTAAAAGTGAAGCCACCACAATTGGCACAGGGAAATGCCAAAAGTAAAGTTTATACTGTCCTTATACACCACTGTCCTGAGATTTTTCAATCCATCCATCTTTCTAGACTTGATGTTGCTAGCAACTTTCTACTAGATATGGAGCCAGGTAATTGCTTCTTCATATTCCTTGCCATGAAGAGTTCTGAGCAGAACTGTATTCTTTGTCTTAAAGGAAATGCACCCAAACACAAAGCAGAGCCATTCTGATGGTAGACCAAAAGCTAGATGATTCTTCTGATAAGAAGCATCCACCATTGCATTTGTCAAGTTAGTATGTATCATTTTAAGCTTTTAGTGCCTGATAAGGGAATTAAATTTTACTTAGTTATTTCCATAGAAATGAAGAGTTTGCATAGATATTTTAAGTACATTTTCCTAATGTTACTCTCAAAAAGACAGCATTAGTTTTCAAGGACTTGGAACTGGAAAAAAGAAGAGTCTGGTGGAGAAAAAATGAGTTCTTTAAAATAGCTATAGTGTATTAGTTAGCTGGTGTTTTAAAAATTAAATCAATGTGTTTATTATAAATCAAGTTCAAAAAAGAAATGTGCCAATATATATGTATACATAAACTGCCTCCAGATTCCCACTTGTGGTAAACATGCCTAAATATTTTTCAAGCTATAAAAAGAAACCCAAATAAATACCAGCTGTGCAGGTTTATCTCAGAACAGAAAAATATGGAAAGAAGAAAAAAGCCACTGCTACATCATTAACACAAATTGAATTCAAAAGACTGTAAGTAGGGATAATGGGCCACAATTCTGAGGATATGGATATAACTCCTTGGTCCCATGCTACAATCTTGTGCTGTTCAATGTATGGAGAGTTGACAATAGAGTCACATAGGATCTGCATCACTTCTACTTTCCTCTCTTTCTTCCCTCTCAATTACTGTACCTTTCATGTGAGTTTGTGTGTCTTTGGTGCTTCTTTTCTATGACCGTTTCTATGCTTTTCTTTGTATATCTGTGCATGTGCATCTCTTGCCTTGTCTTCCTTCCTTATTTCTGTCTTAGCAGACTCTCTCTCTTCCTCTCTTATCTATCCTTACTCTAGTGCTTCCAAATGCACAAAAGCAAACTAGAAATCCCTATACTTTATTTACATTACTTCCCAGAGGACAAAGGCTAATTAAATTGGTGCAGATTATAGATGTGCAAGAGAAACAATCTAATGGGCCCAGGTGGATCAGATATAGATATAGATATAGATATAGATATAGATACAGATATAGATATAGATTTCAAGCCACTGAGGTCATGGTAAGGTACCTGGAGTCCCCTGTTACAAAAGTGGTTACAAGGCCACACGTTGGGTGGGAGTGAAAAGAGCAGTTCTCAGAATATTGGAACATCCCTCAGCATCGGTGGCACTTTGTTCATGAAGACTTTCCCAAGTAAGCTAATTCAAAACAATGTCCCACTTGGCACTTAGATATGTGACTTTGGCACCTGTTATTTGCGCTATCTTGAGAAATGTATTTTTCTCTCATCTTTCATAAGAAATACCTCACTGAATTGAAGACTGAATATTTGAAGATAGGTGAGAGTGATTATGACTGGCCATGGCACAGGGTCACTGCTCCATGACAGCATTATGTCGTCTCAAAACGTTTCCCTGTTTTAGAATTCCATTTTGTCATCTGAGCACGATGTCTTTTTTTTTTTTTTTTTTGGTACCAGGGATCAAACTCAGGTCCTTTCGTTGGGAGGCAGGTGGTGGAACCACTGAGCTAAATCCCTGGCCCTTGAGCACGATGTCTTGAGAGACATTTCACTAGCTAAATGCCTCACACAGTAGTTAGCCCCATACATGACACCATGCAATGGCTTGGAAAATCCCTAATGACTAATCAATTATACAAATACTATCAGGAATCTAGAAACTAAAGCCCAAATGAATGTGATATGTTTCTCATTCTATTTGTAAAAGGGAGCTGTGATGACCAAAAGGAACATGTGATCTGGTATCAAATGACTAAGTAAATAAATGCAGATGATTCCAAGAAATAAGGCATGGTTTGGGATTTTTTTCTTTTGCTTCTAGAATTATAGGATCTGTGGATGAATGGAAGAGGAGTACAGCTGAAGCAGATAATATATATCCATATAGATAGATAGATATTTGACCTTGTATTGTCTGTAGTAATCTTAAGGCTTCTGCAATATTATTTCAACTTTGATGTGTTTAGAGAAAGATCATAATCCCTTCATCAAAGCCTCCCAGCCACATACACAAAATAGTTGTGAGAGCACAGTATTGGTCCTGCTGCATCCCTAACACAGATCACAATGTCAGATGTTTAATAAATGCTTATAAAATGAGTGAACTAATTAAATGAATGTACAAATCCTAATTACATCCCCAATAGGGCCAGTCTTATGGACGTGTGATCCAATGGTTGTACAGGACCCCACACTTAGAAGGACTCCACACTTGATTTGATGTTCCATGATCCCGAATTTCTTATTTTTGAACAAGGAGCCCCATGTTTTCATTATTCACTGAGCCCAACAATCATCTAACCAATCTTGCTCTCTGGGATAGATGACGAACACTGGCTGCCTCAGCCTCTGTTACACTGTCCAGCAGTAGGCCCACGGGAAATGGCCCCAGGAAGGAAATAATATTTACACTGAAACATTTGTGAAGTCCTCATAGAGATGCAGGGCCCTGAAGTAACAGGTATTTCATATTGCCACTCAAAAGCAACCTGAAATTCCATAGAAGTGTCTACCTCATTGTCCCACCTGCCTCTGGTGTTCCTCTCAAGAACATGCTGACATTATGGTCAAGTCTCCTGGACTGTGGTTACACTCCTGATTTTCTTGCTCAATTTCAGAGGACAGTGGTGGCTCTGACACCCTCCTTCATAGTGTAGCTTAGTATTGTGGTACATTAATTAGGGTTTGTGGGTTTTGCTATGAATTTGTTTTTAAGTGTTGGCTTTAAATTAAAGCAAGCCAAATTACATATGATCCCTCCAAACTGTATTACTTAACTAGCTGTGGCACATATTTTAGAACTAACTGTTGAAATATTAAATCCCCAGGAGGATGAAGAGTTAATGGAAAAAAATTTTTAAATTAATCTATACTTTATAGCATGCCTCTACTTGACATGTTTTTCTTTTCACATACCATTTCCATTATTTTTTATTGTAATAGAGTGATCTTCAATTCAAGTACCCTGTCTCTGATCATAATATGTGTTCTCACTTTCAATGAAAATTTGCTCTTGTCACATAGGAATCCACTGTTAATAGATTCTATTGCAATAATTTATTAATATCAAGTCCATTAAATTATGACACACTGGGCATAGAAAAATATTCTATTCTAAAGAAATCTTTTTCCTTCAGAATTCTTTAGTTCTTTTAAAATTATTTGGAAGTATTAATAATTATTTTTAGAAGATTTTTCATAGAAAAGAACAGGGAAAATATTTGAGACTAAAAAAGACCATCAGTATCTTTATGTGAAAATTTTTGAATTTACTTATCAGGTTCAACCTTTTTCTAGCTTATCATATTTCAATGTCTCCATTAAAGTTATACAAAGTCTGTAAGGTATTAAAAAATCAAGTTAATGAGTGAGAGTAGGATTTATCCCTATCTACTGAATTATGTAGAACAGTTCTCCTTCAAGTCTCTCTCAATTCTTAGTCTTCTAAATCTTCATTTAATCTTTCTTAGTTCAGCATCATCTTTCTACAGAAGACAAGGGAAGATGAAAGGTTTTTGGATGCTCCTGGACCACACCTTCATCTCTGTTCTGCTCAGTTCTCCTGCTGTGGCTCACTCAGCTCCTTAGCTCTTTGTTCTTTAGTCCACCAATCTGTTTTAGAAAAACCACAGCCCAATCTGTGCATTGAAAGCACTGAGAACTGTGCATACATAATACTAAGCTCAATTTCAAAAACACTGTTATACTAAAAATAGCTTCAAATTACAAACAGAAGGACAAGTACTGAATTGGGAAGAAACTTTCTGTAGATCTATCAGTGAGTCAGCAGTTGGTCTCCCCTCAGTGAAAACAAATTTAATACTATAGTAACTGACAGCTCCAAGCATATGAGTAAGCCATTGTTATGACAAGCTCAGGCATTGTTCATTAGTCTGTAACTCTGTAAGGATATACAAAATACTCAATAGTATTACCAAATCGTTCTGGAGACCGAAACACTAGGCAAGCATATGCCAAGACCATGGATATACTGTGTAATAAAACTAGGAATGGTGTTACATATTCATTCTCTCATCCACTATTGAGTGGCTTCCCATTGCCTACAGGACAAAGTCTAGACCACCACTTGGGAGCAGATTATACATCATGCCTGTTACGGTTTAGATAACTGTCCCACAAAGGCCTGTGTATTAAAGGCTTAGCCACTTGTTAGCAGCACTATTGGAAGGTGGTTGGACCTTTAAGAAATGGGACCTAGAGTGAAGCTCAGCCAGTCCCAGCACCCGGACGGAAGCTCCCCGCCTCCATCCCAGGCTCCTAGGGCAGTGAAGCTCAGCCGGTCCCAGCACCTGGAAGGAAGATCCCTGCCTCCATCCCAGGCTCCTAGGGCCAAGGTGAGCTGGTCCCAGCACCAGGAAGGAAGCTCCCCTGCCTCCATCCCAGGCTCCTAGGGCAGAGAAGCTCAGTTGGTTCCAGCACCCAGAAGGAAGCTCCCCGCCTCCATCCCAAGCTCCTAGGGCACAGACGTTGAGCCGCATGGGTGCGAGAAGCACACGCCCCCCCCCCCCGTGGAAATGAGAAGACACATAAACAAGCCTCAAAAACAGACTTCTGGATCACCTACAACAACCTCAAATGAAAACGAGATGGAACACTCTGATACTCAACCACCTGGACTCTCTGAACTGGCAACAAAGGAGGATCTGGGAAAAATGAAATCAGAAATAATTACTCAGATAACAGCAAAGATTTTGCTCATGGTGCAAGACATGATTAATAAGTCTAGAGAGGACACAGATAAAAAAATAGAGGATCTGAGGAACATGATGGTATCCCAACATAGGAAACAAATGGAATCCACAAAACAGATACAAACAGATTTCCAGGAGATTAAAAACTCCATTGAAAGTATGCACAGCAGAATGAACCAATGTGAGGATAGAATTTCACGTGTAGAAGATAAGATTGCAATTAGTGAGGAGGAAAAGAAAAATTGCTTTAAAATTGTAAGGGAACATAAGAAATCAATCCAGCAGCTGCTAGAAGAATAACATAAGGCTGATTGGAGTCAATGAAGAAAGAGGAGAGAGTGCAGATGACATAAAAAAAAACTGTTCACAGAAGTGATGGCAGGAAACTTCCCAAGGAGGGGAAAAGAACTTGACATACAGATAAGTGAGGCATATAGGACTCCAGCTAGCCTTAATCAAAAAAAAATCTACACATAGGCATATAATAGTTAGGATTCCAGAAATCCAACAGAAGAATAAAATTCTACAAGCAGTGTGAGAAAAGAAACAAATCACATCCAAAGGAAAGCCCATCAGAATCACAGCAGACTTCTCAATGCAAACCCTCAAGGCAAGAAGAGCTTGGAGTGATGTATTTCAAGCCCTAAAGGAAAACAGCCTCCAACCCAGATTGATGTACCCTGCAAAACTATCTTTCAAAGTTGATGGAGAAATAAGATGCTTTCATGATAAAGAACACCTCAGGAACTTCATGAATACCAAACCAGCACTCCAAAAAATTTTAGGCAATACCCTAGGCAAAGACAATGAGGATCACAACGCCAGGAAACCCAGCAGAATGAATCCATTGGGTGTGACAAATTAAATGCAAAGGGGGAGAATCCAACAAAAAGAAAAAGTCATGACAAGGCTTTTAAAACTTTTGACTTCATCTCCCTAATGAGTGTATAATTCAATCTTATTATTGTACTGATTAGTATTTTTCTGATTCTAGAGTTGCACACCATTCCTTGTGCTATACTGGCTATTTATCATCTTATGTCTACAATTTAATTGGGTTGTCTATTAATGAGAGAATTCTTTAAATATTCTGCTCATAGGTTATATACATTGTAAATATGGTCTGTTTAAGGACTATTTTTCATTTTAATGATGTCATTTAAAGTTCTAAATTTTGATGGAATCTCATCAATTTTTTTCTTTTATACATCATGGTTTTTGTATCCTAGGTAGTTCTTGCCTACCCTGAATTTATAAATACTTTCCCTTATAATTTCTTCTTAAAGTTTTATACTTTTAGGCTTTCTTATTTAGGTTCATAGATCGCTTCAAGTTATTTTCATGTATGGAAAAAAAAGAGTTGAGGTTAATTTTTTATATATGGATACCAGGTGTTCTAGTGTCATTTGCTGAAGACACTATCTCTTCCTCAGCTCTTGAATCAAGTTTATATTCTATAAAATGCTAATGTTAAATAATCTTTCAAAATTCAGTGGACCATATATGTGTGGTTCTATTTCTAGATTCTCTGTTTTATTCCAATGATCTATATGTCTTTCCTTACACCAACACTGCCTGGATTACTGTAGCTTTAGAAGAAGTCTTAAAATTGGGTGCTAAACATCTTCCAACACTGTCTTTGTTTTTGTTTTGGCTTTTCTGGGTCCTTTGTACTCCTACATAACTTTTAAATTTCAATATCCAGTTCTTCATTTATAGCAAGTATACACAGATTTGAATTTTGATATATACCTTGTGTTTTCTAATCCTGCTAAATTCAAGTACAAGTTCTAGGGGCTCCTAGAGATTTCTTAGTATATTCTCTGTAGATGATCATTTCATCTACATTTAAAGATTTTGCTTCTGCCTTGCCAATCCTATCCTAGTTGTGTCATTTTATTGCCAGACTATTTTGGCTTAGACCTATGTTTCAAAGTCTAATGGACAGGTGAAGAGTAGGCATATATGCCCTTGTTCCCCACTTTAGGGAGAAAGCATTGTATCGTCTCCATTCATAGAAGGCATTTTTGTTGGAAGTATGGAGTCTTTGATCTGTTGAGAAGGTTCTGTTCTACTTCTAGGCTCCTGATAGCTTTTACCATGAACAGTTGTAGAATTTAGTCCAATACTCTTTCTCCAACTAGTGACAGGATCATAGGGCTTTCTCCTTTCCTCTGTTAAAATGATGACCTTTGGGGGTGAATCTTCCAATGCTGAACCAACACTGCCATCCCTATAACAAAACCACTTTCTACATACTGCCAGATCTGACTTCTAAGAGTTTGTTTTGTTAAACAAATTTCTATCTCTGTTCATACTTTTTTCTTCCATTATGTTTATCCAGTTTTAGGATTAGCACAATGTTGATTTCCTAAAATGGGGGGAGAAGTGTTCCTTCTTTTTTCTGCTTTAATTGTTTGATATAATTTATCAGTTAAAATGTTTATGAGCCTGCTGATGTCACATAGGTAGGTTTTCAAGCTAGGAATATACTTTCTTTAATAGGTGCTATTCCAATTTTATATTTCCTCCAGAGTTAGTTTCATTAATTTGTCTTCTAAGTTACTTCTTAGAAGTTGTCAAATTTATTTCAAAACAGATTTTTCTAATATGCTTTCTATATCCTTTTAAATTCTGTAAAATCTGTGGTAATGTCTCCTAGATCTTAATATTATGATTTAAAAAATGTATAACTGATATTGTGTAACAGGAAGAAAAAGTCTAAAAGAGCAGGGGAATTGGAAGGGGTAGGGGAAAGGAAAAATATGAGAAGAGGAAAAAAGTGGAGACAAGGTCTTTGTAAATAGGGAAGGGTAGAGGGGGTGAAGGGAGCACAAGGGAAGGGGGAAAAAATAAGAACCAAGAGACTCATGTAATGGTACAAGATCCTAATGATCAATGTAACTGTATTGTATACCTAAAATGTACTAATAAAGTTAATGGGGAAAAGAAAAAGAAATGGGACCTAGAAGGAATAAGTTGGGTCTGGAACTGTTCCTTGAGAGGATATTGAAACCCCAACCCCTTTTCCTTCTTTCTTTCACTTCCCAGCCACTATGAGGGAAGCAGTTTGCTCTACCACATATTCACCATGACACACTTCTTCCATACAGGCCAAAAGCAATAGGCCAGTTGATCATGGACTGGAACCTCCAAAACTGTGAGCCAAAATAATTTTTCCTCTTTTGAAGTTGATCTTCTCAAGTCCTCTAGCACAGTAACAAAAAGCTGATTAACACACTTCCTAATTGTTCAATATATACTGTGTATGTTACACATATTGAAGATTCATTCCAGTGAGGAAGTATTTGTCTCTCAGTTACAAACACACCCTTCAATATTCTCAGGTTTGTAAAGCTGAGACAGACTGAAAGTAGCACATCAGTTTGCCAACATCTCACTTCTAAACCCAGCCAATAGGGGGCAGTAATAGATGTTGCAAGATGAAATAAAGCAGAAAACTATCAGTCCATTCTGTTTGGTTCCTGTGCAGTCTATATTTACTTTCTGTTTGCTTCCTATTTCCGTGAGCATCAACCCTTGCAATGCTTCCTAGTCCCACAAGTTATAGTTTCTTCTATAAAACAGCTGTATTCTGTTTGCAATTTTCCTACCGCTCATAGAATGGGCCTCACAATGCCCTCCCTTGGTGATGCCAGTACCAGCAATCTCACCCTTTTCCTGGGATGCATCTCAGCCTCACACACCTATTTTGGATACATTTAAATTTTAATAACGGCAATGTCTTCCCGTTATTTTCCTAGCCCTGATTCCTACAATTATTGCCTGTGTAGTATGTTACTCTTTTATTATTCTTTTCAGTTAGCTAGTTAACAATTGTTTTCCTACTTTAAATTTTTTCATTAAATTCAGACTGATGCACTGAAGTAGTAGCCATGCTTAGTCTACCTTGATACCTTGTTTGTGTACACTGCCTGAAATACTTCTGTTATCCAGAGACATGGAATACCTATATTCTCCTGTACCTATATTAAATAATATTTCTGTGATGTTTAAATTGACTTCCTTAAATAGAGTCATTCTTTATTAGTAATACAATTTCAATTTGTGCATTCTGTTATATGCCACTTAATGCCATAATCATTTATTTATATAACTTTATGCTCTACAAAACCATAAGTTCAAAACCTGGGCTTTTGTTCATATCTAGCCATAGTATGCACCACATTATCTGGCACATAATAGGAATACTGTAAATACTCATTTAATTGATATATTTTATATTAATGTACTATGAAGATTCTGTGAATAGGTTAGGAGATATTCTTTAATTTCAATATATAAGGCTATTGTTAATGATATATGATAAAAAGGCACTTGGAAAGATGCTAACTCAAGAAAAGTCTTCCCACTATCTAGTCAACTTTGTCTTAAATTCTGTATTTAGAAAGTACATGCCATAACACTCACAGATAATAAGCATTAGTGAAATGTTTTATCCTATTATTAAAATTTTGTTAATATCTATCATTGACTTAAATATATTTCAATATAATATTTAGGATGTTTATCAATATAGACCAAATTATTTTATTTTCTACTGACTAATATTTCAAGTCTCCAAAGGAATTGACCAACTAGAGTCCAACCCACAGGGTGGGGTAGATTGCCACTATTTTTATAAATAAAGTTTTATGGATACACAGTCATAATCACAAATTTATGCATTGTTAGTTCCAAACCCATCCTTCTATACAATTATCTGTGCCATCTATCAACATATACACTATGTCTTAGCCACTTTATCCTCACTGGGACAAAATACCCAACAACTGCAACTTAAAGGAGGGGAGGTTTATTTTGTTTCACCTTACAAAAATGTCAGTCTTTGGTGACAGGGTGGAAGGGTCTGGGGCGAGGAAAGCTGTTCCAGTCCTGGAGGCCAGGAACCAAAGAGAGAAACTAGGAGCTAGGAAAAGAGATATATCCTTCCAGGTCATACCCCAGTGATTCGTCTCCACCCAAGCCTCATCTCTTGACAGCAAGTTAGCAATTCTGGATCTAGAATTTACACATTTTCTATCTTATGCCATCCAGAAAGCCACTAGAAGCTTATAATAAATATTTACCAAGTTGAGTCAAATGGAACTAAACTGTTTTCCATCACATGTTCCCTATACTGTCCTCTTGATAGCTTGAGATGCCCCATAATATACCACATCACAGAGCAGTTAGTGGGTGAACACAATAGCTTCTTTCTTTCTTTGAACTTAATAACATTGCTCAAAGACATAATTCTTTATTTGATTATCATTAACGAGTTATCTAAAATAATGAACCAAATCATATTTTAAAAGGTTTGGCGGTTTGTGGGAACTATGTCTCTATTTACAGTTAGTGAGTAAGGCACTGAAAGCCATAGAATCTGAATGTGGCTTTTGTCAGTGATTTGAGCTAATTAGGCTATTAGGTGATTCACCTCAAGTTTCCCCCAATGTCATTAGCCACAGAATTATTTTCCAGAATTGCTCTGTTGATTATTACTAAGCAAATAGGAGGGGATTTGAACTCAGAGTAAATTAAGTCTTCTTTTATAATCAGGAACTACTATAGTTTCAATTTGTAATTAATATATTCTAATTGTTTTTGCACCTAAAATAAATTGTGAGACTACCAACGTATACAGTTCAATAAATATGGTTGATTACATAAACGCAATGGAATCATATGTGTTAGAGGAATATAGAAATGCTATATTATTTATATTAATAAAATGAGAATTAGTTGGCTCTATTCAGCATTTGTTTTTTAGTTCTGAAACAGTTGATCCTTTTAGAAATGGCTCTTAGTTAACAAAGACCTCCATTTAAAGAAGTGTAACTGATTCTTATTTTAATTTCACTAGCTCCAGTATCATTTCTTCCAAAGTTTGTGTTAATGAGTCATGATTAAGTCCTCTGGTATATGACTCCTATCTAATCAAAGAAACCCAAGGTTCAAAGTATAATCCTCTTAAAGGAATATGTGTGAAAAGTTTGGCTTAACTCAGCATGCTTTTTCTTTTTATTTTATGATGTCCTGATATCGTGGATGACATTAATCATATCATAGCCCATCAATATTACCTGCACTGTTATTTCAACTTGGCAGATTATCTCATCCAACAGCAATGATTAAACATCTGCATGAAAAATGAGAAGGTTTCAAAATCCTGAGTTTCATTCTATTCTTCATCTATTCAGTGACATTTATTTATGAAAATGAGTTAAAACTGTTTAGGAAGGGACATATCTAGCTATCAAATTCATGAAAAATAGGAAACAGCAATCTGACCACTTAAAAATGGGAAATAACCCACAGGACAAAACAAAGCTGTGTGAAACATTTATAGAGAATCCAATCACAAAATGGAAAATGACACTCTGAGATAGAAACTGTACTTTGGTCCAATCACAATCGTGGTGTTACCTGACTACATACACCAATTTACATACAGAAATACACAAGGAAGTTCACTAGATAACAGTTAACTTTATCAGAATGTCCATGTTGTTGACTCACTGTAATTTCATATTTTAATACCCTTTGGAAACATAACATATACTCAAAGACTGATAACATTGGAAAGACTTTAGATATCAAGTAAACTAGGCATCTCCATTTTATAGATGAGGAAAATGAAACCCAAAGAGTTGAATCTTTTGTACAAAAGTTTCCCAACTATATGTGAGTAGTAGAATATGAATTATAATCTACATCTCCTTATAATCTATTAAAATATTCCTTGACATTGGTTTGTTGGGGGATACTTATATCATATATTTACAGTGCTTGCACTATTTTAATGCTAAAAGAAATTTATTACCATCAAAGATGAGAATATTGGTGGGGGATTTAGCTCAGTGTTTCTGCCGCCTGTCTCACAAGCACAAGGTCCCGAGTTCGATCCCTGGTACAAAAATAAAAATCCATAAGAAAGATGAGAATATAATAAAATAGAATAATAATAAATAAATTAAATAAAATAGAAATTTTTCCTTTCTAAAGACAAAACTGAAACAAAATTAGAACACAGCAATCACACTATCATCAGCCTCTAGGCTCCTTCATCCATGAGTAAAAGCTAGAGTCCTTTTAGTTGACTGTCCTTCCAAGATAGTACAGATTTTCTCTTTGAAACAAGTCAACCTTTAAACTTTTAGTCTTTTCTCCAAAAATAGTTATATGTGTTTACATTTCCCTACAGTATCTAGTATGAAATCAGACACAAGTTCTCAAGAACTCATCCTTAAGTATTTGACAATTTTATTAAAACTTACATAGTTTTCACTGTTGCTAACCAAGAAAAAGACGTAAGGAATAACGCAAAAAAATTTTGGGCTGAAATAAGAGGTGCTGGAAGTCATTTAGATAAATTTCTCAATGTAAATTTCAAGACAGATCTCATGTTTTACTTTGTTTTTATCTTGCTGGATATTAATCTTAATGATGTCATTGACCTAGCTATTTCATTTATATTTTTGTCTCTTCCTAATATGCTCCTCATTACTGAGCATATTTTTCAAAACATACATATGAGAGGTAATGTCATTGGACTGGAACACTGTCATAAGATAATAGCTCCCTGTTGCTAGATAAATGCCAAGGTAAAGCTAGACATTTGTGGAAAGTAAATGTCGAGGCAAATTGATTATAAGAAAATGTTCTAATACAGTAGCTTCATTTCTGTTGTATCAAATGATGCATGTTGATGTAATCATTTTCTTTAATAGATCTTAGTGTACTAATAGTTAAAGTAGCTACAGTACAATAGAGAAACTACATTCTGGTCATTGAAAAGAATCAAACTTGGCATGATATGCAGCTAGTCCAACAGCTGCTCATAGATAATAAGCCTATTTCCTGCTCCACCAAGTTATATGTACCAATGATTTCTCACTAGCAGTCCTACTGCATATAAAGGTTGGCTATTACACAATTTGGGTTGATATTTTTTCTTCAAAAGAGTTTCTATGCTGGATTTTAGAAATACCTTGGCATATATATATATCACACAAATATCTTGATATATATATATATATATATGCAAAAGAGCTAAACTCTTTTGCTTACCCTTACAAATAGCCAGATGTGCCAGAACAAGTGTTTAGAAACAAAACTCTAGTACAGATTTTAAAAATGCAATGTACTGACCTTTCAAAAATTGGCTCCCAAAATACACATTTGCTATTTTGCAAACACATCCAAATTTCAAAGTGATAACAACTCATTGCTTGAATTGTGTTTCAGGAAGTTCAACTTAGCATGATGGGCCATCCACGTTACCCAAAGTGAAACCAGGAGAGAGATCTAATCAGAAGAGTCTGCCTTAGAACTGAGAAAAAGTGTGAGTCACTGAGAGGAATTCCTTAGTGTATTGAAGCTATGGGGGAAACAGTGCAAGTACATTTCACTGGGCACCAGTTTTACCAAAAGAAAAAAAAGAGAGAAAGAGTAAATGCCAAATCGAATTAATTTCCCAAACTTCTCCAGTGTCCAAAAGCCTAGAAGTAGACTTTCAAGTTTTATATAATGTGATTGAAGCAACTTCTTCAAACTTCCAAGTTCTGAAAGTCAAAAACAGTAAGAGAAATAGAATCCATGTGTAGGAAAATCCATCATATTGCTGGAGAAAACAAATAAAAATAAATGTAATGAAAAGGTTCAGAGTGTCCATAAAAGCAGCATCACTTAACTTTTCTTGTCATATTAATAGACTGAAAGGTTGAGGTGATGAACTCGTGTGTGTGTGTGTGTGTGTGTGTGTGTGTGTGTTGAGAAAGACAGAAGGAGAAATCCCTCTATACAAATGTTAAGATGAGTAAATTTTCCTATTTAACCTTACCTAAGAATAATGAATGTTGAAAGGATATATTATTCTTCATTCCTTTTAGATATGCGTGTGTGTGTGTGTGTGTGTGTGTGTGTGTGTGTGTGTGTGTGTTTCCATATATGTATGCTGTAAACCTTAGAGCAGTGGTGACGAATCTATGGTACATGTGGCACAGTGGGCTGTTCACATCATCGAAAGCGCTCAAAGGTTTGCCATCATTGCATTAAACCATGTTCATTGCCCATGAAAATCTCATGAAAGAAGTCACACATCAGCCAACATTTTCTTTGATTTAAATGGAATCAGATTTCCATATGCAACCCTGCCACATTGCAGAATGATTTTAAATAGTATGAGTTCAGGTATCCAATGTATTTACCAGATGAAAGAGTTACTAAATAACCCTAGAAAGTTATTTGACTGCCTGTATTGTTCATTTCCATGTTACTTTCGATTTTCATTGATATAAAACAATATATTGAACAACCTAGAAACAGCCAATGCTTGGGAAGGGACAGAAATACTGAGGTAATACCTGTTTGTCCAGGTATTGAGAAACCTATCAGATAATGAGCCTACAAGAAGGCTTTGTCTGCTTCTCTCAGCACCTTACTTAATCAATGAATATTAGTTTCTACCCATTTTCTTAGGAAGCAGAAGGACTCACATGTTGCCAGACTGGCTGTTGTTTCAGCCTTAGGAAAATTCGGTGTAGTTAAGTACGGTTTTCTATCTCATAACTTTTTGCTGTGACAACAAAGCCCTATCTCATACATTGTCCTGTTATTCCTTCCCATGTAGACTCAGTCAGGAGGAATGTTTTAAGGTAAGCTTTTTAAAATAAAGAAAACTTTTCTTCCAGGTTCCTGGTCTTTTTAAACTTTTTGTCTTAAGTTGCTGAAAAAAAAAAGCTGTAGCTGGTGGATTTTGTTTCCCTTTATGTATCTTTAGGAGTGTTGAGCAGTAATAGGGAGAACCTATTAGACTGGACCACCTATTAGACTGGGCCTACACAGCCTACAAATCCTAACGTAAGATGTCACTTAAGCTTCTCAAAGGAAGTTTTCAGAGACCAAATCTTCCTGAATTCTTCCTAAAGTAAGAACGTATAAGTAACCAGAAATACAAGATATATTAGACATCTGTCTCTAAGGACCTAAGCACCTAGATGAAAAGGAAGAAAGGCACAGTTGCCTGTAGAAAAAGACAATTGACTTGATTTTTAACTTTTAATCTAGATGTTCAAACAGCAGTATGCATGCAAACTAAAACAAAAATAAGGAAAAGCCCATGGGTACTTTAGTGGGATTGGTTCCTGCATCAAATTAATTTGATACCTTTGGACCATTCACCTAGAGTGTGGTTCTCAATCTTAGCTACATATCAGAATCACCAGGGAAATTTTTTAAAATACTGATTCTTGGGCCCACCTCACTGAAGATTCACATGTAACTGGTCTTGCACAAGACTCAGACACTGGTATTTTAAATGATCTTTGGGCGAACCTCGTAAGATATCAAATTTGAAAACCAATATCCAAAGGGAAATCTATTTGGTCTTTATTCTATACACTCAGCAATCATAGCAGAGAGAGAGATAGAGAGGGAGGGAGAGAGAGAGAGAGACCCACACATGTACCTGTTAGTCTCTAGCAACCTGTATGTAAAGACTTCTAATCTAAGGATGATAACAAAGACTTGATGGGCCCAGACTGTCTGTTTTGTTTTTCCTCCTGTGTTGCAGTTTTAGTAGTTTTGTGTTAAGAACAGAAGGGAAATGAATATAAAAAAGGAAATGAATATAATAGTAAGCTCTCTCCTTGGGCAAACAGGACTAACAACTGCCACACAGATTAACCTTGTTCTTTATTACGATCACTCAATGTACCATAGTTAGTGTATAAAAATTATGACAGGAATCTTACTTTGTGTTACATAAAGTATGAAGCAATAAGGTTCTTAAAATTTCTTCAGGAAGTTTCTCATGGCAAATATTCTAGCTAAATGATTTCCTGTTTGTGGAATGGCCATGGCAAATTAAGTAGCCATTATTATGATTATACAGTTTTAATTGACCATGTAGATTCTTATCTTCACTAGTTAATACTTTGGTTTCACTAAGGTTTTGAGAAAGCCTATAGATATTATGAAATACAGTGCAGATATAAAGAAACATTGTTCGAGTTTAATACTCAAGGTGACCACTGTAATACATAGATTAGTGTCTTTCATTGTCACTGTCTTTCATTCAAAGTAAACATTCCTTTTGCTTTTAAATATCCCACACATCATGATAGTACTGAGGAGGGTTTAAATCCCATACTTACACCTCCTGTAAACTTGGTGTTATGGGAGTCCAGAAGATGTCTCCCCAAAATGTCAAGCATTGTTGAGCTGAAGACAATTAAAAAGAATCAGATGCAGAAAGCTCTCTGCCTTCCTTTTGTTTGCCTAAAAGCAGAGCATAGATTTACAGAGATAAAATTTATCCTTCTCCCCCTCATTGGAGAACAAAAGTTAACCAATAAAGTCAGCTTTAGACCCCCATCAGCCTTGAGATGCCCCTAGAGGAACTTAAATTAGCAAGCTTTATTAATGAACTTTTATTTGCCATTTGTCTGCCTTCCCTGCAAGCTGCTGCCCATAGCAACTCAGTGTCCTTTCCCTTTGTCTTGTCACCTCTCGGAATGTGTTGTTCTTTCTGAACATGCTATTGGATTCAGAGGTCTAAGCCAATGCTTTGAGTTACCTTTCAAGGCAGTTTCTCCTGCTTGTTGTGTATTACGTACATTAATAAACTTGGTTGTTTTTCTCTTGTGCATCTATCTTTTGTTACAGGATCTCCTCTAACTGCTAACTTAAGGGGACTAGGAAGAAATTCTATTACATCCACTTCCCTGTAGTACCAATTTGGTTTTGGAGCCCAGTTTTCTCTATTACCTTGTGAGAAACACGGCGGTTATAGTAAATTCCTTGCAAAATATGGCTCTGATTCTCCTTCTATCAGGCAGTGTCATCCCTTTTCTCATTCCTTGAATCTGGACTAGCCTGTGACTTGTTCTAGAGCAGCAATCCCCAAACTCTTTGACACCAAGGATCAGTTTTGTGAAAAAATGTTTTTATATGGATTGGATGCAGGATTGGTTTTGGAATGAGATTCTCACAATCTTGGATCATTCACCTAAAGTGTGGTTCTCAGTCTTAGCTACACATTGGAAACACCAGAGAATTTTTTTAAAATACTGATGCTTGGGCCCAGTGCAGTGGAGATTCACATTTAACTAGTCTTGCAAAAACCACAAGCATCAGTATTTTAAAAGAGTACACAACTTAGATCCCTCACCTGAGTGGTTCACAGTAGGGTCCTCACTCCTGTGAAAATCTCATGCTGCCCTGATGTGACAGGAGGTGGAGCTTCCACTGTAATGCAGAGTGAGGAGTGACTATAAATATGGATAAAACTTAGCTCACTCACCTGGTGCTTACCTCCTGCTGTGCGGCTTATTCCTAACAGGCCAGGTCCAGTACTAGTCCATGGTCAGGGAGTTGGGGACACTGTTCTAGGGAATACAATCTTGTAGAAGTGAGAGTTTCCAAGTTCTTGGAGCATAGAATCCTTCTGTTCTGTCCTTCTCTAGAAACCCAATACTACATTGGGCACATTGGGCCTGCCCTTCTGGAAAATATGAGACAACTTTGGGGGAAAGTCAGCTACCCCATCATAAAACAGCTTTTGGCCAGCTGACTTGCTTTTAACTGCAGGTGTGTGGAGAGCCCAGCTAAGATTAGACAGACCTGCTTACACCCCAAAGACCCACCCTGCTTTCCTGCATGTTCACAAAATGCTTATCATTTGAGGCACTTAGTTTTGCTTTTATTTTGACAGCACACAAGTAATACATAGATCATCTGATTTATAACTATTCAAAGTATAAGACAAAACCTTTTCCAAGATACAAAGTACAATACATACCACACTACAATTCCTTACATTTTTCTACATTTCCAGAAGAATGTGTGTTTACTGGCTATTCCCAGTCATATATCCCCATGATTATAAACAGAATTAAATGGTATGTGAATTATAGTG
This sequence comes from Heterocephalus glaber, assembly GCF_053883595.1. Classification (NCBI taxonomy): domain Eukaryota; kingdom Metazoa; phylum Chordata; class Mammalia; order Rodentia; family Bathyergidae; genus Heterocephalus; species Heterocephalus glaber. The sequence continues at coordinate 6,720,056 of NW_028258403.1, read as the reverse complement.
GTTCAAATGGATGTAGCAGTAATAGCTAAAGACAGTCATGAAAAAAAGACAGTTGGCTTGGAACATAAGGTATTTCCCCACACATTTCAAATTGGCTGAAAAAGCAGCATTGTTTTTTATCACACTGTACTTTTACAACATGTGCTATGTTATAAATTTCAATTTGTTTCCTCTAATTGGTAAAACCTAAGCACCTTCAAAGACTACAGAAGAATGTTTAATCCCTGATACTAGCTCTTGGTACCAGAATGCTCTGAGACTGACATTCTGAATGGCGTCAGAGCCCACCAAGTACAACTGTCAGCCAAAATGGTTTGAGGATGGGACAAGGAGATTGATTACCTAAGGAACCTGAAATAGATACTATTGAATGCATTTTTCCTTTTGTCCAGAGGATATGATTCTTAAATCTAACCACTGAGCTATAGCATGAACTTAATTAAAACCTAATAATATGATAGTTACAGAAAGAAAAAGACATGGTTGTTTCAGCTTATGGATGGGGCAGTGCTTCCTCAAATGGCTTTCTCTTTTAGTGCTATTTGTTCAACTCCTCACTGGTGAGTACTTACAAAGGGTCTATCTTGCAAAATGATGAATGCTAGAAGACATATTTTTAAAGGAAACTTATCAGTAGTCCATTTCAGAGAAAATTCTAACTGCAATCAGCCTCACTGTATTTTCATCTAACAACTGCCAAGCTCTTATGTGTGATTTTTGCAGGTTTAGAGCACCACTATGTGGTCTATTAGTGTGTGTGTAAAAATGTGTACATATTTTTCATATATATATATATATGACAACATAACAGAATATAATTGTATTTTTCTTATAAAAAGATAATTTATTCACAGGACTATGAAATGCAAATAACCTTTAAAAAGAGTAAATGAAATTTTTGCATTTAACTGTGCAAAAACACAATTAATTTGGTAGCTAATTTTAACAAATGCAAAAATATCTAGACCATTTCTTCCAAAAGATTCTACCTTAATGCATTTTGCTATTGTGTTTCATCTGCATGTGGTACATTACATTTAATAGAAATCACACAGTCCAATTATCTCTCCTAGGGGAAGAGGAGAAAGGAAAAGGGAAGCAGAGGAATTTATTGTATGCAAGGGGAGATGGCTGTGGCAACTTAGCAGGGAAGACAGACCCTGCTTTTCAACTATTCACATAAATCCCTCACATATGGTGACTTTCTGTATAGGAACCTCCAGAAGTGTATATTTAGCCTCACTAGAAGTGTGACCAAGACTTTCTTATTTCTTGACTGGGATTTACAAGAGCGCAACTTTGCTGGCAGCAAAATCACAAGCATGTTTCCTTTTATAGCAGCTACATAAATTGGGGGTCACAAATGATCCCATTCTTTCTCAGCATTCAGTTCAGAAACACAATTGTAGAAGATGCTTCTAGTTGTCTAAAAGTATAATTCTGGTCCCAGAAATTTTCATCTTGAAATGAATAGCAAATTATTTTAGAGTACTTACAATTAGAAGTAGAAAATATCCTGGACTCTTCATGTATAAATCAAGAGTCTGGGCTCTACTTGCCAATACAGTAGCTATTAGGTACATATAGCTGTTGAAATTTTAATTAAGTAGTTCCTGGGTGGCTCTAGCTGTATTTTAAATGCTTAGCAGCCACCTGTGAATGGTGGCTACAGCACCAAAGAGCACAGATAGAGAACATTTCCATTGCAGCAAAAGTCTGTTGTGCAGTACCAGTCTATGGCATCACATGTGCTCCTGTCTGCATTCCTGATGTGTGAAACCAAGACACTTGGCAACACTTGGATTCCAGGTTTTCTTTGATGATTTCTCCCTTTCTCCTGCTAGGTGAAATCTGTGTGATTCTGATTATTTGTACTTACTGGTTTTAAATCTGAAAGAGGACTCTCGTACTAGGATAGATGATAAAGACCAATCTCTTCAGCGCTTATGAAAATAGTAGCAATTCACATGCAGAAGATGGAAACGGTCTCCAGAACAAAGTAAAAAGAATGTAATAGTCCTCTGAGGGATCCCATCTCTACCCTCCATGCCTCTTCTCCTTGTTAGGTATAGAAATGGTTCTTATGCTGTTTCAGAAGGATGAAATTATGAGGAAATTGTTCATTGCTATGCTGAAAATAGAGATTTTTTGATGTCTACATGGGCCTTGGTTAGAAATGAAACTCTGAAACAGACAAATGTTATCTTTCAAAGGGACCTATCTGATTTAAAATTGCAAATTTTGCCTGAAATCTTCCCCTTATACTTTTAAATCTTCGTATACTATTTCTCCTCCTGTTAGAATGTAATGTCAAGACAACATAGATTTTTGTCTTTTTGGTCCTCTTATGTACCCAAACATTTAGAAAACTGCCTGGATGTATTAGACTCTTAATAGATATTGTTAAATGAATAAATGCTCATTTCTAATGTGATTCATTGTCTGTCTAAGGATAACAAAATTTTTCAACTTACTTTCAGTCATGCTAGAGTTTGCTGAATACTATATTAACCCAAGTTCCCAAAAGAACAGAGCTATTAACATTGACTACTTGATTCCTATACCACACTAAGTTACTTAGACTCTTATTCAACATGGTCTGACTTTCTCCAATTTGTTTCAGGCCTTGTTGATCTTACCTATAGTATGAGACTTCATTTCTTTTCCCTGAACATCTGCAGTGTCTCCAAAAGGTCTCTGAGTACCCTGTCTATTACTTCACAAATCCAGCCTTCATAATGCTTCAAGAGTTATCAAATCTCTGTGAAAGGATTCTACAGGTTCTCGTTTCATGAGAGGAATGCAAATCCCTCCATAATTGGCAATATACCTCTCGAGCCCCATAAGCTTGTAGATAATGGGTATAATACTAATTAGAACTCTCCTGTTTGCAAAGGACAAGAGACATTTGGCTAGCAGTCCAGAGGGACTTCATAGACACAGAATATCACAGAACAGGTGGGCTAGTCCAGCTGTCTAAAGCTCAGGAGTACATCTCATCCTTAGAAATAAATGAAGCCCAAGGTTTAGAAATTTCCAGGACTCTGTAACTTATCTTAAACTCTACTCTGTATATGAGGTTTAGTTTCCAGTGTTGCAGATGTTCTCCCTCTATGTAGTAGAAAATATTAGAAATCTCACTAACTTCCCAAAAGTCTATCTCCTGTCTTCATCCCCACAGGCTCACTGGTGTCCTAAGATTTAAATACGCAGGGTTTTTGCTGTTGTGGCTGCTGTTGTTTGTTTCTTTGTTTGTTTTTCCAGTACCAGGGATTGAACTCAGGACCTTGCACTTGTGAGGCAGGTGCAACACCGCTGAGCTATATCCCGGGCCCAATACCAGGTTTTAAACTCATTGCCCTAGTTTGGAGCAGGCTTTTCCAGGAAGCAGGGTCACATCATACTACCATGCAGGCCCCCTTGAGAAAGACCAAGATTTAGAGGAAGTGAAAGATTTTCAAAGATGGCATTAGGCAAAATCAATGAAAAGACTATAGGAATCAGCCATTCTCATTCTTAAAAAATTCAACAGTACCTCGGTTCATGAACCTTTCTTTGCAAACAATGCAGCTAAATTTTGTTTTTGTTAGCAAACTCTGCATTGGGTAACAAACACAACCGTGGCCATCTTTCCCACACAAACACAAATGCAGCCATCTTTTGCAAGATCTTAGAACACATTAGGTTGGTGAATCAAGGTACCACTGGACTTGTAAAACAGTGTCTCATACCTTTAGATGCTCAACACGTGTTAGTTTAATTGTAGCAGGACAATATTATTTTGACAAATGAACTAAACAGAAAACTTGATGAACTCTAATGCATGCATATCATAGTTTTATTTGTAAAGCACTTTAGCTAACCCTCTTACTACCAAGAAGCACAACACAAAAACTGTTCCGTATTTCATACAATTCAACTAGTGCCACACCAATACCCTGTTAAAATAATAAATTACTTTGTAAATAATAACAATTATTGTTTCTTTCTATGCCAGGAGTTCACACATATTTGAATATAGTAGATGATATCAGATTCTGTCAATGTGAATTCTGGCTCTACCATTTTTAAGTGTGTTGCTTTGGTAAATTACCTAATCTTTCTTTACCTCATTTACTACATCTGTAAAATAAGGATTAAAATAGTACCTACCAAGTAAATAGCACATGGAAAAGAGCTTGGAATAAAGCCTGGTATATATTGTAGGCTGTGCTTCTCAATTGGAGGTGACTTCACCCTCCTCACAAAGGACATTTAGTAATGTCTAAAGAAATCTGGTTTACACACAGGATGGAAAGAAGGCTACTTTTAACTAATGAGTGGAAGCTAGGCATGCTACTAACTATCCTACCATGCACACACGTGATACCCCTTCAAAACAAAGAATTATCTCAAAATGTCAATAATGCCAAGGCTGAGAAAGCCTGAATTAATGAATGGATCATTAAATGTTAGTTACTTATCATTATTCAAAGTAATCACAATAGCAAACTCATAGACATCACTTACAATCTACCAGCTACTATTCTAATCACTGCATTTCAACCAAATTTAATCTTTACAAAACAAACAAAGCTATAAGGTAGGTACTCTGTCTCAACAAACACAGGGACATAATGACAAGGCTTCAGTCTCCAGTTCTCCTGCATGGTAACTAGAACCCATCAGCTAAATTATAGCAATCTTTGTGGAAAATTGGTCTCACTGGGAGATACGTTTTTATTACAAACAGCTTATGCAAATTTTGAACCCTTTTATTCTTTCCTCTACATATTTTCACTCTCCAATTCATATTTTAAGACTGTCAGAATTTTCCTATTTGTTTGTCTTTAATCAGATATTCAAATCCAATAGTTTCCCATCCTCCTCATTTTCTCAGCCCCTCCCCTGATTATCAGAGGTTACTTTGAAAGGATTACAGCAAGTAACTGATATGAGAAGATAAGAGATTTAGGTATTTATTCTGAAGCTTAAATTGGATTTCCTGCACTTTGATGTATAAGCCTCTTTCTGAATTTTCTCCAAACGCATTGAGAAAGCCTGTGAAAGTACCTTCCAAGCCAAAGGTCTGCAAGATGGTGACAGAATGTTGAGCATCTCCTGTTCTTCAGGGACATTAGGAATAAAAAGGCTTCACTCTTGGATTAATGCAATTGTTTGAAAACTGACTCATTATTGTTATTGAGCCTTTAGCTCAATTGTTAAGGATCTCATTTTACTTAGAAATAAACCTCTGCAGGCACCATACTTTTAGGCCAGGAGGTGGGGAGGAGTTAATCAAAGTTGACTGAAACTGAATTGAATGTGATCAAATGGCTGTTCTTATGACCTAACATGACAAATAAAAATTGAAGCATTCAGATAACTCCTTAGTCTTGCATACAAAAATGCCCGCTAATTCTCAGGCAATACAGGAAACCATAACAAAATGAAAAGATGTCTATGTATCACCCAGATTCCAAACGTCATGCTACTGCTATATCTATTGACCTCTCTTCATTCTCATTGACTGAAAATTCCCATTGATGAAATGTAACTTTGTCAGATGCAACACGGCACATCAAAATGGAAGGAGACTCAAAATTTCATCACATCAAATTACCAACTAGTATGGGAGTCTAGGCTTAGAAAAAGGGACTGGTTCAATTTTTCCTAAACCAACATTCTCAAAGTGCTCATAGGTAGCAAGTCTTATGAAACACACTTAGAATTTGCCTATTTCTCATGATCTCCCTTCATATAATGTAGTACAACTGGGAAGTCAGAAATCTCAAACTTGCGATCCTCCTGCCTCAGCCTGGGGAATAGCTATCTATGTTCTGCTGTGTGCATAAATGACCAATGTTCAAAGGAGTCATTTACTGGACTTTGCTGTCCAGTTGGACAAGTAGCTAAAGATGATTAAAAAGTCAGACATGTCCAAGAGTGAACAGAACTACCAGAGAATAAAATTACTTTTACTTTAAACAAACTACTGAAAGTGGTTTTGTTTCATAGAAAGTTTTCTATAAGGATTTTTATGACCAATCTACTTCATAGATAGGGGATAACTTTAAAATATTTAAATGAGGTGAATGCCAGCATGTATTTGAGCTCAGACTTGATGTCCAATAAATATTGTATCCTTAGAGACACTCCCAAGAGCTCCATCCTTCCTCTGAACTGTGGAATAAAGTGGGCCCAACTGATAGCATTCTTAGAAGTGCTATCTATAAGCACTAAAAGATCACTTTTCTGTCATAGTTTCATTGAAGACTAGGATTAGTCTAATCACCAAATAGCAGGAAGAATATTTTATCAGAGAAACACCAATTTATGCAAAAGTGGCCAGACTGGGTCCTGTTCCACCTAGATCATGAAATGACAAAACCAGGAAGTTTCTCCAGAGACCCTCTTTCCCATCCCACTTTACAATGACCCAAGGTCTCAGACACGAAAGCTCAGGCACAGAGCTGAGGTCACCCCTCCTGGCACAGCGTTTCTGCTACTGCACTGCATCGTAGTTTTTCTTTTTTCCCAGAGTGCACCTACTCAGAGTCAAGCAAATAATCTTAGAACCAGCACTCCAGGGTCTAAAACAAGATGAGACCCCAAGCAACAATCAGGCAGCCAATGTATAGCTACCCTGGGAACTACATTAGTCCCTCTTGCTTGTGTTTTATCTAGCATTTGTTTTTTGTATGGCTGTTAGGTATATTTGCTGCTATAAAATCTTGTGTTTCTCATCTCACAGGATGAGGAAGATTAAAAAGAAAAGGTTGGAGGGAGTAAGGCGGATTTGAGAGTCTAAAGAGAAGATTTTTAGGCCTAATGGGCTTTGGAAAGTATTTGCAAAACTGAACTAGACATTGGCCGGGTTGTCATGGAAACCAGCAGTGCTGAGAGGTAAAGATGCAAACTCTGGTGAGGAAGGTTCTCCCTGAAGTTCTAGGGCATGGTATAAACTCCCAACCCACCTTAGGGCTTGAAATCAGACTGTTTTGCTACATAGCAAATATACAACAGGGTGCTGAAAGGATTTCTGGAGTTTAAAAGTATTCTGTAGCTTCCTTTGCTGAGCTTTTTTTTAAAAAAAAAAAAATCCATATATTGTGTTCTGAGCCCCTCCTATCTCTTATCTACTGCAGAACAGGAGCAAAGGAGAGAAAGACAGGGGGATCGGCAGAGAACACATTTGGCAATGTCCTATCGATTCCCACTTCCTGCTTTATCAAATCACAGCAAAAAAAAAAAAATTTTCACAAATGGTACTCATGGGGTGTCAATTGTCAAAATCTGTTTGCTGAAAAAAATCCTTTCACAAAAGACCTTTCTTTGCCAAGAAAGTAATTTTTGGCATGTGAGAACTGCTCACTACTTTTTAACCTTGTATGTCCTGATAATCAGGTGATGAGAATTCTATTGTTGTTCTCTGTCATCATTTGAAATAATTTCACTTAAAATACATATGTGTATATATGAGGCCAATTCTGTGTATATGTGTATGGGTGTGCATGCACCCAGATGCATGCAAGTATGTGTATACATCTGTGTGGTATTATATATATGTATATAATTTTTATAAATATATATTTATTTTTAAAATTATCTCCTGAATTTTCATTTTAATATCTACTATTGTTTTATAGTTATAAATTATTTTACCTGCTTTGGAAATTTTTACATAACAATGCTTTGTAAAGGGGATAACATATTTTGTTGCATAGTATATAAGTTATCAGTCAGGTGCACATATAACCCTAGCCTTTAGTATCCTCTCCCAGTATTCTCAAAATATAGTTAGACCACATTTATATAATTATACAGACCTCACTATCATATATTTAAGACTTGGCATCCTAAAGGAAGCACTGCAAAGAGTAGAAGGGTTGAGTACAGCTACAAGTACCAATTTGCTCTGCTCAGTACGGAGGCCAGAGAGGTTCACAGGCAGGTGGGATCTGGACTTGGTATCCAGAATGCTTTTCTCTCTGCCTTCCTCCTTCTCTAGTCTAGCTGCATAAGCCTGTGTCCCTCTACATGCAGATGAGCCTGTCTATACATAAGCTGAAGATTTGAAGAGAGAGGATACCAGATGCTCATAGTTCTAAGATTGGCTGGCATACTCTCTAGGGACCTTCTCTCTAGTTGGCTTGAATTGTGACATTTTTGCCTAGCCTCATAAACTCTGTCACTCAATTTCCCAAAAGTATTTTTCTTTATTTGTTTTTGATTTTTCAACAGGTGTTGACTGATTTCCTCCCCTCTGGACAATCATTCTTCTTTGGCAATCATTCTTCTCTCTCTTTTTATCTGTTGAACAGCCTGAACCCAATCACTGGTCTACCCAAACCTTCGGCCTTCTTTTGATTGTACTACCTTTTAAGATTCTTTTGGTGTCTCTTTCTATATTTCAGAAGCTGAAAAGCTACTACGTTTCCTAGTTTCTATGATCCCAAGGTACAAGATGTTCATGGCAGTTCACCTTACAGACAACATTGGATGAGATTTTAATAGAGTTCTCTGGGACTATTCTTACTGATAATCAAACAACCCCATGAAAATGTCAAGTTTTTTTTCATAACACTGTTTCAATGTCTATTCTTCAGGTTCCTGGAAATGAGGAGGCAGTTTCAAAGGAAGCAGGGGCCAGATTCCATCACCAGGTGTTGAAGGGCCATTCACCAATGGCAATAGTGGTTGTAGTGGCAGCTTCCCTGCGTTAATCAGTTTTCTGTTGCTGGAACAAATACTTAACACCTATAAATTCAAGAAGAGGTTTATTTTGGCTTGTGGTTGCAGAGGTTTCAGTCCAAGGCAGCTGGCTCTAAGACAGAAAAGCCATGGTGGAAGATCATGGTGGGGAAAGTTGCTCTGTTGATGGCAAAAGCAAACAGAACAGGGGAAGAACACAGACAACAAGGGACAATGGACCAGATGTAGTCCCCAAGGTCATGCCTCCACCACCCATCCCCAAAACCCAGAAGTTTGCTTCACCGATCTCCTAAGAGTCTCTCAAGGCAATCAAATTGACAATCAAGATTAACTGTCACATGCCTCATCACTGGACCTTAATCTTTCCAATGTGTTCTAGTGGAGTCCTCAGAGGCAATACCAGTGTTTTATAGAATCCCTTAGAATCCCAGACTTCTGAGGGTTAGGAAAGCATCTAATGCTTGTATTTGTATTAAATAATATGTGATTTAAAGACACACAGATTTCTGCTTTCTAAAACGAACTCTGACAGACACATTGACTAAGTCAGACTTTGTGGAAAAAGAGGAGCCAAGAGAAGGTACAGCCAAAGGATTTAGCAGATGAGAACCTGACACACTCAGGATAGACAATTAGGAAGAGCAAAATGCTGCACTGATCTATGTAAGTAAGGTGCAACATCTGAGCTCAGAGAGCCACAAACAGAGGATGACTTCTGCCTTATTTAGAGAAGAAACTGCCATTTGTCACCCTGACCTCATAAATATTATAATTATTCTTGGGTCTCTCTGCGTGGATGGAACCAGGTGAATCTACCTGTGTTTATTTATTCTGTCTGAAAGCATGCCCTGAAACATTTTTCAGAAATTAAATTACTCAAATTATTACTATGCCAAAGAGAGGGGAGACATTGGAAAGCAAAATATCTGTCTTTCTCACCAACATTTGGGTGTATGTTGAGAAGTTACTACCACTAGCTGGAGCTACTACTTGCAGATTGGAGCTACTACTTGCAGATCAAAACTATTACTTGAGGCTGAAGCACAATTATTGCAAGTTTGAGGCCAGCCTACGCAACTTGGTGAGACTGTCTCAAAATTTAAATATATATATTTTTTTTTTTCTGGGGATCGAACTCGGGACCTTTCACTTGCAAGGCAGGCATCAGAACCACTGAGCTAAATCCCCAGCCCCTCAAAATTTAAATATATTTTTAAAGGCCTGGGTATGTGGCTCAATACTCCTTTGGTTTAATCCCTAGTATCAGAAAAAAACATAGGCTGAATCGCTCAGCATCTGAGTTATTCAAGGTTCCTGTTCTCCGCTAGGAATTCATTTGGGTTCCAGAAAGTAAATAGAAATTATTAATATTATTGAGTACTAAAACATGTCAGGAGGCTATGTTCTGTTTCATATAATCTATAATAATTTATAAGGTAAATACCATTACTATCAGCATTTTAAAGTCTATAATTTAGAGAGATAAAAGAATGTACCCAAGATTACACAGCTACAAGAAGCACTTTTGAGGTTAGAACTCAGGTCATTGCTAACCAAACTCACGACATTAACTGTGATGGAATCTAGTTCTCCATCAGCCTTCCTTTCAAATCAGCCTGACTGGGTAGAACAACCCACCATGGGTCATAAATCTATTTTTCTAAAATTTCTCATTTCTATGGTAGTCCCTGAGGTAGGTACAAAATAAGTTTCCCAATGAATTCTAGTCTGTGATAGCCTTGACCTTTCCTGGACTGGGGTAGTGGCATGAGGATTTCTCAAGATCCTCAAAGTATCTGCTCTACCCAGAGGAAGTGCCTTCCCTCTATTTAGAGACCCTGAGCCTCAGGGCTGGCCCTGGAACAGGAGTGTCCAATGGTTTGCCAGAATGGTTGCTGCTGTCATCGTTTTCCTTCTCACTCCCCTCTTACCCTCTAGCCCCCGACATGCCCTCTGGTGCCTTTTCCTGGTATTGCCCAGTGCTCTGCCCTGGTTCTTCATTAGTGCTGGAAAGGGAATACCTCTACTGCCAGGAAAGGAGCTGGTAATGTGATTTTAAAAAGAGAGGGAACACAAAATAACTCTTAATTGTGTGTGGGAGAGTACATTTGAAGGTAATAGGGAAAATAATGGGATAATAAGAACAAGTGTTAGATGTAATGAAATGTCCCAATGTTGCTATTTGTGTCTTTTATATGAGTATTAAGCTTGTTTTGCTGTATGCTGTTATTTTTCTGCTAAGGACACTCATTCCTCTCCCACATCAGCATGACCTTTCTTCTTTTAGAGACAAAGGGAGGTCTATTTTCCATTATCTTGGAAGAGGAAGCTTTTCAGTTGGAAGAATGAAACTAGGAAGGAAAGTCTTAGGCAGGAGGGAGAGGAAAGTCCCGTCATGTTCTGGCGCCACTCCCTTATGTCTAGGCCCTGGTTTCTAGGCTTTGTGTGCTCAGATTTTGACCTCCTCTTGAAGGCAGACCAAGGGTAAGAGTGGTTCAAATTCTATAAACCTAAGAAGTAAATTTTTTCTTGCAACCCAATTATCCATATCATATTCCTTTTTGTGTGTTTATCTTGTTTTACTACTTTCTAATGTATTTTGTAACAAAAATAATAACTGGAATGTACTGAGTACTTCCTATGTGCAAAAGACTATGCTAAATTTTCCTTGAATTATAATAGTTCCAAGAAATTGGATATATGTATCCATAAGTTGGATATATATATATACATATATATATGTGTATATATATATATATATATGTGTGTGCGTGTATATATATATATGTGTATATATATATATATTATATATGAAGAAAGTAAGACTCGGGAATAAAGTGACCTGCCCAAAGTCAGGCACCAAAAATTGCCAGAACACTTACTTAAGTCTTGCTGATGCTAGAGACATTCACTTCTTAACTCACTGAACCATAAGATACAGATGCTTCCCTATTGGCTTTGCCTCAGCTATTGTGGAATAAGAAGGAATCAGATTATTACATTTGGTCAGAATGCTACTTAGAATTACATAGAAGGGTAACATAGAGATAGCAGGAATAATTCACTTGAGGTCTTTAGGAATTAAGTGAAATTCAGGAGACAAGAAGACAAGTGATAGCCTAGAAAAATTTTTTCCCATTGTCTATTATCACTAACCACTGAGAATCTAGATTTTGTTAATGAGATGTTATTTTCCTTATATGAAAATAAACAACTCTATGATTTGCAGGTAAGGAAGACACCCTTGTGCAAAATCAATATTTCATACAGAGTTAGCAGCACACCTGGACTTTGTAAATCTTGTTTGATGATTTTTATTTTCTGGCTTGAAATAAATACTGAGGCCATATGGGTCTTCTCCTTGGTGCATGATGGGAGAAGATAGTATCCAAATGTAAGAAATCTTTAAGCAAACAGAGATTTGAGCAAACTATAGATGTTATTCATAATTTCCCATTGTTATGTTACACAGGAAGAAACCTAGATGTTAAGTGGATTATATTGTCTAAAATACAACTATAAAAATAAAAGGGCGACAAACCAAAGATGTGTTTGGGGTACCTTTCTCATTCACCATTCAAGAGCTTTAGAAGGCATGCAAAATGATTTCTTTATTTATCTACTCAAAAAATGTTTACTGAATGTATTCAGTGAATGAAATCCTGTGCTAGACACCAGGGTAGAGCAGTGAAGGTATCTGTTTCCATATTACCTATAAGTTTTTGGAGGCATCTTATTCCTGCTATTGCCCTCCATCAAGAGCTGGAAAATACCTTTAAATGGTGCTAACAGAATTCCTAATAAAATCAAAGTCGTAAGTCAGAAATGCCAGATGTGACGACAAAAGCCAAATCAAATAGAGCACCCAAATAGAGCACTAACTTTCTATGGAAGTCATGTTTGGAGGTTCTTCAAGGCTTCTCTTAAAATGAACCTCCATTTATCCAATTGTGACTACACATAGCCAGAGGGTGAAAAACTGATATAGCACAGGAATAATGTTTTCAAAGTTTAAACGCATGAACTTAGGTAAATAACAATAGAATTCTCACATGTGCAAGTATGTGTGCACACACGCATGCATGCACACACACACACACACACACACACACACTGTCCAATACACCCAGCCACATACATGTATGTACATAGTCCTTTTTGGCACCAAACTTCCATCCAGATTTTTTCTCTTTCTCCTCCAGACCTGTTAAATCTATTCTCATAAATATATTTTTGGTGGAGTTGCCTTTTTCCATTATCTTTCCAAGTCTGTATTTAGAGGTCTCTTTTACATTAACTTTGTAGTCATCTTCTAGCTTCTGTTCAGTTAGCTCATTTGAAGAATTCTTTGAAGATGAAAAGTCCTATGTTAAGTGTGAAGCATTAACTCTGCTTAGTCTGCAAACAATGTGAAGGTCATGAAAATATAACATACTAAAACAGAAGCAAACAGAGAAAAGAGAATTTTCAAAAGAATTTAAAATTTAATAACAATACTAGTACTACCTGGTGGCTCCTTTTCATTTGCAGTCTTAGTAATATTCATTTATCTTTAGAAAACTCCTCGAGGCTAAGTGTGAAGAAAAAATTTTATACAAGAAAGTAAGATAACGCTAATGATTGGCCCAACTCTCAAACAGAGGTTGAAAGAGTTCCAGAACCCAGCACTTTTCAGTGCAATTACATATTCCCCTAGATTGTCTTTCCAGCTTAAGAGTAAGGCAAATCAGTAACAAAATTAGCAGTTGGCCAGCAAACAGAGAAGACACTGAGTTTAGTTTGAAAATTTTTAATTACTCCTCTCTGCTCTTTTCTATGAGTATTCTAATCAGTGGAAGTTTACAAATATTTTGGAAGGAATTCCTGGATTGTTTATTCCACATTCCAGAAGGTAATGCTTTTGTGACAGGCACCTACTTTACCATGTGCTTTCAAAAAGAAAATCAGTGGCTAATAACTTGTATGACCTTTCTAAGACAACTGCTGTATCTCTTCTCCAAATGAGAAGTCCCTAAGGTGATGGCTCAGTTTAGTAGCTTAAGGTGACCACCGTGCAGGTGGCAAGCCTGAGCAGGGGTCCTCAATACATAATCATAATGGGTCTGTGTAGTAGACCAACAACTCACAAGCCCTACCATGGAAGAGTGCTTCAATCTCTCTGACTCTGAAAGGAAGGCCTGCGGTCAATTAATATTAAGATAGGTAGAGAAGGATAATGAAATTTCCTAAAAGGGGTTCAAAAAGCTTTCAAGAGAGGTGGATGCATTTTATAAACAAAAGCTTGAAATATTGTGGAGAATTTTCCCCTACCTTCACTTTTCTGCCTTGGTGAGGCAGGAGATTAGGGTGTGGCCAGCCAGCTGTGCAAGTTGTCATGACCTGTCAATCAGAGATCAAGGACAAGCACAGAAAAACAGTTTCCACAGTCCTGCGCCAGGAACAAATTAGAAAGTGTTACCTTCAGTTCATCTCAGAAGAAGCCAAACAGGTTTTTGAGAGCTTAGATCTGACATCAGTCTGAGGAGCAGAGATACAAAGGACAGCAGCCATTAACCTCTGGGTCACTGTGCTCTTTCACAGTGGTCCACTCTTACACTTCAGAGTGTCCTTCTTTTCTTATTTTAACTCCTCCCACTCACTCACAGAGCATATTTCTTTTTCTAACTTTAATAAATCTAAAACCTAGCTATCTTTTGCACTCATCTTGTCCAAAACTTTGTTCAGGACAAGAATCTAGAAAGAATCTCTCTAAGGAGCACCCCAGAACTCTGATTACATTGTAGCATTTTCCCTACAGACCTTGAGGGCTTGTAACAGTATTAGGAATGTTTCATGAAAAAAGATTTTACTTGTTTTCCATTCATTAAAAAAATCATATGGATCTAAACATACTAATGATTTTGTTCAGGTTAGGAAGGTAGATATTTTGAAGGTCTTAAATTTACTCCATATTATTAAACAAAAAAAAATAAAATTCAGAGTTAATTCTAACTAGTTGACCAAAGTAACAATAGTCACTGTTTAGTTTTTGCTTAGTACCTTCATCTATAAATAGGAGACAAGCTCACCAGAAGATATCCAAACTTTCTGGAGAATTTGTTAAAATGTAGATTCTGGGCTTCTATAGTTTATTACTGAGTAGGTCTGAGATCGGGAGGGCTATAAACTTTGCATTTGTAACAAGGCCCTGTGTTCTGGTGGTGTTGCCGGGACCACACTTCAAGCACCACTGGACTAGAAGACATCCATCCAAGTTATGTCCTGACAATATCTGTTTCTCGTGGTGGAAGAAAGGGGATACTTCAGTTAGATGTTGAAAACCTCTATGAATTCACATATTTAGTAACTTGGTTTTTGACAAAAATAAAGCTTTTTTCTCAGGTAGAGAAGAGCAGATTTTTCAAAAGTGCTCAGATTAACTTATCATCCAGGAAATACTAATTAAAGCTATAATGAGATGCTGCTTATGTTCCCATCAAAATGCTTACAATGGAAAAAAACAAAACAAAAATATCAAGTGCTGGGTGAGGCCTTGGAACAAGCTTAGCTCTCCTATACCGCTAATGTAAGAAATTGCTACAACCAACTTAGAGAATGTTTGGCAGTATCTACTAAGGTTGAAAATAAGTATACACTATGAAAGAACAATTCCACTCCTAGTTAATGTGCCCAGCAGAAATATATACATACACTCTCCAAAAACATGTACTAAGTGCTCATAATAGTATTTTCATTCTAGCCCCCAAAGAGAAAACACTCAAATTCCCATCAACACTAGAATGGTTATAAGTATAACTATTCAACGGGATATAGTTCATTAATAAGAGTATTCGTACATTAACCTGAAACAATCTCACAAAGTTGTCATGGATTGATGGTAAGCAAAAAAGAGTATGAACTAGTATATTATTCCTTCTGTATACAGTTTAAAAATAGGTACAATTAATTTATGCTACTTGAAGTTACTAATGGGCGGCTCTGTGGTTCTGGCAAATGTTTCTTGATCTAATTATTGATAACAGAAAAACTGAAGCACATTTAAATTTTTAAAAATTTATTGAGCATTCACTAGTTCTAAAGTGGCTAGCACTCTGCTAGGTGAGGGAAGAGGGGAAATTTTTATAAAGTGTTGCAAAGCAAGAAAAAGAAAATAGTTTTAATTGATTAGAGTGGAAAGTTGCTCAAGGTTAGCCCATGGCTTCTCATTGGTACAATTTCTGGTACAATAGCAAGTTTCAAATTATTATTTACTTTTTACATTGGACTTTTTTGTTCTTTGGTGTAGTAATTTAAAATGCTAGAGCCAGCCTAGTCTAGTTGTCTCTCAAATAGAATTTTTAGCATTACGAAGACACTTGCACATTGTGAAAAGTAGTGAGCTATACACACAGTACATGCATTTAGTTGTTCATCTATATGTGATTTTCAAAAAGTCATGATGAGGTTTATTTCAGTTTTCCTTCAGGTGCCAAGTGTGGTTCGTGGGCCGGTGTAGTTCCAACAAATTCCTTCTACTTCATATGAAAATTTTTTTCTTGTTCTTCTACTTATTTTCCTTGCTCTTCTCTTTCTCTGACATTTTTTAAGTTAGGAAATTATTTCCTTACGTTGTCTCTTGAATTTTTCTAGCACTTGAATCAAAGAACTGTTTGGCTTCTAGTCCCATGCTTTAAATGCCATATATAAAGGTAAATTTCCATCTCTGGCCTTTCCTCTAGACTCCAAGTACTCCTCCAAATGTGCTTCTCACAGAAGCCTACCTTCACAGCAAGCAGTGCCATCTCATTCAGTTGCTCAAAATGAAAACCTAGAAGCTATCCTCAAATCTCTTTCTCTCACCAGTCACCCAGTCCTATCCATTTTTTGTCCCTTCCCTTCTAGTATAGGCATTATAGTTTCACAAATGTCCCCATTATCTCTTACCTTAAAACTCTTCTGGACTTTTAGCTGGATTCTCTGCTTGCAGCCTTGTTCTCAGCATAAATTAAGACTATGCCATTCTCCTTCATAGAACCTTCCAGTGGCTTAGTATATCCACTATGGATATAGCCTGACCGCTTCTCTCTGGCCTCCAAAGCCTTGCAACGTCTCCCTGCAACCTCTCTACCTCATTTCTCATCTCTTCTCATTTTCCCTTGTTAGGATCCTCCCATTCATAGGACCTTTATACATGACATCTACCCAGAATGTCTTTCCTCCAAATCTGGGCCTGTCATCTTTCTCTATCCTAAAACCATCTTTCCTGCCCACCAAATTTATGCTTTTCCAAACCTCTTGTCCCCAGTCACTCTATCACATTGCCTCCTCTAAATGTCTTCATAGCATTTTTCATAATGTAAAGTTTGTTTTCTATGTCCTGGTATTTTGCACATATTAAGCACTCAGTAAATGTGTTAAATGAATCATTGTACTATAGACCTCAACAGGATATAAAAAATCTTTTCCAGTCCCAGGCTTCTACACAGTACTAGAGCGTACTCTGTTCTTCAACACTTTAGTAAGAAAGTATTCCTGAATTCCTCCATGCTAAAATCACCTGACAGCTGAGTGGAATTCAGTGGCTACCTCTGAGTGCACCTTGAGAATCATAGTCTCATGAAAGGAGGCAGGGACAGGAGTACTGAGCATGCTTCAGCATCCACTGCAGGATCAGCATTTGAAACTAAGGAGGTTTGGGGACCTTTGATCCAGAAAGCCATGAGAGGAATCTGGGTAGCTGTGACCCAGGAAGTCATGGAAGGTCCCCAGAAAAAGGAACTGATGTTAGCCCAATATTTGTTAATGCCAGAGATCTTAGATAACTTTTCTGTTTAGGGTATGAACCAATTTCCAAATATGCATAGCTTGAGGGCTAGGTTTGATATTCTATGAGAACAAAAGGCTAGATTAGGAACCAAAATGTAAATAGGATGATTCTCGCTTACACAGGCAAATTCCAATCCCTAGATGATGACTACATATCATAAAGCAAAAAACTGGCAATATATGTTTCAATTGAAATAAATGGACCTTCAAAATGGTTAATTAAACCTATGAAGGATATATCTATTTTCTGCCCAGCCCATTTATTCTTTTATTTTTAACTTGAATAGCAGGATGGCCTCTAAAGCAGGTCAAAAAAAAGGGGGAGATTTAACTCACCATACGTATCCAGTTTCACTGTCTCATTAGACAAAGTCCCATGGTCTCCGCAGCCACCCCCTTTGAAGATGCAGCACAGAACTGCAGCTCTGTGTAACTGCAGTCACACAATTTCACTGCCTCCCTATTCCACTGCTGTGAGTCCCTGACAGGCTGAGCAGAGGAAGGTAACAATCAAAAAGCCATCTACTCCCCAGAGTAGTTGATGCAAATAAACCCTAGGCCATTGTGATGTTATTGGGACATAAACCAACAAATAGATGCTGCATTCATACCCTCCTGGAGCTGGAAACGTGCCCTAATTAACGCAGACACAACAGCTCTGCAGTCGCTGCCAGACAGTAAATGAAAGGGCTGCCTGCCTGATTCCTCAGCTTTAAGGTCAAAGCAACGTTTACAGGAATTATATAAACTCATCTACAAATCAGTGTTCTCCACTTTAAATGATTGGGCCTTTCCCTATCTGACCTCTCAAATGTTAGAATATAAGGAATTTCGAATTTTGGAAGACAAGTAGTTAATTTTTTCACTCAGGAAAGAAATCCCTTGTAGCATTTCTTATTTCACTACCAGGGGTGCTGACCAAAGGCTGAACCAAGCCTGGGAATCACAGAAGGTCAATCCCAAAAATCCATGAAGGGGCAACAGATTCACCCTGACACTCAAGGAAGTTGTGGGCCAGGAATCAAGGTCAACTTTGAAACCCTGGCACAGAATAGGTAAAGAAAGCCTGGACAATGTGATGTATCAGCACCCTCTCTCTCTAGCTAAGTTAGGTGTTGTCTGGAAATAAATGAACATATACTGCAATTAAGGTGTAACTATATATTTGATGTGCAACAAAGCTAAATATAGTAACCCAGTGCAAAATTTAAATAAACATTTTTTTCTAGATAATATGCTTGGATTGTGTAAACAAACAAAAATCTTATATGTCACCCTTTGGCAAATTCCTACCCTTCAATTGTATTTCTGCACTGGGACAAAGATGAGTCATATAGATGAGAAGTCACAAACCATGAATCATAGGATAAAGAGGAGGCAGGGTATTAGAAAACATCTGAATAGGTGTAGGAATATTTTAAAAAAGTTCTCCAATTTTTTCCTACTCTTCTCAATAAGAGATGGAGTTATATGTTTCCTCTTCTCAAATCTGTACAGAGTATAGCAAGAGCCATACTACATGACTTCTAAGACTAGATCAGGAGAAACCATTTAGTTTCTACTTGATTCTCTTGTAGTACCTACTCTGAAGGAAGCCAGGTGCCTTGTAAAAAGCCCAGTTACCCTAAGACGCCATACTTGAGGGACCAAATGCAAAAACCCAAGTCAGCACCTGGGCTGAGCTCATGCCAATAGACAGCATCCACTGCCAGCCACATGAGGGAACCATCCACAGTGTCCCGCCCAGTCAAGCTCACAGATAACCGCGCCACAGCTGACCACCAGCAACAACTGCCAACAACTAACAGCAGCACCATGACATCTCCCAAGCCAAAACTGCCTTCCTTCCTGACACACAAAAACATCATGAGCAAAATAAAATAGTTGTTGTATGTCCCCAATTTGGGGATAATAAATAATAACAACATCCATGAGATTAAATTATGTAATTGTAAGACTTTGTTTTAACCCCAAACTCTTGATGATGAGATGCCTGTCCACTAACTTTCACCCTAGAGCATCCTAATAAAAGAATAACAGAGTATCCTATTAAAGGTACCTCCAGAGTATACCAGGCAAGCTGATGAGGAAAACTTGCGCAGGAAGATGAGGTCACTGACTTTCAGGTAGCATTGAGCTGAAGTCTCTTATAACTTTCACCCATTTGTCCTAGATCTGCCTTCTGATGCCAGAACAAGTCTACTCACTTTTTCCATGGGACATCAGAAAAGATTATGCAAATATAATAGGTCAATAGAAAGAGAAAAACCTTCTTTGTTAGCAGGTCCTTTGAAGCATTAAGACATTAAAGAAGTCTTCTCTCCTGAGATCTCCCCAGGGGTCATAACATTTACACATACTTTGCATACTTACTTCTGGGCAAGAATGAAGGAAATGACTGTGTGGAATACTCTTTTTATTACCAATGTTTTCTTTAAATATGTTCAAAATGCTCAGATAGCAAAAATCAAGAAGAAAATCACACACAGAATAAATTTGGTCTGGGTTAGAGAGTTAAATGCAAAAGCTTCAATTTGTTCATTAAAAAATGAAGGCAAGTACTGATGAGTATTTATATTTGCAAATGAAGGAGGGCTTAACTTTCTTAGTATAATTTTCTCAGTATAACTTCAAAGGCTATGAAGAAAAATTAGGAAGTTGATTACATACAGACTTAGAACTTTTATATAATAAAAATATTCACAAATAAAATTAAAAGGCTAGTGAGAAGCTAGAAAAATACTGCTAGCATACAATTTAAAAAAGATTAAGAACCTTAATATATTTTTTTAAACTCCAGTTAGTAAGAAAATGAACATTTGAATAACAAATATATATATGTGTGTGCAAAAAAGAAAAGTAAGCAATTTATTATAGAAAAAGTACAAATGCTCCATAAACGTAGAAAAAATAATTCTACTTCTCTTTGTAACTAATGAAAGGAAAACTAGATAACCTTACACCATTCTCATTGTGTTAATTCTGTAGGAAAGCTTCCTTTTTATCTCTCTAATAGTCAGTAACCATGCTTGATAAAAATTCTGAAAAGGGGCCCACTCTTACATCCCTTGTAAGGTATTAACAGGCCCAATCTTTTCAGCAAAATTATTTGGTAATATAAATCAATAACCTGTAAAATGAGCTCCTTCTATAACCCAAATGTTCATATCTACACTTAAAATGTGGAAATAGTAATGTGTTCAAAGTTTTGTCCATAATAATGTTTTGTGAATCATTATCAGAGAAGAAAAAAATGTATTTCAGTAGAAAAGTGGTTGAATAAAATATAGTACATCTCAAAAATTGAGCCTCTATCCAGCCATTAGGTATCCAGGCATAGAAAACATATAATAACAAAAGAATACATTTGGATATTATTAATGTATACGAGCAAGATACAAAATATATAGACAAGTTTTATACATTAGAAACATCATTTTAAATGTATAATAATACACATAATAAAATATAAAATTTAATTATACTAATATATAAATATAAAATAAAATGTATAAAATATGTATTTTATATAAGGGTATTTATACAGAATATATTATATATAAAGAATGCTACCTTGTTCTTTTTATATAGAGAAAAGTAAAAGATCCCAATGCAATGTTTGTAGTGGCTTTCTGCAAAAATGGAAAATTATGAGTAGGTTTTATTTTTTTCTTCGGGCTCTTTACTGTTTTTTGAATTGTCTACAACATTTTGATCTTGAAAATAGAAATAGATACAGATGTACAGATCCAAGCAGACACAAATAATATATTTTGAAGACTACTGACGACTAAAATTCTGTGTGTAAACAAAGCAAAAAGCCACTTCATGATAAAGATCTATTTGACAAGGAAAGGGATAGGAAAAGAAGAGGAAAATGAGGCTGAAAAGAATAGTGCTGGGCCCAGGGATTTAGTTCAGTGGCACTGTGCCTGCCTCACAAGCTCAAGGTCCTGGGTTCAATCCCCAGTACTGGAAAAAAAAAAAAAGAAAAAGAAAAAGAAAAGAAAAGAATAGTGCTCTATCAGAGGCACAGAAATGTGTCTTTTGGGGGAGGGTACTGGTTATGAGATAGAAAGAATTCCAACAGGCAGAGAGTAGATACAGTCCTAGACCCTTAATATCTTATTCATTAAAGGCATGATTTGTGTTTTCTTCTGAAGAAGTTAGGGACTTCAAAGCTGCTTTTCCTAAAAAGCAATGACTCTTCACTTGGGCCTACAAAAGCCCAATGGTTAACTAAAAGCAGACTAAAGCTTGACTTTCATTTTATGTCTGCTTCCCTTATTACCTTAAAACTTTGGGTTTGAGATCAGCTCTGCCTATTAGCATGTTAATCATTTAGGGCAATTATGCCAAACTTTTTAGAGCTTTCAATGATACGAACAATCTGCTACAGCACACATACCATAGGTTACCCACCACTGATTTAGGAAGTGTCTGTCTAAAAATTGACAATATAAAACCACTAGCTTTAAATTTACATAATCTATTGCATTCCAGTTCAAGATTGAAGACATCAAGATAAGAGATTTACAGGGCCATTCAACTACCAGAGGATGCCTGGAAGTCTCCAGTCATTGCCCTAAATCTATAGTTACCTAGGATTCTGGCAGACTGAGACTAGCCCAAGCAAAAGTGATCATCTTATGAAAACTGATTGCCTCCACAAGTCACAAGGACATCTCTATAGCAACCTTGCAAAACCAGGTAAGATAATGATCAACTAGATCTTAGCTCAAACTGATTCCTTAAAATCTCTGTCCTTCCATTTGTTGATGGTCAGTACAATCTTCCTCCTCATTGCTGCTCCTCCTTCAGTTCCTCAAGTTTGAAGTCCCTACTGTATTTTTCTCTCTTTTGAACTCTGACTAATCAGCCTATGCCTTCACCAATGTTTTGCAAAATGCATTTCTGCTACAGTGTGTCAAGAACTGTGCACCAGTGGATTTGAGTTCTCCAACTTTTCTTTAGGGGGAGCTCTTTGGACACAGTCCATTGACAAGAGCAGTCCAGATACAGAAGCAATTCTGAGGCAACCTTGCTCTGCAACCGAGAACAAGATATGTACCTACTCTGGGTCTTAATTTCTTCATCAAAAAGACAAGTGTGTTAAATTAGAAAGTGATACATGTCCATTCAACTTTTACAAATTCATTTTTCTGACGAGTTAAGACATAATTTATTTCTTAATAGATCTTCTTTATGTAGATAATATTACAAGTAAAGTTGCCATACAAAATATAGGATATACAGTTAGACATGAATTTCATGTAAACAGTGAATAATTTTTCAGTGTACATTCATTCTGTAAATACTTTGTACATACATAGGCTTTTTTGTCTTAACTCACTGTGGGACTCCTCTAAAAGGCCATCTATACTATAACACTCTCTTTTGGGAAATATTTATAATAACAAAGGTACATGTACCAAATCACTTGATGTTTATCTGAAGTTTTAATTTAACTTGGCGTCTTATATTTGTATTTCTTGAATCTGGTAATCCAGGGTGTAATTCTTAGTTTATCCAATTGACTGTCTTACAATGTTGAGGTAAAATTATATTTACTATCCCAAAATTCTCTTATTTTAATATTGTTTCCTTCTGTGCTCACCTTCCATGTAGGATTCTAATTTTCCACTGGATCTCTTGAAGAATATCCAGTATGAATGGCTCCTCAGGAACAGACAGCAAAGCTAAAGTCTCGCTTTCCTTTTTGTCTCTCTACCAGCCTTGTGATTTCCCAAGGAAACTTTAGACATGTCTCTTTGGGGTTCCTTGCAATGAATGACAGTAAACTGCTTGGGAAAATAGACTGTATCTATGAGTTGTAGAATTTCCTGATTGTGCTTTATTTCAGTAGTTAGCCAGGCCCTTTCTGTCAAAATTGCTGCATGGGCATGTCAATGCCTACCTAAGGGCTATGAGTGCTGCTTTTCTGAGCAGAGGTCCCTGCAGGAAAGGGTTTTGCCTCAATGACCTGATGTTAACAGGTAACTGCATAATCTACCTTTCAATGTGCTCTTGGACAAATCTGCTTCAATCATTGAGCCATGCCACCTCAGAATCATGGATGGATAGGACACTGATGTCCTTCCTGCTTACATAGGTCTGGAATATCACCTGTTAATAAGAGTGGTGAACCTCTGAGCCTATAGGCATCAAAGAGGCAGAATTAGGAATAGTGCAAGCCTTTATAGTAACCTCAGGGGTATCTAAGAAGCATAACCTGGCATAATCCCAAAAAGTAAAATCTGCTTTGGCTCTTGCTGGAATTGGGGAATTATCCCCAATTTTGATAGTAAATCTCTTCCTAGAAAGGGAATAGGAAATGGTGGGATAGTTCAACAGATGGTTGAACATTTTACCTTCAAAGTGACATGTCAGAGAAGGAGTAAAGAAGCTCTGAATAGGGTGCACTACAGCCCCAATTATGACTATAAATCTAGGAAGGGTTTCCAAGAAGTTAAAACAAACAATGAAAAACATTTATTTCATTTCTAAGAGTTGACAATGTACTAAAAGTTTCAGCATTGCTAAAGCGTCAAAATCCAAAGCCTCCTCTGAGAATTAAGGCAAGTTCTTAGCTTTGAGCCCCTGTACAAATGAAAAGAAAGTTTAATACTTCAAAAATACCATGGCACAAGATACGAATTTCCATTCCAAAAGGTACAAATGGGAGGATAGAAAGGAATGGGACCAAAACAAGTACAAACTCCAGCAGGGCAAACATGAAGTCCCATAGTTACATGTCCAGAGTCCTGGTGATCTGAGGCAAGATGTGAACTCCAAAGGGCTTGGTTGACTCTGCCCCTCTGATGATGTTGGTAGTTGTAGCTCTCAGGATTCCCTTTTGGGATGGCTTTGCTCACTCCTTGCAGCTTTCCTCAGACAATTAATGTTCCTGGCTTCTACAAACTTCTGGGATCTCCATTGCACCTTCAGCTTCACAGTCACAGCTTCACACATTACCCTCTCAGAGGCACACTGCCTGGCCTCCCAGGCCTTCTTCTGAAATGGATTGGAAGTCTTCCTAACCCCACAACTCTTACATTCTGCATGCACCTTGCCATGGATGATGGCAAGGTTTGCTGCCAACTGGAGCAGTAGCCAGGCTTCCTACTCTTTTGGCTGTTTAATGGTTGAGTGCCTGGATTCTGAGTGCTGTGAACCCAATCCTGAATAACAAATTCCCTAGGTAGCCACCATTCTAGAACATGGTGCGCTGGGGCACTCTTTCCTCAAAGCAAAGTCTTTCATCTTTGCAATTTGGGGGCTGAAAAGGGTAGAGTCCTGCTGGTTCTTGTGATACCTTCAGGCCATCTTTTCTATTGTTCTATTACTTTTCAGCAACAAAATTCTCCTCTGCTCCTTCTATGCAGACTATAACTTTATTGGATCTTCCTTTCTGGACAAATGCAAAATATATTAAATCATTCTGCTGGCCTCTTTGCTCTTGAGTCTCAACATAGATTTGGCTAGATGCCCCCAACAATAGCCATGCTTCAACATTAGATTGCCTTGAAATTTTTTCTGCCCAATTAATTAGCCCACCACAGTTAATATCAGTATTCTGCAAAGTCTGAACAGAAGCAAAATGCAAACAAATTTTCTGCCAAGAATAACACACATGGTCTGGAGTCCAATAGCCAATACTTCAGTCTTTTGTTCCTAACTGAAACCTCCTGAGCCTGGTCTTAATTAGATACATTTCTATGAGCATTCTAGTCTTCTCAGTTCTGACCAGAGTCTCTCATCAAGTTGAGCTTATAGCATTCTAGGGCTGCTACATCAGTTACCACCTCCAGACCTCCCAAATTCTTTCTGTATGCCACTTCCAAAGGCTTCTAAACCACAAGGCCAGGTAGCATCACAGCAATGACTCCACTTCTGCAGTACCAAGATCTGTCTTGGCTATTTTTCTCCTTGCTGAGACAAATATGTGATACCCGCAACTTAAAGGAGGAAAGGTGTATTTCAGGTCATAGTTTACAGAACTTTCAGTCCATAATTGGCTAGCTCCAAGGTAGGGTAACATGACATAGAGGAATGACAGTGGAGAAACAATCCATGGCAGAGCAGGCAAGAGGTAGAAGGCAGAAAGCAGCAGACAGTGAAGTCACAGCAGCAAGTTTCCCTTTCTCTTTTATCCCATCCAGGCTACAAGCCTTTTGGGTGGTGCCACTTATGCCTCGGGAGCCCTTTCCATTATCTACACCCAGAACTATGCTAAAGTAATCAGTAGACTAATCCAGTCCACATAGCCTTCATCCTATATCATATCCTTGATACACATTTACACACCCTAGATCCAGCTATTACAGACAGCTAAGTTATGTAGGAATATTATAGGCAGTCAGACAGGGATTGGCCCTTGTGAATGTCAGGGCAAAGGTAAAAACACATTGCAACTGTGGCCAGAGGCATATTTATTGAAGGCCAGGCCTCAAGATAAAGATGAAATCACCTGGCCTAAAATAAGTGCTAACACCTGGTCTAATGAAGTCTAGATGTGTCTACATCAGTCACCTCAGTGGGTGACCAAGACCCTCAGACTCATCCCTTCCTAAAAGTTCTTTGTTCCTTCCATGTACGCTTGCTACATGAATTGCTTCCTCATTGGATCAATGTTACCAAAGCAGCTATACTCATAATCTTATTGGCTGATCATAGCTGTAACCCACATTGTACTCACATGATTGTGCTCTATTAAACTTCCCCTGAGAAGCTGGGTCCTCAGCAACTCACTTTCTGGCCCCCTCCTGCCTCTCAGTAGCTGTATTTTTCCCCGTCAATAAATATTTCCTACTCTTAACCTCTGTTGTTTCTAGAATTCATTCTTATATTTTAAGAGAACATTAACTCGGTGTATCAGATATCTAACAGGTTGAGAGTTATAACATTTTCCTTATATCATATTGGAGGTCCTGGTATCATTTCCTATACCACAACCACCTCCAGAAACCCATCTATGACAGCATGAAGCTCTTGTGGGGACATCTAGACACAAGCCAACCTCCCAGTGTGGCTGAGAGAAATTCATATACCCCTGAGAAATAGGTGGAGATCTGAGAAAAGGATGATCAAAGATATCTTTGTCTTCCTCATGGACCACTCTAAACACCATAGTTTCTGGGTTTTCCCAGAGATAAAAGGTCACAAAAGCCTCAACATTACCAATTTCACTCCACCTTCTATACTTTATGCAGAAACAATTTAATTGAAAAAATGTATCATAATTTAAACTGTCATCCTATTCCCATCCCTCCCCATTCCTCAGTTCATACTGGAGCTAAACCATATGTCATTTTCAAATAGGGTCAAACTATTCCCACTGATCAAAGATACAGACCAGTGGCAAGGTCAGTGGGATCTGTGGCATGCTGTTCATGGTGTTTCCCATGGCTTGTCTTGGGGCTGAGAGAAAGAGAGAGATGGGCGGGCTAGGTTGTGGGTCCTTCAGATGGCATTCCATGCAGAAGGAGGAGACCCACTGAGTCCACAAAGCATCCCTGTGAGACTCAGTACTCATTACGCAGATGTCTGCTTGAAACTGGAGTGACACTGTAACATCTGAGGAGGGGTGCTTAGCATGTTGTGCCATGTCACCCCATGATTCTGGTCTGCAATCTTAAACCCAGTATCAGTAAAGCTACTCTAGATGAGTAGGGAGCATTCAAATATGAAATACTCATGGATTCTTGTCTGTACATCCTTTTTATTGAGTTCCTTGCCCCATGTAGGCTTCTGGAATCTGATTGGCTCCATGGATGTCTTTGATCATCCCCACAGATCTCTTCCTTTCCCTTGACCTTTCCTGTTATTTGGTGGAGGCTAGGATTGTGGGTGGTAGCTTAAGGACAAGTAGCTTAGGTTTAAGTATTAAGTACAGGGGTTTATATTGATCACTACTTGGGACCTTCCTAAGTTTAGTTTTTTTCTTGCCATTTCTTTCAAGTTGAGTCTAGCTGCCTTTGTCTTTCTAACTGCTTGAGCCTAATCTGCAGAAGCTGCCTCTAGCCACCCTTAGTAAATCTCTCCATTAACTTCTAACAAAGCTCAAGGAGGCCATCATCCTATCTTTTCCCTACATTTGGGGCCCTGTCCCTACAACACCAGTGTCTTTGCTAGAAGAATCAAGCTCCACTGAAGGCTCTTAGCCTTAGAACTCTCCCAACCATGGTCTGCTAACTCCGTAGAAAGAAGGGTAAAGTGCTCTAACCACTCCTTGAGAAACTTCCATGAGATCAGGGTGAGCCTCTCCCCATCCAGGACTCCCTTAGCCACTTAAAATACTTTTAAGAGATCAAGGAGGAGCCCTCATCTAGGGATTCTCTTATGTACAATAAACTCTAAAGAGATCAGGGTGGAGCTACTTGAGAAATAGTATCTCTTACCTTTACTCTGATAATGAAAACCTTGGTACTTTGTTTAAAGCAGTAGAGACAGAAAATTCTTTTTAAAAAGGAAAATAAATACTTTAGAAGTTCTAAGAAAAAGGATAGCTCTACTTTTGCAAACTCACAACCACTTGAGTTGAGCTTTACTGGATGTTCCTTTAATCTCCAGTTGTCTGACATATGTTTCTAAATTACCTGAATTTTCATTTGCAAATATACTAGGGTGTTGTTTTCTGACATGCTTGTATAATTAGCATTGTTTATAGTTTTGTAAATGTGGATAAAATTTCTGGATTAAAAAGTATTTTGTTTTGTTTTGTTTTTTGGTACTGGGGATTGAACTTGGGACCTTGCACTTGTGAAGCAGGCAGTGGCACCACTGAGCTAAATCCCTGGCCTAAAAGTATTAATTGTATCACAAAAAGGAGGGGGGTGTAATGTGATTCATGAAAGAAGAGGGAAAGAGGCTCATATGTTCCATAAAATCAGAGGCTTAGCTCCTATCTGCAAGGGTGAGAGTTCCTGGTGAAAATGAGGCCAGCTGGAAAAAGAAAATGGCAAACAAACTTGGCAGAACCATGTGACCCACTCACATGACCATATAAAATGGCCAAATTCATGTGGCCAGCCCATGTGACAAACTGAAATGGCTGACAATCGTGGCAAAAAGGTGGGCTGGAATAAAACAAGGCCTTACAAAAGCCACTCACTAATGACACCCACAGATAAAATGCCATCTAGGGGAAAAATACAGATGCAACTTTGAGCACAAAAGGGGTCAGCTATTTATGCAGAAGACCAAGTTACAAATAGCTAATTTTCCAAAAGAATGAAGAAGCTGAGCAAAGTTTCATAGTTAACAGAAACATGAGGACAAAAAGGTATACTAAACTGTAGTTTGCACACATAAAACCTGAACAATCTGTTCTGCAACTGGGTCAATAATAGGCTCTCTGGCAGCTGGTAACTGACTCCTACCTACAATGAGTTATCAAAAATGGGAACAAAGAGTCCAGGATTTAGCTCAGTGGTTTTGCTGCCTGCTACGCAAGCGCAGGGACCCGAGTTCAATCCTCGGTATAAAAAAAAGGGGGGGGGGGCAAAAAGGGGAGACAAACTTGAGGTGGATCTGTGGAACTCTTACTAGTTGGGAAAAATACAAAAGCCATGCACTTTCCCTGCCTCCTCCCATATGATGGTACACACTAGGAAACTGTTCTTGGAGTTATGAGAAAACTTCTTGAGTTCTACCTTACGGGAGAGAGAGAGAAAAGGAAAAAAACTAATCCAGTCTATTTCAGCTTGATTTCATAGATATAAAGGAGAGAGGGAAAAAAAATTTCCAAAAGGGCCTCAACTCTTGGCCAGCTCTACCAAACATGTGATCAGGTATTGGGGAACTGGAATCTCCTATGGTTGATTTCTAAGTTCTTTATGCCCTGAGCAAGGAATTGATCAAGAAAGTGCAAAAGGTACCAAGGTTTATGTTTATTCAAGGTAGATGAAGAAACAAGTTGTGCAGAACAAATAAAAGTAGGTTAAAAAGTACACTCTATAGCAGGAGAGCAGTCTACCATGTGAAAGAATACAGTAGTGGAGATTTCAATGGCAATTGTCTTTTTGTATATTTTACTCCTCAGGCTGGTACTGGGTCTAGGAGATCATTTGAAAAACTTACTTGAGTTCTTGCAAAAGGAAGTGAAGATGGCACTATCTGACTGGGTCCATGTGCAGGGTTTTGGGAATAGTTCTGCCCATGTGTCCTGGGATTCTGTAAATGGCAGGTCACACCCACTTCACCAGTCAGTTTTGCCACACCCTAATCTCCTGCCTCAATGTCAGATATTGACTGAGGCTGCCAGGAAGACCATGGCCTGAGGCCAAAACTGGAGCAGATCTTAGAGGGCTCATAGGTGCAAACTGCACACTTTTCAATACCAAGTTCTCTTTTGAAGAGAGATCTGAGTGATGTACTTCCCTGGCTCCCATAGCCCCTCAGAAACTAGGAAATATATAACTAGAGCTGAAAGGCTTCTCTCTGCTATTCTTGCCATTCCCTAAGAATAAATCACTCATTGCAATTTAAAGTAGGGGTCAAAAAATTTCCTAAGGGATCTAGTAAATATTTTAAGCTTGATAGGCCACATATGGTCTCTGGTACATATTCCTTAAACAGTATTTTAAAAATATAAAAACTAGCTGGGCATAGTGGCACCACATCTATAATCCCAGTACTCAGAAGAGGGTGAGATAGGAGGATTCTTTGAAATCGGAGGCCATCCTGGAATACATAGTGAGTTCAAGGTCTGCCTGAACTACATAGCAAGACCCTGTCTCAAAAAATCAAAATAAATAAATATAAAAATTATTTTTAGCTCTTTAAACTATAAAAAAGCAGGTTGCAGTTCAGATTGTGCCCATAGGTCATTGTTTGCTAATCACTAATTTAAAAGTTTACTATTCTCAGAATGCATTTATGACTTAATAAAGTCCAAGGCTCTTCCATAAAAGAAGGAAGCTTTCACTGTAGAACTTTAAAAGTAAGTAATTATGAGAAGAATAAGGTGACATTTCTGATTTCTCCAAATCATGAAGTTATTACTAAAGAATATTATAAATGCAAGAAATATAAAAATGAGAGTCCTGGCCTAAACTTGTCTTTGTTAATTTTATTGTCAGAGTAGAATATATAACAGGCACCTACTCATCCATCTGATACTTAATTAGCTTGGCTTGAAGAACGTGTGGTTTAAACAGTAAAAGGTGTGCTCTTTTTTTAAGATTTCAAATTTGTGCCATAAAACTTTAGAGTTACCTAGTTACTTAGTTCATTTTGTAACTTAGAGTTATCCAGATGGAG
The DNA here is from genome assembly GCF_053883595.1 of Heterocephalus glaber. NCBI lineage: Eukaryota > Metazoa > Chordata > Mammalia > Rodentia > Bathyergidae > Heterocephalus > Heterocephalus glaber. Next base: position 6,689,294 of record NW_028258403.1, on the reverse strand, counting down.
CATTTTTGATTAACATTTAACTTTTTTTTTCCAAAACCAAGGTGCACTCTAACTGCTCCTATTAAAGCAAACATATCCCATGTCCTGGAACTAATCAAATACATTGCTCAATTTAGCCTCCAGTGCAAACCTACATTTGCTTTTCTGGTCCTCCCTGGAGACTAAGGCTTTTCTGTTTTCAATAGTATCCATAAATCAGACAGACCAAATATTGCATCCTTGGGGAAATGTATTAACTGTGTGGTTTTGGCCAAGTTACTTAACATTTCTGAGATATAAGTGCCGCCTCTAAAATTGAGTGTAAAATGGCCTACCTCATTAAATTGTTGGGAGTTTTAAAAGAGTAACTTATGAAAAGTTCTAGCACTGTGCCAAGCATGTAGTACATATTCATAAAATAAGAGCTGCTTTAATAATATTCCCTCATTGCTCTGAACAAATTTTCTTGATGTGTCTCCTCATACTGGACTGTTAGCTCCCTCAGGTCTAGGATATCCATTATCCTTCTCCGCATCTTCAAGGCCCAGTATATTGCAAGCCTTAGTCAAGATTTATTGACCTAAACAAAATCATCACACAGGCCTACACCAATTAATAAGGGCCCTAATAGACTTACTAATGCATTTTCTGAACTCAAAGAAGCAAGGCTGCTGACTAGGTGATTTTGAAATTGTCCTAAAAAATTCTGAGTTGCTGTACTGCTACCAAGACTAAGAAGAAAAAGTTGCAAATAACCATAGGGTACCTGAAATTGGGTCACTGCTTGGAGAACGCTTAATGTGGTGGATTAAAGATGAAGCAAGCCCCTAATTGCGGCTTTAACTTCTGTATGTCAATGTCAGCACTACTCAGGGATAAACTTCTAAAATGATAATACTTTGATTTAGTATTAGACTTTTACCATTCAGTGCACTTTGCCACCTATTATTTTCTTTTATCCTCACAATGAGCCCAAGAGGGAGAGCAATTTTACAGATGAGCAAATAGTAGTACAGCAGGTTAAGTGACCGACAGAGGGTCACAAAGTGATTTTAATAGCAGAACCGGGCTCCCAGACAGGCTACAGAATCTCAATCCTGCACTTACTTCCTGGAACCTGTGTGTCCCCTTTCCTCACTCACAGGACAGGGCTACTCAGGGAACTGATTCCAGCTCAGTGTTGCCCAATGCCTGGGAAGAGAAACAGAAAGAGGAAGGGTGGGGAGGACGGATGGTAGGGAGGAAGGAGAGAGGGAGAGAGGAAAAGAGAAAAAGGAGAACTGGACTAGGTTAGAAGGAAGTTTTCTATGTAGTGACCTATTTTGTCTGGAGAACTATTCAGATATTTTAGTGGTAGTTACCTCAGTTGCTTTCAGAACTTCATAGGTCTAGATTAAAACAGTACCAAGATTGCTGAAGTAATATATAATATTTAATTATATCTATATCTATAGATATAGATATTTGTGTGTGTGTGAAGTCGTGTTTCCTGATCTTGCCAACTAGCTAATGAGCACATAAAGCTTGTGATTCATCATTGATCTTTGAAGGCCAAAAGTCACTTATTAAAAAGTTGTTTCTTGGGCCAGAGATTTAGCTCAGTGGTTTCACCACCTGCTGCACAAGCGCAAGGACCCGAGTTCGATCCCCGGTACCATAAAAAAAAAAAGAGTTACTATATATTATAAAAAGTCATTGAGGATATTTAAAAATGAGGATGAGGTACGCCCTACCGAGGTCCTAGGTCACTCGGAAGACGCCGAATCAGCCTGCTGCAGACAGGCAGGTCTGTGCACGCCCTACCGAGGTCCTGAGTCACACGGAAGATGCCAAATCACCCCACTGCGGACAGGCAGGTCTGCCCACACCCTACCGAGGTCCCCAGTCCTGCGGAACATGCCGAATCACACCACTGCAGACAGGCAGGTCTGCCCACACCCTGCCGAGGTCCTGAGTCACGTGTAAGACACCAAATAACCCCACTGCAGACAGGCAGCCACCTGATTCCACATTACCATGGCGCAGAGGACACCAGAGCACCAGACCAAGGTACTGAGTCCCACTGTTCCCGGCCCAGAGGTAGGGGCTTCTGAGCCATCGTCCCACTGTTCCTGGTCCAGAGGAAGGGGCTTCCCAGTTACCATCCCTCCCGCTGCTCCCAGCCCAGGGGAAAGAGCTTTTGGGCCACCTTCTGTCCCGCCGCTCCTGGCCCAGAGGAAGGGGCTTCCAGGCCACCATCCCTCCCACCGCTCCTGGTCCACAGGGAGGGGCTTCTGAGCCACTATCCCACTGCTGCTGGTCCAGAGGAAGGGGCTTCCTGGCCACCATCCCTACTGCTGCTCCCGGCCCCAGTCCCACCTCACCCAGCTCAGAGGAGGTAATCCCTGAAGGCACTAACAGCCCCCCACCCCAGTCAAAATGAGAAAACACATAAATAAGTCTCAAAACCAGACTTCCAGATCACCTACAGCAACCCCAAAGGGAAATGAGATGGAACACTCTGATACTCAACCACCTGGACCCACTGAACTGGCAAGAAAAGGGGATCTGGAAAAAATGAAATCAGAAATAATTTCTCAGATAAAAGGAGAAATTATGCCCTTAGTGCAAGACATGATTAATAAATCTAGAGAGGAGCTGAGGAACATGATGGAATCCCAACATAAGAAACAAATGGAATCCATAAAACAGATGCAAATAGATATCCAGGACATGAAAAACTCTGTTGAAAGTCTACACAGCAGAAAGAGCCAGTGTGAGGACAGAATTTCAGATATAGAAGATAACATTGCAATTAGTGACCAGGAAAAGAAAAATTGCTTCAAAATTATAAGGGAACATGAGAAATCAATCCAGCAGCTGCTAGATGATGCAAAAAAGAATAACATAAGACTGATTGGGCTCAATGAAGAAACAGGAGAGAGTGCAGATGACATAAAAATATCTCTTCACAGAAATAATGGCAGAAAACTTCCCAAGCAAGGGAAAAGAGCTTGACATACAGATAAGTGAGGCATATAGGACTTCAAATAGCCTTGATCAAAAAGAATCTACCCATACACATATAATTCTTAAGATTCCAGAAACACAACAAAAGAACAAAGTTCTCCAAGCAGTCAGAGAAAAGAAACAAATCACATACAAAGGAAAGCCCATCAGAATCACAGCAGACTTCTCAACACAAACCATCAAGGCAAGAAGAGCTTGGAGTGACATATTCCAAGCCCTAAAAGAAAACAGCCTCCAACCCAGATTGATGTACCCTGCAAAACTATCTTTCAAAATGGATGGAGAAATAAGATACTTTCATGACAAAGAGCACCTTAAGAACTTCGTGAACAGCAAACCAGCACTCCAAAGAATTTTACACAATATCCTAGGAAAAGACATTGAGGATCACAACCCCAGGAAGCAAAGCAGAATGAACCCATCTGGCATGACAAGAAATTAAATATAAAGGGGGAGAACCAACAAAAAGAAAAAGTCATGGCAATGACAAGTCAATACGTTTCAGTTATAACCATCAACGTTAATGGTCTCAATTCACCAATCAAAAGAAATAGACTGGCAGAATGGGTCAAGAAGCAAAATCCAACAATATGCTGCATACAAGAAACACACTTAATTCAAAAGGAAACTCATAGACTGAAAGTTAAAGGGTGGAAAACAATACTCCATGCGACAGGAACCCGAAAAAAAAGCAGGAGTAGCTATCCTCTTTGCAGATCAAGTAGATTTCAAACTAACACTAATTAAGAGAGATGAAGAAGGACACTACGTCCTTGTAAAGGGAAGAATCCAAGAGGAAGAGATGAAAATCATAAATATCTATGCACCAAACACTACTGCACCCAACTATATAAAACAAATACTAATGGACATGAAAAGTCATATATGCACTAAGACAATTGTAGTGGGGGACCTCAACACCACACTGTCACAAATAGATAGATCAACTAGACTAAAAATAAGTAATGAAATACTAGAACTCAATCAAACTCTTGAACAAATGAACTTAACAGATGTTTACAGAGTCTTCCACCCCACAAAATCAGAATACACATTCTTCTCAGCTGCACATGGGTCATTCTCAAAAATAGACCACATACTCACACATAGAACATGTTTACGTAAGTGCAAAAGAATTGAAGTTATCCCCTGTACATTATCAGACCATAGTGCAAAGAAATTGGAGATCCATAGCAAAAGAAACTCAAAAAATTTCATAAACACTTGGAAATTGAACAACACACTTCTGAATAACCAATGGGTCACAGAGGAAATTAAAGAAGAAATCAGACAGTTCCTTCAATTAAATGACAATGACAATACAACATATCGGAATCCATGGGACATAATGAAAGCAGTCTTACAAGGGAAATTCATAGCAGTGAATACGTATATTAGGAAAACAGAACAAGCCCAATTAAACAACCTAATGCTGAACCTCAAGTTTCTAGAAAAAGAAGAGCAGGACAACCCCAAAGCTCATACAAGGGAAGAAATTATAAAGATCAGAGGAGAAATCAATGCAATGGAGACTAAGAGAATGATACAAAAAATCAATGAAGCCAAAAGATGGTTCTTTGAAAGAATAAACAAAATTGATAAACCCTTAGTCAATCTTGTCAGAAAAAGGAAAGAAAAGGCCCAAATCCATGCAATTAGGAATGAAAAGGGTGAAACTACAAAAGAGCCAGCAGAAATCCAGAGGATCATCAATACCTACTTCTAGAACCTATATGCCAATAAGATGGACAACACAGAAGAAATGGACAGATTCCTAGATACATATGAATGACCAAAGTTGAATGAAGAAGACCTAAAAATTCTGAACAGCCCAATATCAACCAATGAAATTGAAAACGTAATTAAAAACTTATCACCTAAGAAAAGCCCGGGCCCTGATGGCTTCACTGCTGAATTCTACAAGACATTTAGAGAGGAACTGCTGCCACTACTGTTTAAACTCTTCAATGCAATTGACAGGGAAGCAATACTCCCAAATTCATTCCTGGAAGCAAGCATCACCTTGATCCCCAAATCAGAGAAACACCCAAACGAAAAGGAGAACTATAGGCTAATCCCACTAATGAACATAGATGCAAAAATCCTTAAAAAGGTAATGCCAAACAGAATGCAGAAGATCATTAAGAAGATCATACACCCTGATCAAGTAGGATTCATCCCAGGGATTCAGGGATGGTTCAATATATGAAAATCAATCAATGTAATACACTGTATCAATAGGGCCAAGGACAAAAACCATATGATTATCTCCATAGATGCAGAAAAAGCATTTGACAAAATCCAACATGCATTTATGATAAAAACCCTACAAAAAATTGGAATAGATGGTCTCCACCTCAAACTGATAGAAGCCATCTATGAAAAACCAACAGCCAATATCATACTAAATGGTCAAAAACTGAAATCCTTCACACTAAAATCAGGAACAAGACAAGGATGTCCACTATCACCACTCTTGTTCAATATAGTCTTGGAAACATTAGCCACAGCAATTAGACAAGAGAAAGAAATAAAAGGAATAAAGATAGGTAATGAAGAAGTCAAATGGTCATTATTTGCAGATGACATGATACTCTATATAGAAGACCCCAAGAACTCCACCAAAAGTCTTCTAGACTTAAAAACCAAATTCAGTCAAGTAGCTGGTTACAAGGTGAACACACAAAAATCATAGTTTTCCTCTACACGAACAGAAGACTCACTGAGAGAGAAATAGGGCAAATAATTCCTTTCACAATAGCATCCAAAAAACTGAAATACCTAGGAATCATCCTAACAAAAGAAATCAAAGACCTCTTCTCTGAAAACTATAGCACTCTGAAAAGAGAGATTGAAGATGATATCAGAAAATGGACAGACATCCCCTGCTCCTGGGTAGGAAGGATTAATATAGTGAAAATGGCCATCCTTCCAAAACTGCTATATAGATTTGATGCAATTCCAATTGAGATCCCAGCAGCATACTTCATAGACCTCGAGAAAAAAATCCAAAAATTCATTTGGAGCAAGAAGAGACCCAGAATAGCAAAAGCAATTCTAGGTAACAGAGACATGGCAGGGGGTATCACAATCCCCAACCTACAACTATACTACAAAGCTACTGTGATAAAAACACCATGGTACTGACAAAGAAACAGACCTGAGGACCAGTGGAACAGATTAGAAGGTGCAGAAACAACACCAGACACACTCAGCCATCTCATCTTTGATAAAGGAGCCAAACACCCTCACTGGAGGAAAGATAGCCTCTTTAATAAATGGTGCTGGAAAAATTGGGTTTCAACTCACCAAAGATTAAAACTAGACCTGTATCTCTCACCATGCACTAAACTAAAGTCAAAATGGATTAAAGATCTAAATATTAAAATAGGAACTCTGAACCAGTTGGAACAGAGGTTAGGTAGAACCCTTGAAGACATCGGTGTAGGAAAAGATTTTATGAACAAAACTTCAGTTGCCCGTGAACTAGCACAAACCATCAACAAATGGGATCTCTTCTTATTAAAAAGCTTCTGCACAGCAAGAGAAACCACCAGCAGTGTGAAGAGACAATCCACAATGTGGGAAAAAATCTTCACCTGCTCTTCCTCAGACAAAGGTCTACTATCTCGAATCTATTAAGAACTTCAAAAGATCAGATCTCCCAAATTTAAAGACCCAATCGAAAAATGGGCATCTGAAATGAACAGACATTTCTCAGACAAAGAAGTAGAAATAGCAAATAAATACATGAAAAACTGTTCAACATCACTAGTCATTCGAGAGATGCAAATGAAAACAATGCTGAGATTCCACTTCACTCCAGAAAGAATGGCTGCTGTCATAAAATTAACCAATAACCAATGCTGGCAGGTCTGTGGGGAAAGAGGAACCCTGCTCCACTGCTGGTGGGAGTGTAGACTGGTGCAACCACTGTGGAAATCAGCATGGAGATTCCTCAAAGAACTAGGACTGGAAATCCCATTTGACCCCACTATTCCACTGCTGGGGATCTTCCCCAAAGAATTAAAAGAATCATTCCACAGTGATATATGTGCACCCATCTTCATAGCAGCACAGTTTGTAATAGCTAAAACTTGGAAACAGCCCAAATGCCCATCAACTGGAGACTGGATAAAGAAAATGTGTTTTTTTTATAAAAGGGAGTACTACTCAGCCATAAAAAATGAGAAATTAGAGACATTTATAGCTAAGTGGATGCACATTGAGGCAATACTCTTAAGTGAAATAAATAGGACACACATGTGTAAATACTGAATAGTTTCTCTGGTGTGAGAAACTGAAAGTGTAAATAAGGACTAAATGTATAATAGGTCATGTGAAATAGGAAGAAAAGGGGGTAAAGGGGAAGGAAGTGGGAGGACTAGGGGAAAGGATAGAAGGGAATGGGATTAATATGAGAAAATGGAAAAATAGGGACAAAATCTTTGTAAATAGGGAGGAATGGAGGGGTTGAAGGGAGGGCTGGGCAAGGGTGAAAAACAAGAACCAAGAGAGACTATGTAAAGGTGCAAATTTCCAATGATGAATGTCATTATATTGTATACCTAAAATGTACCAATGATTAGAATGAGTAATTGAAAATGTAAAATAGGAAGAAAAGGTCCAAAGGGGTAGGGGTAGTGGGAGGCACAGGGGAAAAGAAAGAAGGGAAAGGAAAAAATGATGAGAAATGGAAAAAATGGAAATAAAGTCTTTGTAAATAGGTAAGGGTGGAGGGTGTGAAGGGAGGGCTACGAATGGGGAAAAATAAGAAAAAAGATGCATTATATAAAGGTACAATTCCCAATGAGAAATGTAATTGTGTTGTATACCTACAATGTACCAATAAAAGAATTTAATACAAAAGAAAAATAAAGATGAGGATGAGTCCAATAGATGCTGCTTTTATTAGAACAGTCTTTACAGTTTTCAAAGAACCTCTAGCATATCTTTCCTGAGTAATGGGTCCCTTTAACAGGGTGTTAGGAAACTATGGACCTTATTTCCATAAAAATGGAATATGTGCATTAGGCACATAACATAGAGGCAATTTTACATACAATTGTGGGAAAATTGGAGATGGGATTAGTGTTTTTTAGGAGGATTTAAAAGGAGCCAGGTAAAAATGTTTCATTGATAAATTATAACATTTCCCACTGACAACAACTTTGTGAGGTATGTAAGCAGTTATTATCTATCCTGTTTTACACATGAGGAGATTAATAACTCAAAAACTTAAGTGACTTCTCTAAGGGAAATAGTTAATTAGGCAGAACTAATATCAGCTTCCCTGACTAGTTCCTTGGAGCTCCTTCCCTATATCAAGGTGCCCAAGTTATAGGTGAAGACACAAAAATTGTCCCAAGAAATGATTTGACTTCTGCAGATATGCATCAGTTCAAGAAAGTAATAGCTTTCCCTTTCCCTGTCATAAATATTATTTAAAATACTGCTCTTTAACCCTCCAGAGCATTTAAAAAATCACCCAAAAAAATCCCCCTATATTACAGCAAAGCCCAAATTGAGATGCTAATCATGGATAAACTTAGCCATCATCTTTGAATTCATGATCACTAAATTCTGTGTGAATAATGGAGGCATTTTCCAAAGAATAAAAATGGTGTTAAAGCAGGTAAGTTCTCTGATAGATGAAAGTGGGAGGCTGGCTGTGGGAGTGCAGAGGAGAAAGCTGGCAAGAACCCAGGCATGAGCTTGTGGAGGCTTCAGCAGGTGGTGGTAGGAGAAGGCAGAGTCATAGATTCTGTTAGCACTCTAAAGGTGCAGCCAATCTTTTGTGGATGAATGATAGTAAATATGAGCAAAAAGAAATAGTCAAGGATAAATACAAACTCTATTCTGATCAACTGGACAGCTGCAGTTGACATTAACTGAAACTGAAAAGATGGGGTCTATAGTTAGCTTTTGGACATGTTCAGTTTTATACATCTCTTAGGTACCCAAGTGGACATATCTACTGCAAGAGGTAATTGACGAAATACTTGTAAGTCCTGAGTTCTTCCATCCAAGTACAAACCAGGCTCTACCCTGCTTGGCTTCTGAAATTGAGTATGTTCAGGGTAGTATGGCCATAGACAGTCCTGGGTTCTAAGAAGAGGTCTATGCTGGACATAAACATTTAGAGACCATGGTGCATCAATGCTATTTAAAGATACAAGAGTAGGTGAGGTCACCAGATGAGTTCAGATAAGGGAGAGGTTCAAGGATTGAGCCCCAATGTTAAGCAGTTCACTGCCTTCAGCAGAAGAATCTTGGGTCACATGTCCATGCAAGAACCAGTCACAGGGGCCTGGGCAATGTTGTGTACAGATAGGTAGAGGCCTGATGTGTCTGAAACAATCACTATGGGGGGAAATATGGGATTAGCTTTAGTCACTTCAGAAGTTGTAGGGAAGGAGGCAAGGCCAAACCCACCCAAGCCACATGGGTCAACACAGAGGAGTGGAGCAGATGCTGGTGAGGGCACCACAACGCTCATCACATAAACTGTATATCTTTAGGTTTTTTGTTGTTGTTGTGAGAGTTTGGATATGAAGATTAAACAAACCTGCACTAAATGTTGGTGTTATTACCAACAGTAAGATTTTGTGAAGGCTACTGAACTTTTAAAACATTTGTATTTATTTGTAAAGTTGGAATAATAACAGCTCCTTCTACCTAAGGAGATATCTGCAAGAAGTCCACTGAGCTACTACATAGTATACAACATAATGCTTGTTACTCGGGAAGTACTCAGCAGTATTAATTAATAATATTTTCCTGTCCTGGGTTTCCCAAGAGTACAGCTAGAAGCAAAGCCCCATCTATGTGCAGGTAGATGCATCGTTTGGGAAGCCCTACTAGTGTGCAGGAGTAAAGGAAGGACGCAAGACACAATTGGTCATCAGTAAGAGTGACAGGGGATGGTTTGCTCTGGTCCTTCTGAAGAATATTGTAAAACATGCCTTGGAATTGTCTATCCTGGATAACTATTATACTATTATTATTATTATTGTTGTTATTGTAATTATTATATTACTGTCATTATTAAAAGTATTATTAGTATGCATCTCCGCTGAATCCTGTATCAGAGACACTTAGGTATAGTTGTTCTCCATGAGGTTTTTGATCTTCTGCAGGCTAATTCCTTTTCTTCTTTTCATACCTATAAGTCAGTGTTTTGTACATAGAATGTAGTCAGTATTTGTCAAATTAAAATGAACTAATGTGACATGATGAATATTTGAAATATGTATGTTTGGGGTATGTATGTGAGCCCTTTCTGTACTTTATATTCTCTTCTGGCAATTTGAAAGTAGAAATATGATGTAAAAACCTTGAACTGCTTTATTTCCTTTGGCTCTATGCTGGAAAAAAATAACAGCAGAAGAAATAAAACCCTGATTTTGTTCAAATAGCAATAAGACTGAAAAAATTTTTTCTTCTCTAATTGCTTCCCCAGCTACCTTTCGTAGATTCACAAGAATTAGTGTTGGGAGAGGTACAGCTTAACTGGATGTGCAAAGCTGTGCCCCTCTGAGCTTCATTACAGCCTTGGAGAGGAGAGGGCTATGGGCAGAGGCCCCTTGTCCAAAGCTCTGAATGCCCATAAGTCTCTCACATATGCTAAGTTCAGCCCACCTCTGCCCCCCTCTGTGGACTGAGTTGCTCATGTGCTTTCACTTTTCACCCTAGTTAAGCAGAATCCCATTAGCCTGGATATGTGAGACTGGATTACATTTCACCTCAGCTCCATCTGATCAGTGTTTTCCCACATGAGAGCAGGTTTTCATCCTTTTTGGTACCCATGAGAACTATGTGCAAAGATAATACAAAGACAGTGAACATCAGCCCTCTATCGAGATGCCTAAGTCACTACCCACATTGTATAATTGGAGGGCAAATCTTTCCCACAGTTCATAGTTGACAGCCCATTATTTGTACTTCATTCTTTTTTTTTCTGTTTCCTTTCTGGTGCTGCATCTTTTCTGGTTTTTTGTTTGTTTTGTTTTGTTGTTGTTCTGTTTTGCTTTGTCTTGTTTTTTTAGTTTTGTTTTGGAGACAGTCTCACTTTGTAATTCAGGCTGACCTCAAACTTGGAGCAATACTCCTGCTTCAGCCTCCGGAGTGTTGAGGTTACAAGTGTGTGCCACTACACTCAGCTTCAGTGCTGCATCTTTGAGAGAGATTAACTTGTTTGTAAGGAATGATATTGAACACATAGATTAGTTTCTTTTCCATTGGTGGGACAAAATACTTAACACCCACAAGCTACGAGAGAGGTTCATTTTGTCTTTCTGTTTCAGAGATTTTAGTCCATGGCTGGCTGGCTGGCTTCAAGAAAGAGACATTAAGGCAGAAGGATGTGGTAGAGGAATGCTACTTAACTCATGAAGGCCAGAAAGCTGAGTTGGTTTGAAAAAACCAGAACAGAAGGGATCGAGGACCAGGCATAGTCTCCAAGGTCATGTCTCTATGACCCTCTTCCTCCAGCCAGGCCTCACCTCCTAGTAGCCCATTCAGTTATTGTTGAGTGAGTGTCCTCACAATCCAGGCAGCTTTCCAGGAGTCTCTTGATCCAGTCACGTTGACAATCAAGAATAATCAGCACAACACACTAAGTCTGATATTTTAATTGACTGTCAGTTGACTGTTACTTGGTCAAGTGTTGGTGAAGCTGTGCATTCATTCTCCCCTTGGGGGAAGACAAAGCCAAACAAAGGCAGGAGGCTAGAGGCTGGGGGTTGGGGATGGGTGGCAGAAAGCCTGCAGAGGACTGAAGATACTACACACCTTCACTCCAGGGATTGTATTAGTCAATCCTAAAAGTGGGATCTGATGAGCTTTTTCAAATCCTTACAGCGACAGTGCAGGCCTCTTGCTTTCTGTGGGACAAGTACCAAGTAAATACTGTCTTCAATCATGGGAGGCAGCAGTGGCCAGAAGTGAGAAACTGACCAAGCCAAGAGATGAGCCTGACATACACAAATGCTTCTCTTCCACATTGAATAACCCTCCCTGTTCTCCCAGATGAAAATTTAGAGATATCTGTTCATATCATCTTTCTAAAATGCCATTAACTCTTTTTCAGATCCATTGCCTTTTACAAAAACAAGGCCCTTAACAAATTTAAGCAAAATGTAAAAAATATTTCCTCTGTAATTCTGAAGGCTTTTATCAGGTTGTCCTTTGGGAAGAAAGAAATTTAGTGTAAACAAGGGGTCTTTTTTTTTTCTTTCCTTGTCATCAGCCTTGCCTTTTTTGCTGAATTTTCCCCACTCTTCTGTTTCCCTTTGTCCCAAGAATCTGGGCTTCTGTCTGCCTTCTTGCTAGAAGTGCTCACAAGCAGGTATTTGACCTGTGCTTTCAATTTAATCTACTCACCACCACCACAAGTCCAGTTATTCTCTTTGGGGAATTTACATGTCAATCTCATTTCTAATTGAGGAATGATAAGCTTCTATATTTGTTACATGCATTTCAGAGATTCTTACCAGTTAATCAACAGATATTTCTCAATCACCAATCTACAGAGATGAAAATACACTGTCTTTCCAGATGAAGTCTACACTGCAGAGGCAACGGTAAACAGGTAATGAAAGTGCAATCCAATAAACAACTCCACAAAGTTGTAAGTAGAATGCTACTAGGTACTACTAGAGGTAGAAGACTCTCTCTGAGAACTCTGGATATATTGAGAAGAAATATTGACCAGTACCATACAAACTGAATAGGATCTCCATAAAGAGAGCACTTCATGGACAACATATCTGTCCAGAACACAAGAACATATGCAATGGACACAGAGATTTAAAACTGTTTAGTATGTAGAGAAGAGTGAAAAACAGCAGTGGCCATCAGCAGTTGCAATGAGGGTGGTCAAGGAAGCCTTAAAACAATGTTGGGTCAGGGGTGACAGAGTGGAATGTTCTTGAATGTGGACTGTGACTACAGCCAACAAAGGCTTATAAACTTCCAGATGATGTGACTCTATTCTGAAGAGGATTATTGTGGAGAAAATATGAAAGTTTTGTCACAGCTAGAAAAGACTAGGCTCTGGTACACCAGTTAGGAGGCAGTGAGCAAGTAGCAAAAAAACCAGAAGGATAAAATCTGAAACATTCCTCAGCAGAAGTGGCAGGATGAAAGTTGTCCTTACCGGAGTCAACCCAGATCCAAAGCCACCTCAAAATGCCCTGCTCACAGAAGAGACTACATGTGTATGTTGCCAATGGCTTTTAATTCTAAACTAGTATTTAGATTTTCAAACCTTATCCTAATTTGCTTATCACTTTGGTTTTTAAGATTTTTCTCCACTTAGTCCATCTACTATGCAAATACCTGTTTCCAGCATCTCAAAAACCATCTGGCTATGTTTTAACAAGAAAATGTTTTTCTTACCTGACAAAGACTGATTTTTAGAGCTGCCATTACTGATAACAGATGTTGAAACATTTCAACTTACTTTTTATTTCTTTTTTCTTCAAGATTTTTAAATGGGTTTTAAAAACATTTTATATAGTTTTTAGCCTCAGTATGTTTTTCCTAACATCATTACTTCTCTTCTTCCAATGTACAATAAAAAAAATTAACAACTCCTGTTACTGTTTATTTCCCATCTGCTAGAGATGATATAAAATTTCAGATATGCTTATAAAATACCTACCAAACATACCAAATATAATCTATAGTATACTAAACATTATGTTCATTGTATGTATTTTATGTACCACTTCTGGCTAAACTGTGCATTATTATGGCAAAAGCTATTCTATTTAACCTATTGTAATTTTACAGTGCCACTGAAATTGAATTGGGATATCATGCATATATACAGTACAGAGCATCTGAAGTTTTTCTGCACTTCAATAATGAAATATAGTCTATTTTTTTAAAGAACATCAAAATTGGTGTTGATGAGCATGTTGCATTCAATATAAAGTATGAACTTTAAAGAACTTAGCATGTGAAATAACAAAGATGTTAGGGTACATTTGTTTACTTTTTTTTTTTCCTTAACATAGTACCATTCCAAGTGACATGCAGCAGAAGCAGAAGGGAAAAGAGTAAATAATCACTGCTTTCAGGCGTCATGCTTCTGTTTTGCCTTCAACCCTGAGATCCAGCTTCTGCAGCTCAAGACAGGAGAGGAACAGATTACTACAGTTTGAGAGTCCAGAGGAAGGGGCTTCCGGCCAGCCATTCCAAGGCTCCCAGCCCAGAGGAAGGGGTTTCTGGGCCACTGTTCCACCACTCCCAGCCCAGAGGAAGGGGCTACCAGGCCACTGTTCCACCATTCCCACCACAGAGGAGGTGAGCTGTGTGGGTGCCAACAGCAACGCCCCCCCCATTGAAATGAGAAGACACGTAAACAAGTCTCAAAACCAGACTTCCAGATCACATACAGCAACCCAAAAGAGAAAGGAGATGGAACATTCTGATACTCCACCACCTGGAATCCCTGAACTGGCAACAAAAGAGGATCTGGAAAAAATAAAATCAGAAAAAATTTCTCACATAACAGCAGAGATTGTGCCAATACTGCAAGACATGATTAAAAAATCTAGAGAGAACACAGACAAAAAAAATCGAGGAGCTGAGGAACATGATGGAATCCCAACATGGGAAACAAATGGAATCCATAAAACAGATATAAACAGATTTCCAGGAGATTAAAAACTCCCTTGAAAGACTACCCAGCAGAATGAGCCAATGTGAGGACAGAATTTCAGATATAGAAGATAAGATCGCAATTAGTGACCAGGAAAAGAAAATTCAAAATTGTAAGGAACCACAAGAAATCAATCCAGCAGCTGCAAGATGATGCAAAGAAGAATAACATAAGACTGATTGGAGTCAATGAAGAAACAGGAGAGAGTGCAGATGAAATAAAAAACTGTTCACAGAAGTAATGGCAGAAAACTTTCCAAGTAGGGGAAAAGAACTTGACATACAGATGAGTGAGGCATATAGGACTCCAAATAGCCTTGATCAAAAAAATCTACACATAGGCATATAATAGTTAGGATTCCAGAAACCCAACAGAAGAGCAAAATTCTATAAGTAGTGTGAGAAAAAAAAATCACATACAAAGGAAAGCCCATCAGAATTACAGCAGACTTCTCAGTGCAAACCCTTAAGGCAAGAAGAGCTTGGAGTGATGTATTTCAAGCCCTAAAGGAAAACAGCTTACAATCCAGAGAGATGTACCCTGCAAAACTATCTTTCAAAATTGATGGAGAAACAAGATACTTTCATGACAAATAGCACCTTAGCACTTCATGAATACCAAACCAGCACTCGTAAATATTTTAAACAATACCCTAGGAAAAGGCAATGAGGATCACAACCCCAGGAAGCATAGCAGAATGAATCCATCTGGTGCAACAAGAAATTAAATGTAAAGGGGGAGAATCTAACAAAAAGAAAAAATGACAATGAAAAGTCAATATGTATCAGTTATAACCATCAATGTTAATGGCCTCAACTCACGAATCAAAAGAAGTAGACTGGCAGAATGGGTCAAGAAGCAAAATCCAACAATATGCTGCATACAAGAAACACACTTAATTCAAAAAGAAACTCATAGATGGAAAGTTAGAGGGTGGAAAACAATACTCTATGTGACAGGAACCTGAAAAAAAACAGGAGTAGCTATCCTCTTTGCAGATCAAGTAGATTTCAAACCAACACTGATTAAGAGAGACAAAGAAGCACACCACATCCTTGTAAAGGGAACAATCCAACAGGAAGAGATGACAATCATAAATATCTATGCATCAAACACTAGTGTGCCCAACTACATAAAACAAATACTAACGGACATGAAAAGTCATATATGCACTAATACAATAGCAGTGGGGTACATCAATACCCCACTGTCACAAATAGATAGATCAACTAGACAAAAAGCAAGTAATGAAATACTAGAACTCAATTGAGCTCTTGAATGATGTTTACAGAGTGTTCCACCCCAAAATATCAGAATACACATTCTTTTCAGCTGCACATAGGTTGTTCTCCAAAATAGACCACATACTCACTCATAGAACATGTTTCAGTAAGTGCAAAGAAACCAAACTTGTCCCCTGTATATCATCAGACCATAGTGCAATGAAATTGGAAATCAATAGCAAAAGAAACCACAAAAATTTCATAAACACATGGAAATTGAACAACACACTTTTGAATACCCAATGGGTCTCAGGGGAAATTAAAGAAGAAATCAGACAGTTCCTTTAATTACATGACAATGACAATACAACATATCAGAATCTATGGGACACAATGAAAGCAGTCTTATGAGAGAAATTCATAGCAATGAATACTCATTAGGAAAACAGAGCGAACTCAATTAAACAACCTGATGCTGAACCTCAAGCTTCTAGAAAAAGAAGAGGACAAACCCAAAGCTCATACAAGGGATGAAATTATAAAGATCAGAGGAGAAATTAGTTAAATGGAGATGAAGAGAATGATACAAAAAATTAATGAAAACAAGAGTAGGTTCTTCAAAAGAATAAACATAATGGACAAACCCATAGCCAACCTTATCAGAAAAAGGAAAGAAAAGGCCCAAATACATGCAATTAGGAATGAAAAGGGTGAAATTACAACAGACTCAGCAAAAATCCAGAGGATCATCAATACCTGCTTCCAGAACCTATATGCCAATAAGATGGACAACACAGAAGAAATGGACAGATTCCTAGATACATATGAATTACCAAAGTTGAATGAAGAAGACCTAAAAATTCTGAACAACCCAATATCAACCAATGAAATTGAAAATGTAATTAAAAACTTATCACCTAAGAAAAGCCCGGGCCCTGATGGCTTCACTGCTGAATTCTACAGGACACCTAGAGAAGAACTACTGCCACTACTGTTCAAACTCTTCAATGCAATTGAAAGGGAAGCAATACTCCCAAATTCATTCCTGGAAGCAAGCATCACCTTGATCCCCAAAGCAGAGAAAGACCCAACTGAAAAAGAGAAATATAGGTCAATCTCACTAATGAACATAGATGCAAAAATCCTTAATAAGATACTGGCAAATAGAATGCAGAAGATCATCAAGAAGATCATGCACCCTGACCAAGTGGGATTCATCCCAGGGATGCAGGGATGTTTTAACATATGCAAATCAATCAATGTAATACACTATATCAATAGAGTGAAGGACAAAAACCATATGATTATTTCCATAGACACAGAAAAAGCATTTGACAAAATCCAACATGCATTTATGATAAAAACCCTACAAAAAATTGGAATAGATGGTCTCCACCTCAATCTGATAAAAGCCATCTATGAAAAACCAACAGCTAATATCATACTAAATGGTCAAAACCTGAAATCCTTCACACTTAAATCAGGAACAAGACAAGGATGTCCACTATCACCACTCTTGTTCAATATAGTCTTGGAAACATTAGCCACAGCAATTAGACAAGAGAAAGAAATAAAAGGAATAAAGACAGGAAATGAAGAAGTCAAATGGTCATTATTTGCAGATGACATGATACTCTATATAGAAGACCCCAAGAACTCCACCAAAAGTCTTCTAGACTTAATAACCAAATTCAGTCAAGTAGCTGGTTACAAGGTCAACACACAAAAATCAATAGCTTTCCTCTACACGAATAGCAGACTCACTGAGAGAGAAATAGGGCAAATAATTCCTTTCACAATAGCATCCAAGAAACTGAAATGCATAGAAATCAACCTAATGAAAGAAGTCAATGGCCTCTTCTCTGAAAACTATAGCACTCTGAAAAGAGAGATGGAGGATGATATCAGAAAATGGAAAGACATCCCATGCTCCTGAGTAGCAAGGATCAATATAGTGAAAATGGCCATACTTCCAAAACTGCTACATAGATTCAATGCAATCCCAATGGAAATCCCAGGAGCATACTTCACAGACCTTGAGAAAACAATCCAAAAATTCATTTGGAACAAGAAGAGAGCCAGAATAGCAAAAGCATTTCTAGGTAAAAGAGACATGGCAGGAACCATCACAATCCCCAACTTGAAACTATACTACAAAGCTACTATGATAAAAATAGCATGGTACTGGCAAAGAAAGAGACACGAGGACCACTGGAACAGATTAGAAGATGCAGAAACAACTCCAGACACACTCAGCCATCTCATCTTTGACAAAGAAGCCAAACACCCTCACTGGAGGAAAGACAGCCTCTTTAATAAATGGTGCTGGAAAAAATTAGGTTTCAACTTGCCAAAGATTAAAACTAGATATAGATCTCTCACCACGCACTAAACTAAAATTGAAATGGATTAAGGATCTAAATATTAAAATAGAAATGCTGAATCGCCTGGAGCAGAGGTTAGCTAGAACTTTTGAATATACTGGTGTAGGATAAGATTTTATGGACAAAATCTTAGTTGCCTCTGAACTAGCACAACAATCAACAAGTGGGATCTCTTCTTATTATAAAGTTTCTGAACAGCAACAGAAACCACCAACAGTGTGAAGAGACAACCCACAATGTGGGAAAAAATCTTCACCTGCTCTTCCTCAGACAAAGGGCTACTATCTTGAATCTATAAAGAACTTAAAAAGACCAGACCTCCCAAATTTAAAGACCCAATCCGAAAATGGGCATCTGAAATGAACAGACATTTCTCAGACAAAGAAGTAGAAATAGCAAATAAATACATGAAAAACTGTTCAACATCACTAGTCATTCGAGAGATGCAAATGAAAACAACGCTGAGATTCCATCTCACTCCAGAAAGAATGGCTGCTATTATGAAATCAACCAATAACAAATGCTGGTGGCGCTGTGGGGAATAAGGAACACTGCTCCACTCCTGGTGGGAGTGTAGACTGGTGCAAGCACTGTGGAAATCAGTATGGAGATACCTCAAAGAACTAGGATTATAGGTCTCATTTGATCCAGCTATTCCCCTCCTGGGTATCTTCCCCAAAGAATTAAAAGAATCATGCCACAGTGATATATGTGTACCCAGGTTCATAGCAGAACAATTTGTAATAGCTAAAACTTGGAAGCAGCCCAATTGACCATCAACTGGAGACTGGATAAAGAAAATGTGGGTTTTTTATAAAATGGAGTACTACTCAGCCATAAAAAATGAAAAATTTGAGCATTTATAGCTAAATGGATGCATATTGAGGTGATACCCTTAAGTGAAATGAACAGGACACAATGTGTAAATACTGAATAGTTTCTCTAGTGTGAGAAACTGAAAGTGTAAATAAAGACTAAATAGTATAATAGATAATGTGAAATAGGAAGAAATGGGGCAATGGGGAAGGCGAAGTAAGAGGGGTAGGGGAAAGGAAAGAAGGAAGTGGAATTACTATGAGAAAATGAATAAATGGAAACAAAGTCTTTGTAAATAGGGAGGGCTGGAGGGGTTGAAGTGAGGGCAGGGGAATGGGGCAAAATAAGAACCAAGAGAGACTATGTAAAAGTGCAAATTTCCAATGATGAGTGTCATTATATTGTACACCTAAATTATACCAATAGAATAATTTTTTTAAAAAAATGATTACTACAGTTTGAGAAGTAGCTAGAGTGTTGCAGTGGAATTAGGATAAAATCGGAGGGTCACAAGGCCAGGGTTTAAACACCAGCTCTGCCATCTCCTAATTTTGCCCTGGCACTCCTTCGTCTCAGTTTTCATATTTGCTAAATAGAGGTAACAGTATCACTCTCCCAATGAGATAACAAAAAGACTTCCAGAACTAAAGAAGGGCTTTAGCAAAATTTAGTTAAATCTTCATGGAGTGTCAATGTTAGCAACCAAGTAGTCATTCAAACATGTACTTAAAAAATTAAGCCAATTAGTTGTCTTTTTAAATACCTTTAAAGGCAACCAACTGGAACATACTTATTGAACTTAGTTGTTTGAAATATTTACACCAGTCAATTTTGAACATTTAGCCAAAAGCAAAAACAAAAGATTTTAATTGATTTTTAAGAATACCATACTTAAGAAACCTCATCTCTGTTTCAGAAGATCAACTTCACTTGCACAGGAGAAACAAGAGAAATACCCCAGATTGTATTCTGTGTTTCTAAATAAATAAATCCTCTGAAAAATCTCCTATATGCAAATAAACCTGTTTTTACTCTGACAGAAAAAAAAAATCACTGCTTTAAATGTCTTTGCAAACCACCTTGACATAAAGCAAATGATGCTAAACATTCCTTTTACTTTACCATGTCATCCTCACTTTGCACCATCTCTGTTGACAAAAATAAGTTCCTAGAAGGCAAAGGGGAGCTTGCAAAGAAAGCTTGGCACTGAAATAACTACTCTTTGCAATAGATCTACTTCACTAATAGTAAACTCACATAACTTCAGCTCAATTTCAAGCACCCACTCAAATAAGCAATAGAAATACTAAATACTCATAGATCTTCTAGCATAAGTACATGTCACAGACATGGGCTATTTTTCAGTCATTTCAAACCATTTGTGAGCAATGAGCAGATTCACATATACACAATCCTACTTCTTGCTTTAAAAATTCATCTACCCTCTTTTCTACTATCTTATTTCTCCTCCACTTCCATTGATACTTTAACTGGTTTTACTCAGCTGTCAAAGTTAATAATGATAATCTAATCAAAATAAAGATTGTTCTCATTTTCTTGATGGCTACATTATTTTATATCATACTCTTTGGAGTTCCTAGCATAGTTCCCTGAATATTAATTTAGTTTAAGTACTTCTTAACTGATAAATCACTGCCCCAAAAGTTTTAACAAGAGGAAATGAGTGATTAAGAGTATGAGTATTCGGTATTTATTGAGCACCTCCATCCAACCTTCAACTAGCCCTGAAGATCTCAAATTGTGATGCAATATCCCCTGGTTGTCCCAGAAACCTGTCAGGGGGTTTGTGAGCCCCAAATTATTTTATAATAATATTAGAATTATTTTACCATTTCACTTTCATTTTCCCATGAGTAGATAAGGGAGTTTTCCACAGATTACCTGAAGTAATACTACAAAAATGGAAGGCAGGAGTATGAGAATCCAGTTTTCTTCCATTAAACCCCATAGTAAGGGTATTTGTAATAATTTGGAAAATTACAATTCTTTTCACTAACATTTTTGTTTTGAAAACACGGTCATTTTTTAGATAAAGCAAACATTTCAACAAATTCTATTTTACTTCCTAAAAATGTAAATTATGAATCATAAAACCTCTACAAAGAAATGTCCTTTGGGGTTTTCAATACCTTGTAAGAGTTTAGAGGGTACCCAGAGCCAAGATTTTGAAAACCGTTGACTTAGCCTGCCACCTAATTCCTCTGTGTTAAACTCATGAAGCAGAAAGGAGAGAGAAAGAAAAGGTCAAGATCACAGGGCTCCTTGCATTGATTCCTCCAAATGCTCAAGAATTATTCATATTATAAGCTTTAATGTGAAACTCTATTGATTTGGTTTTCAATTTACACTCAATTATAGTTAATTTTTGCCTATTAAGATAACCAGACTGAACTAGTAACATGAATTCTTCATAGTTAAAATAATGGAAACTCAAGAAGACAAATGGGAAAGAGTATTAACATTTATTAAATCGCTACTATGTGTCAGTTACTTTCTAAATAGAAAGTGGTTCTGAACAAAAGCCCTAGATTCTGACTGGTCTAAATCTGGCTTTACACTTACTAGTTTTGTTGGATTAGGCAAGAAATTTAGCTTCCCTCTGTCTCTGTTTCCTAATTTGTAAAATGCCATATCTCATCAGGTTGTTGTGAAGAATAAATGAATCATCACATGTAAAGCCTTTGAAAAATGCCTGGTGCACAGTACGAACTACATAAAATGTTGGCTTTGCCTTGTTATATAATCTTCACAACAACTCTGGTTAAAAAACAATAGTCGTTATTATCCTCTTTTCACTGGTAAGGAAACCAAGGCTCTAGTAGGCCATATGATATATGCAAAGTTAGGTGGATTGAAAGTGATGGAGCTGCTATTTAAATCCAGCACTACATTATACAATGACTCTTGTACCAGACCAGCAGTTCTCACACCAGATTTACCCTACCTTCACATCTCTAATTCGGAGAGGTATAAGACAGGGCCAGGAATCGGCATTTTAAACAATTTCTCCGAAGCTGCTGATACCAGCAATCCAAGTACTACATGGAGAACTTTAGATCTAGAGACATGTTTTGTCATCAAGAACATGTACCCCAAAAGTATGGCTTGTAAATAGCCTAGAATGGCCTCATTTTGATATGTTATAGTTCTGGACCTCTCTCATATTCCCACCATAATGTAGGAACAATAAAAAAATATAAATACTATTATAAATTTAGAACTATGAGTAATCTTAAAGTAGGCTTGTCAGTCACTTGCTCAATCTTCCTTTAAGAGGTGAGAGAATATGAAGACCCATGTAAATGATATTAAATAAGAGCTCTTTCCCTCGAAGCTCAATTTTTTCCCTACCATTCCTTTATGTGATTCCTACCTACTTACCTAAAAAATAAAACCTGAGAATAGCCAATAAAAGAAATCATACTCTTTCAGATGTGACCTAAATACAAATATCAGATCTAGCAAAAGGGGGGAAAAGGCCAGTTTTCTAGTGGGAACCCATTTTTTTAGGGGAGCAGGTACTATTTCTTGTCAAAATCTTAGACCACCATTGAAAATAGGTAAAAAATAAAGATAAAAATTAATTCTTAAAAATGAATCAAATTGAAGAACAATTACCCATGTATACTGAGGTCTACTCTGTAGTCAGTAACATAATTTGAAATTGGCAAGGTAATATTTGGAGATAAGCCAGTGAATCGAGGCATATATGATATAGGAACATAGAAGTATATTTGTGGTGTTCTCTGTCCTGTTTTAGGCCTTTTAGGTAAGATGTGCAGAATTCACTGTTATTTAAGATGAGCATGATGATAGCGATGGAATTTTTAGGAAGAAACTGATACTCTGTTGCCTCAGAAATAGAGGAGCCTGGAAGCCTTTGACAATCACTGTTCTAAAAGACATACAGCCAGAGAGAGTGGAAAGGTACCATATATTGAGTGTTCTGGAAGGTTCTCCTTTTCACCTAGCTCAAAGAAAGAGAAAGTCATGTAGATGCCTAATTTCTCCTCGCTTCCTTCTTCCTATATTCTATTTCTAATCATCCCATCTTCTGTTTTTAGATTATGTTGTTCTCCAAAAGTTGGGAAGAGAAATGAGAAGTCTTTTAGATAGTTTATTTTCTAGTAAAGAAATTTTACATGTGTAATATTTGCAGGAAAACATTTTCTCCTGGAGTAAAGGTGAAAGCAAAAAAGAATGATGAACACATATGGTAACAAATCTGGATTAGTTTTTTTTTCCCCCCATTAACTTTATTGGTACATTTTAGGTATAAAATACAGTTACATTCATCATTGGGATCTTGTACCATTACATGATGTATCTTGGTTCTTATTTTTTCCCCCTTCCCTTGCCCTCCCTTCACCCCCTCTACCCTTCCCTATTTGCAAAGGCCTTGTTTCCATTTCTTTCCTCTTCTCATATTTTTTCCTTTTCCTTTTTTCCCTTCCCCTACCCCTCCCAATTCCCCTGCTCTTTTAGACCTTTCCTTCCTGTTACACAATATCAGTTATACATTTTTAAATTTACAATATTAAGATCTAGGAGACATTACCACAGATTTTACAGAATTTAAAAGGATATAGAAAGCATATTACAAAAATCTTTTTTGAAATAAATTTGACAACTTCTAAGAAGTAACTTAGAAGAAAAATTAATGAAACTAATTCTGGAGGAAATATAAAATTTGAATAGCACCTATTAAAGAAAGTATATTCCTAGCTTGAAAACCTACCTATATGACAACAGCAGGTGCATAAACATTTTAACTGATAAATTATATCAAACAATTAAAGCAGAAAAAAGAAGGAACACTTCTCCCCTCATTTTAGGAATTCAACATTGTGCTAATCCTAAAACTGGATAATGATAATAAAAGAAAAAAGTATGAACATAGATAGAAGTTTGTTTAACAAAACAAACTATAAGAAGTCAGATCTGGCAGTATGTAGAAAGTGGTTTTGTTGTAGGGATGGCAGTGCTGGTTCAGCCTTGGAAGATCCACCCCCAAAAGTCATCATTTTAACAGAGGAAAGGAAAAAGCCATATGATCCTGTCATTAGCTGGACAAAAAGTATTGGACCAAATTCTACAGCTGTTCATGGTAAAAGCTATCAGGAGCCTAGAAGTAGAACAGAAACTTCTCAACACATGAAAGACATGTCCTCCATACTTCCAGTGAGAACCCCTTATAAGAATGGAGAAGATACAATGCTTTCTCCTTAAGGTGGGGAATAAGGGCAGATATGCTTACTCTTTATCTGTCCATTAAACTTTGAAATCTAGTCCCCACCAAAATAGTCTGGCAATAAAATGACACAACTAGGATAGGATTGGCAATGCAGAAGCAAAATCTTTATAAGTAGATGAAATGATCATCTACAGAGAAAATACTAAGAAATCTCTAGGAGCCCTGAGAACTTGTACTTGAATTTAGCAGGTTTAGAAAACATAAGGTATATATAAAAATTCAGGTCTGTGTATACTTGCTATAAATGGAGAACTGGATATTAAAATTTAAAAGTTATGTAGGAGTACAAAGGACCCAGAAAAGCCAAAAACAAAAACAAAAACAGTGCTGGAAGACATTTAGCACCCAATTTTAAGACTTCTTCTAAAGCTACAGTAATCAAGGCAGTGTTGGTGTAAGAAAAGACATATAGATCATTGGAATAAAACAGAGAATCTAGAAATAGAACCACACATATATGGTCCACTGAGTTTTGAAAGATTATTTAACATTAGCATTTTATAGAATATAAATTCGATTCAAGAACCAAGGAAGAGATAGTGTTTTCAGCAAATGGCACTAGAACACCTGGTATCAGTATATAAAAAATTAACTTCAACCCTTTTTTTCCATACATGAAAATAACTTGAAAGGATCTATGAACCTAAATATGAAAGCCTAAAAGTATAAACCTTCAAGAAGAAATTATAAGGGAAAGTATTTATGAATTCAGGGTAGACAAGAACTACCTAGGATACAAAAAACATGATGTATAAAAGAAAAAAGTTGATAAATGAGATTCCATCAAAATTTAGAACTTTAAATGACGTCATCAAAATGAAAAGCAGTCCTTAAACAGACCATATTTACAATGCACATAACCTATGACCAGAATATATAAAGAACTCTTAGAGCTCATTCATAGACAACCCAATTAAATTGTAGACATAAGATGATAAATAGCCAGTATAGCACAAGGAATGGTGTGCAACTCTAGAATCAGAAACATACTAATCAGTACAATAATAAGATTGAATTATACACTCATTAGGGAGATGAAGTCAAAAGTTTTAAAAGCCTTGTCATGACTTTTTCTTTTTGTTGGATTCTCCCCCTTTGCATTTAATTTGTCACACCCAACGGATTCATTCTGCTGGGTTTCCTGGGGCTGTGATCCTCACTGTCTTTGCCTAGGGTATTGTCTAAAATTTTTTGGAGTGCCAGTTTGATATTCATGAAGTTCCTGAGGTGCTCTTTATCATGAAAGTATCTTATTTCTCTATCAATTTTGAAAGATAGTTTTGCAGGGTACATCAGTCTGGGTTGGAGGCTGTTTTCCTTTAGGGCTTGAAATACATCACTCCAAGCTCTTCTTGCCTTGAGGGTTTACATTGAGAAGTCTGCTGTGATTCTGATGGGCTTTCCTTTGGATGTGATTTGTTTCTTTTCTCTCACTGCTTGTAGAATTTTATTCTTCTGTTGGATTTCTGGAATCCTAACTATTATATGCCTATGTGTACATTTTGTTTTTTTTATTAAATCTAGCTGGAGTCCTATATGCCTCACTTATCTGTATGTCAAGTTCTTTTCCCCTCCTTGGGAAGTTTTCTGCCATCACTTCTGTGAACAGTTTTTTATGTCATCTGCACTCTCTGCTCTTTCTTCATTGACTCCAGTCAGTCTTATGTTATTCTTCTTTGCATCATCTAGCAGCTGCTGGATTGATTTCTTGTGTTCCTATACAATTTTAAAGCATTTTTTTCCTCCTCACTTAAGATAATTGCAATCTTATCTTCTATTCTGAAATTCTGTCCTCACATTGGTTCATTCTGCTGTGCAGACATTCAATGGAGTTTTTAATCTCTTGGAAATCTGTTTGTATCTGTTTTATGGATTCCATTTGTTTCCTATGTTGGGATTCCATCATATTCCTCAGATCCTCTATTTTTTTATCTGTGTCCTCTCTAGATTTGTTAATCATGTCTTGCACCATGAGCAAAATCTTTGCTGTTATCTGAGTAATTATTTCTGATTTCATTTTCCCCAGATCCCCTTTTGTTGCCAGTTCAGAGAGTCCAGGTGGTTGAGTATCAGAGTGCTCCATCTCGTTTCCCTTTGGGAATGGTGTAGGTGATCCAGAAGTCTGTTTTTGAGGCTTCTTTATGTGTCTTCTCATTTCCACGGGGTGGGGGTTGCTTCTGGCACCCACATGGCTCATCTTCTCTGCCCTAGGAGTTTGGGAAGGCAGGGGGAGCTTCCTTCTGGGTGCTCGGACTGGCTCAGCTTCTCTGCCCTAGGAGCCTGGGATGGAGGCGGGGAGCTTCCTTCCAGGTGCTGGGACCAGCTCTGGGTTAGTTATTAACAATTGTTAAACTATTAGAAATATTTACTGTTCTAGGAGTATTCAGAGAAGTTTTTTGAGACTAAAATAGGAAATTTCCTTTGGATTCATGTAGTAATACTCACCCAAATGGAAGTCAGGAAATCTTTTAGTCCAATGTTAATATTAAGATAAAAATTGAACATTAAAGCTGACCAAATCAGTATTGGCATACTGTCCATCAATGTGGCAAACAAGTACCTTATTCATGTGATCATTAATATACCAGGACAATTTCAGAAGGTAAATATATTTTTTGGCCTTAATTATATTATTTCACAGGAATCAAGATGCTGAGTTTCATCATGACTTCTCCTAGGCCCTGTTCAGGTCAGTAATTGCTTACTGAGGACTAATTATATGCCAATCACCATGTGACATAGCAATGATACAAAAATGAATAAGATAAAGTTCCTGCCCACCAGTGGCTTTTGGTCAGCTACAGTCTACGAGTCTATGCCCAGATGTTTTATTTCTCCTAAGATGTGCCCCCGTTTTCAGTCTCTAACAGATTTACCTTATATGAAACCTCTCCAGGTCTTTCTCAAATATAAGAAAAAATACAACTAGAATCTATCCCAGTAGAAATATGCTTCCCCCTTCCTCTCTAACTCATATCAACTGTATCCAGTACATTCTGAAAAGGGCACTATGAGTCATAAATTCTTAAATCCATCTATAGGGGCAGAATTGGGCAAGAAAGCTGCCACTCAATTGATATAATAAAACTCCAGGAACAAGCTTCAGTGCTCAACTGTTCGAGCAGTCAGCAAAATCCACAGATTTAATTACACCCAAGTAATTGCAGAAAAGATCATCCATTATTCTAACTACTCTGAGAGAGAAGAGCCCATATCCTGAAACAACTTTGTAGTAGCATAAATGGAGATCTATTCATTATGACCATGAAATAAAATGAAATCTGTTTTCTTTGCAGAGCAATGTAATTACCATCACCAGTAATGATATTATGGGAGGAAAAACATATTGGCTATTAGGACATATGGATTTTCTTTTTTGCCTTGGACTTTATTTCTTCCTTTGATATGATCATGGTAAGACTTGAGTAACTTGGAATCAACCCCTACATTTCATCTTAGTACCCAGACTTAGTACTTCTTATGCAAGAGACTCACAACCCTATAACATACTGATGCTTTTTTCCACTAGTTCTAAAAGCTTTTTAGTTTTTTAAACCTTTTTAGTTATTTTCATTGTATATATATAGATTAATATAGAATTTTCCTTATTGAAGGACTGACTTAAATTGAAAATGAATCTAGGTAGTGAGGAATTACAGGGCCTAAAATTTAAAAACTAGAAAGGAGATCTGAGCAGAGGAAGGCCTTGCTTGGTATGTGGCTTTTTGTATTCTAAAAGAAGGATTTGGATCATGCATTATAGAGCAAGAGCAAGCAGTGAGAAGAAAGAATAAGATAATGTATGAAAAACACAACAGAAGCTTTATTTTGAATTATCTTAATTAGGGACTTACTGTATTTGTGAACACAAAATCATAATAAAACAAAAGGAGACTGAACAAAACAGTAATTATAATTTGATATATATATATTTTTAATTTGCCTTATAGATATATGACAGCTGATTCAGGGAGGAAGAGAACAATTTAAAAAGGGCCTCTAATTATCTTGGCCAAAGCTCAAGAAAAACTTGAATGAAGCCTGGAGATGAAAAGACTGAGGAAAGAGAGGTAGTTAGGACAGAGTGAACTGGAGAGAACAAATCCTGTGCATTGAGAAAGCAAAAGGAAGTGGAAACTTAACATGCTGATGATTAACACAGTGTATACATGGATACAGCCTCTTCATCTACTCCTTTTCTCTTAAGTTTTAAGTGTGCATATTATTTTTAAAGATCTTTAACATTCTTGTCACATCCCAATAACATTCATCTGTAATGGAAAAAATATATAATGAGGCTCATTTTACAGATCCTGAAACGAAAGCATACACAGATGAGAGATGAAACTACATTCAAAGAAAGAGCTAGAAGTCCTGTAATTTCTGGGCCAGCTAGCTGTCTTACTTCTACGCCTTCCTATGGGAGCAGCAATGCCCCCACCTCTCTCTTTTCCTGGGCCCAGACAGAAGAAAGATATCTAAGGTTGATAGCTAACTATTTCTTTAGTAGATTGTCATCTTCAAAATCTGAAAAGATGCTAAATAGAAGAAAGACTAACCTTATGATATCTTCATACAGAAGGCAGAACCAAAGACAAAAGGCAAAATCTATAAAAAGACAAATATTCATTTGTTATTTTTTAAACATTTAACACAAAACTTTCTAAAAAGAGAAATTCCTTTGTTAGCAATGAGATCCTTGTTACAAGAGATATACAGGTGAAGACTGAATGGCTGTCAGGGATATTGTAGAGAGAGATATGATCTTATTTGAAAGTTGTATTTCATAATCTGTAAGGATTTTTCCAAAACTCATATGGTTCCTTAGTTTTTGTTCTCCATATCATGTTCACACAACAAAGCAATCAATGTTAAGTAAAATAAGTCAGACACACAAGCTTAAATATAATATTGTTTCTCTTATATAAGAAACTCAAAATATAAATCAATAAAAGAGAAAATAAAAGATAGATAATAGGGACTGCAGAGATAGACCTTTTGTAAATGGGAAGCAGACCAAGAGATGTAAGAACAGGAGAGGTAGGAGAGAGGAACTGGGTGTAAAAAGAATTGAGATGTGTTATGTACATGTACAAACTCTCCATGATGAATGTAATCATTATGTACTGCAAACATGTACTTTAAATAAAAATAACAATTAAAATTAAAAATAATCCCCAAAGACAGAAAAAAGTTCAATAGGAAAAAAAAAGAAAGAAAGCAAAACAGTAACCCTCCCTACTCTTGTAAAAATGTAGAGTCAGAATAAGAATCTTTCTCTGGCCACCCTAAAACATTTCCTTTTATTTTTTTCTGGAAATTCTTTGACAAACTTCCAATCGGTCACAAAAATTTCACAGATTTCCCCTGTCTTCTCTCGGTGAGTGAGGGACTCCTCAGTATAAAGAATTTCTGAACTGGATGTCATATTTCTTGATATTTGGAATAAATTTTCTGTGTAAAGAATTTCAATACCCAGAAAAATTGTGAGCTCTTCATTGGCATTATTTAAAATACTTGTATTACAAGTATTACAGCTGAATTTTCTCCTTCATCAAAGTATGTGCAATAGAATATTTCAGTATTTGGGTGAGTAATCCTTGAAAATTCAAAGCATAAGGTCATATCTGAGCCCTAGTCAATGCGTTTTACTCAGTCTTTACTACATTTCACCCTCCATAAACTTTCACTAGAGTTAGGACTACTGGACTCAATTTAGGTTTATTATCAATAAGTTATGGCTAATGCATCTAATTTCTTTCTTCACAAGAATTATTGGAGAGGATAGCCTTAGGATGCAGAAAGCATGGCAAACATAAACACAATATGCCTGGACTTTAGTGAGGGACTTAATGAGGTTGTCACAATAGTCTTAATCAAACATTGGGGGATTTGGATTGGAAACCAGGATACTTCAGATGGAAAATTACAATTTTTAAATATCCAGACCCAAATGATGCTAAGCAATGAACAAACATCAGTAAGGAAGGCTTCTTCCTCTATGTTCTGGACTATACAAAATGGTTCTCAAACTTTTGGATGGTGTATTAAAAAGGTATGGTCTTCACATTTTCAGAGAACACAAAACTTGGTATGGATAAAAAAAATTCAAGACATTACAATCAAACTGCAAAATGTTTTTTAGACTGGAATGAAAGTTTGAGATTAATAAGACGAAGTAAATAAGAGATAAATGTGTATGGATTTTAGACTGAAAAAGCAACCGAACCTGAAAAAAAATGAGGTACACACAGCAGCACTATGTAAGATAGCCTTTAAGGATCTTAACTGACAACAAACTGAGTTTGACTAAGTACATTAATGTAATTCTCCTTCCAAAGAAAGTAAGCCAAAGCTACAGTCATAAAAGCATACAATCTAGAATGAAGAAATTTGTAAGTTTACTCTTCTAGACAGCTCCTAAAGAAATGTATTTTTGCTTTGGATTCTTCATTTAAAACTGATTTTTGTTAAACAGAAAATAACCCAGGGAGATAAACAGAAAAAAATGGGCTTTCAGACCACCCTGGCTGAGGAATCATGAAAGGACTGAAGACATTCCAATCCAAGGGGAATGTGATGATCACTGTCTTCCACTGTTCTGATAGAAGATACTAGACATCTTCCACATGGGTCCAAAAAGTGACCATTTAGAACTATTAAAAGGAAGATAAAAGAGAAATTTTACTTAATATGAAAGGGAGTCCTATAGTCAAAAGTAAACAAATATCAAACAGTTTGCCCCAATGTAGGTTTCTAATTATTGATTTGATGTCCATGTAAGGATGTGATAAAATGGATACATTCAATGGCATCTGGGTTCTCTAAACAAAAAGCAAAACAAAAATCTTCAAATCCTGAAAGTTTACTATTCTGCAGTAGATAAACAAATTCCAGGAGACTGAAGCTCAATTTCCTCCCTTTCCAATTTGCCCAAATCATTTATTCTCTCTCTATCTCTATTTTCTTGCATATGAAATGAAGGCAATTCTATTTGCCATCTCAGTCCAGACGGGAAAGTCTGTAATGAATTTGGAGCCTAGAGTATTCTTCACTATAAATTCTCCATGTGTTTCTGATACTGCTTTAAAGAGAGAAATTCAAAGTTTTCTGCTTCAATAAGAATTGAGTTCAAAGTTTGAGAGAGTGCCCTCAAATTACTCTGTTTTGTCTTTCAAGGATAAAAGTGGGATATGATTTGGACCAATCAGTCTCTCTAATGGGGCAAATGGCAAAATGGCCTTACATGAATGTGTTGTGCTAACCCAGGAACTCCTAGGTTTTACCTAACTACATTGGGTGGGTACCAGCTCATCCATCACGCCAGCCTCTAGGCAAACTATGGCTAACCTGGCAAGGTAAACTTGAACCGGAGGCAACAACTGGAGGATTAAGGTCTGTTCCAAATTGTATTTTTGATACATTTCACATATTAACTCAATTTTTAATAATCTTTTCTTGGATCTAATGTTTCTTTTCTTAAATGCTTTCACTTCTCACATCTATTTGTCTAAAAGAATCATTTTTTTAAAAGTCACAGAAAGGAGAGCTTGACAACACAGAGGGTTCTTCAACACTTTAAGTACAAGAGGAAAAGAGACAGAAAAGAAAATCACAAGGCAAATGTGATCCTCACAAAATGCTGAGGTTTTTCATTTCCAAATATCTGCCTTCTAAATTAAACACCCCTCAGTGCTTCCACAATGCTTATGAATATCAGAATGCTTTTATTTTTGACACCTTAGTTCCTTTTGTTGACAGGTTAGTTTTTTCGGTTTTCTTTCTTTTATGTTTGTTTAAATCAAAAGGAGATAATAAAGCTCTCAATTCTGCCAAGACATGAAAAAATGTCAAAGAATATAGGGCTATTTGTTTAGTTAGGTCTACTTATTGAAAATACTCAATTTTTAGAAAATGGTGATGGTGGATATGCTGCATTAATATTGTAAAGAGTGAGACAACTCTGAAAAACAACAGTCATAATGCATAATCATATGTGTAAACTATGAGAATACAATGAAAATAAATTCCCCACTTTCTCAAAAATATAAAAATTACACATCTGAGTGAAGTTCTTAAACAGATTCATAATGTTTCTGCCAACAGAGATAACTCATTTTTGGTATTTTTTGGATTGACTAAGGATTTATAATTTTAGTTGAATTATATCATTGATTAGGAGTGTATTTATCAGTTATTTTCCCAGTTTAGATTTTAATTATTTCTCCTATAAACTTCATACTTACTTTTGGTAAGAGGGACAATTGATATGCTCAGTATCTAATTCTCATCAAGCATGCAAAAGGACTTCTCAGGTTTGTTGGTTTGCTGTGATATAATCAATTCATTTAAAGCTGAAGTAATTGAGGCTACCACAGGAGCCAGAAATGTTGTAAAGTAATGGCTGTCATGGAAGAAAGGAGGAACAAGAGGACTTCCAAGTTCAGTATTTGTGATAAGAAACATTACTATTGGGTCTTTAGACTTCACATCAAGACACACAATATTCCAGGGCATTGACATGCCCGCACCTGTATGGAAATGAAAAGCCCAATCACCCAAAACTCTTGTACACCCTATCATGTTTGCACAAAGAGTGTGATGTGCTGCTCTGCTTGGGGAGTGCACAGGAGAAGATCTAGAGAAGAAAATAAGTGAAAAATAATGTTTTTAACCAAATAGTTCAATCAAATACTTCCATTCTAAGATTAACTTTATCTTCCCTTACTTCATTTTAATTCATTGTGAACTAGAAGAAAAACATAAAGTGGTAGGTGATCAGTGGTCAGAAAGTAAGTATTTTAGGCTTTGTGGTCCATACAATCTCTGGGTTTCTGTTCCAACTATTCAACTCTGTCATTGAAAAATTTCATAGACAATATATAACGAATGACTTTGCCTTATATTCATAAGATAGTATTTGCAAAAACAGATGGTAGTTCAAATCATTTACCTGTCTGTAGCTTGCTGATCTCTCATGCAGATATCAAGGTAGCTGTTTCAAATATTTAGAATTAAATGGAACCCAAGTGAATCACATGGTTTAGGTAGTTATAATGATGATGCAAGAGCCAAAGCATGAAGATATCATAGAAAGAAGTTGGGTGAGCAAAACTGCTGACTTTGAGGACCTAGTAAAGTAAGATAGAATCACTAGGATTGACAAATCTGACATCAGCTGAGCCTTAGAGAATGGGTAACATTGATACTGTAAACACATCACCCAAGAGGGACTTAACTATGTCCTCCCTGATTTCTATATTTCTTTGAATATATGTCAGTACTAAAAATGAGATAGGCATCCACATACAACTTAACATATTAATCAACTAATTGCCACAAATGCTAACAGAAACCTGTCTTGAATCTTCACAAGGTTTTAAACCACCTAATAACCAAATGTGTACAAGAAAATACATCCCAAAATATTGTTGGTATGAAAGAATGCTGAAGGGTGCTACAAAGATTTACAAGGATCTTGTGTGATATGTCAATTTTTATTTATACTATATGATTATACATATATGTACTAGTGATATAAGTATAAATATATAAATATGTATTTACTATACTTCATAAAGTGTATATTTATCATTGATTAAAAATATATAATGGCTCTGATATGAATAAGAACTGATATATATCATGTATGTATGAGATGTGTGTTAGATAAGATCTTTCGAGAGAGAAAGAGAGACAGAAAAACAGGGAGAGAGAGAGAGAGAGAGACAGAGAGAGAGAAGTTTTTATTTATATCATATGGTACATATATTTTAAAACCTTTGTTTCAGAATATTGGTGTTCACATATTTCACACACGTTCCCGCTTTTAAGGTATAACAATGCCTAAGTCATATAGGCCACTGCCTCTAAAACTTAACTGAAAAGTAATTATTGAATATCTAGTGCAAAAAACAAAAGTGATGCAGAACTCTGTTCAATGGCATGCAAAGAACCCATAAAATAGTGATGAGAAGGTTATAAAATAGCATATAAAATATAATTCATACACATAATTGAGGAAAATTCAGGTTGTATTCAAATCTTGCCTTGTGTCTACTCTGTTTTTCACACTGTGTAGTTCAAAACTATCTCCTAAAATAAAATCAAAAGGAAAATTTAAAAATACTGAGCATGAATTAGGTTTCCTTATGTGCTCGCCTCATGCATCACCCCCATGGTGGTCACAGCTGATCAGAGAGATTCAAACAAACTTTTCCTACATATTATTGAGGGGTAACATCTAACCTATAACCTACACAGGGTAAGTCAAAATATGACTAATGCAGGAAATAACAAAATTTTAATATGAAAGTCCCCACACTCAGAACACGCAGGAGTTATCTTTCTTAGAGAGACATATGCCAAGAGCTTCCACTATCCAATGAAACTTGTGAACTTCTTAAAGATAATCTGGGGCCAGGCCTCCAGACTACATTGAAATGGTGGAAGTTTGTCTTCTAAAGGGGAAAAAAAAAATCTCTGTCCTGCTGGCCGCTGTTATCTCAGCTTTAAATCCCATTTCCGTTTATCCATTTTAATCAAAACATTTATATTGTTTATCTTTGCCAAGAAGGTTTATAATCCCCCTCATTAAGATTTTTAATAGATATTGCAAGTCTTAGAACAAGAGGCACTAAGAAGCAATTTAAAATAACTACCATGTCAGCCTTATATGTTGTATTGGACTGCAGGAAAGAGATAAGAACATAATATTAATAAACAAGAAAATTTCAACTCCTGCTTTGTCACTGTTTTAACCCAAGGGTTTAGCATCTTTTTGGATAAAACTATATTAAAGACCTTCAATGTAGCACAACATAGTTATATGATACTGAATTATAGTATTAAAGAAAATATGAAATATATTTTACATGTTGACTGCATTTATGTTCATTGTGGTTCAGATTAACAAGGTATTGAAACAGTTTCCAAATATTATTAGTGTCAGACTTGTCATGTCTGTCTACAACAGCCTGAGGAAGCTGGATTTAGAGAAACAGAAGCAGTTAACATTATGAAGGCTAATCTGCAGGAAAACCACAAGGCATGTCTTATGCAGGTAAATCCTCTCTTAAAGGAGAAGAATTCTGTCTGAATGGCACAAGCCTTGGGGAGGATTTCAGAAGGCTGAAGAATTTTTAAATTGGTACTGAGTAATTTCACTCAGTGAGGCACTTTAATAGTAAATTCTATTTTAGTATATTAATTAATCTATGATTGACTTGAGAGGGTTGATACTACCTGGAATGATTTTTTTTTTTTTTTTTTTTTTTGGTACCGGGGATTGAACTCAAGTTCTTGCACTTGTGGGGCCGGCAACAGAAACACTGAGCTAAATCCCCAGCCTGAAATGATGTTGATATTTTGAGGATATATGACTAAAAGGAGTAATAACTTGTGTAACACTACTCTCTAAGTTTATATTGTTTTACCTTCTCTTTATATATATGGATTTATTTCAACTACTAACTGCTCCACCATTATTTTAACTCGATTCATATCTATCTGCCTAGACATCTACAGTTATTTATATTTAGAGATATCTCAATATATTGATATAAACATATGTAGATATCTAGAAATGCACATATGTCTACATAGAGATATCTAGATGTCGATAGATACACACACACACACACACATATATATATATATAAAGAGAGAGAGAGAGGAGAGACAGCATACAGGTATAAAGGAATATGCATGCTGTCCTTTGTCCCTGAAATCTTTATCTCCACCCAGCTTTTTAATGAAGAATATTTGTGTAGCTCAATTACACATCATACATGTTACATAGGACCTGATATAAACATTCCTCTTGTCATATCTCTATTTACTCTTATTACCAGTCTCTAACCACAGATTTCTCATTAGTTTGTGGAATTTGCCACGACCCAGCATAGGGTCTGAAACCAGGGAGAGTGATGGGAGATGAAGAAAAGAACAAAGAGACCAAGATTATTCTTGAAGTTTGGGACCAGGTGGAACCATGGGCCCCTGGAGCACTACGCACTCTTTATTTATAGTGGAAGACAAGTAGGAAGAGAAGGCAGGGCAAATAGTGCTACATGGCCTACATGGCCTAGGCAGATTGTTTCGTGATCAGGGCATGCGCAGGAAGGGAACAGGGAAAGATACACAATGTAACTGTCTCCCGGGCTGTGCCATCCAGGGTCTACAATAGGAGTCAAATGGACACAACCTAATCTATGGAGAAGAAAGGGAGTAGGGAGGAGATGAAGGGCCATCTTCAGGCTCGGGCCGTGGCAGGAATCTTTTATCCACAATTAGATTTTCACAATTTTATAAAACAAACATAAGTAAAGTCAGTGTCTTCAAAAGAGATGAGAAGATGTCCTGTTAGTTTAGCAGCACTGTGAGGTTGGCGTTGTAAAGCCAGGGAGAGGAGTGAATGTAGAGGTGAGTGTGATGCCATCTGGAGAAGGATGATTCCCCTTAGGAAAGTAAGTTCCCTCTGACTCGCTGAGGTCAACCACAGACACTTGATGACCAGCCATGCTGACTCACACGCACCTTCTTAATAGAGTAAGGCCCACGTTTGCTACAACATTTAGCTTAACCTGAATAAAGTGTTGGGATGTTTTCTACCACTCTGCTCATTTAGATTTGCAAAACCAGCCAACCTTCCAAGGCCTGCCCACATCTGTCAAGGTCTTCAGGTGTGCTCCCAGGAACGAGGTGGCACCTCCACTTTAATATTAATAACAATGGCAAATCTGATTTTAGAAATACAATTAGGAACTTCTGAAAGGAAAAGATAAATTAACTAATCATCCCCAAACATTATTCTTCTGTTTAGCTGTAGAATCCTTTCAATTAAGAAAAGCTTACTGAGAAGACCAATTAAATCAGATAAAAGTAGACCTGTTCTGGTGACCCAAGGGTACCAACACCTTCCCAGGCAGCTTGGAGCCAGGGGGCGTGGCCCTGGAGCACAATGCAGGTGTCACAGCCAGAAGAGTTCCTTCCTCCCTCAGACAGAGCTAGCTTAGCAGCAGCTGATCTATCTTATCATTCTATTTAAAAGAAGCAACTTGTCCAAGACCAGAGAGATGGACGCAGAGATGAGCATCAAAAAAAATGTTAATGTATTTTTCAGCCAAATACAAAAACTGCACTTTCAGGGTAATTTCTAATTGTTCTAGCACTTCTAAATTGATTTGACTTGACTTCAATTGAATATTACAATAGCCTATGGCTCATATAAAGCAGATTTTTTTTCTAATCTCTAGTTATTCCTAAAAAACAGAGGCACAAGAAGGTGAGGGGATTTATACAAAGTAACTTTTTCTGTCAGGGACAGAAGTGGACTTGGAATGCAGATTCTCTGGTACACTGGCCAACAATAATTTATCCACTGTGTGATGTTCTCATGACTCATAAGGAAAATTTTTCCTTAGTATCAAATAACTAAGTCCAAAGATATAAGCACCTATTTTTCAACTAAGTCATGCCTTCAAAATAAAAAATAGTGATTAATATTAACATGTAAGTACTAATATTTAGGAATATGATAGTCAAAGGATTCATAACAAAGTAAGGAGATAAATTGATTGTCACACCAATTCTCAGTCAATTTGCTTAGTTCAAAACACACAGCTTTTTAATTTATCTTGAACCTTTTGGGGCTTACATAGAATTTATTCAAATTTTGAGAGACTTATACATCTTTGTCTATTATCAAACTCCTACAGTTAGATGTTCATTGCTTTCAGTCTCCACATGTGCTGGGTAAAGAGGGTGGACTCCTAAGTGAGAATTATCTTAGCTGTCATCAGTACAACTTCTTTAAAGGGCCTTGCCAGTGTTGGTGGTGACAGTCAAACCCCAATGTCCCTGCTTCCTGCTCCACGCTCTTTCCTCCCTACTTCTATGTATCTGCTCCCACTAATTTCATCTGGAGTCTTGAATGTAGCTCCCGGTACTCTTGGAGTTGAACTCTCATCACAATGGTGAATATAAGCCTTTGTAGTGAATATAAGCCTTCTCAATCCTTTCCAATCTGAATTCATCTCTCTGGGTGGCAGCTCCTCTTTTAGAGCTTTAAACTTTTTCTTTCCCACAGCTTGACAGAAACTACAAAAGAGGAAAGATTATGACCACACTATCCATCTGTTTCTCCACAAATGTGTGTGTGTGTGTGTGTGTGTTCTCAATGAGAAAGGAATATATTTTCTCCCTTCAAGGACAGAGTCTCTCCTCCCCTTAGGTTTTTAGTTTCTCAATGTTTGCTGATTAATTTAAATCTACACACAACTGATTTCCTTATTAATGCTTCTTCCTGATTTCCAGAACATAGCAGGAGCAGCCTGCTCTGAAAACGGACTGCTCTTTTTTTTTTTTTTTTTTGGTACCGGGGATCAAACTCAGATCCTTCCACCTGCAAGGCAGGCGGCGGAATCACTGAGCTAAATCCCCGGCCCCTAAGACTGTTCTTTTTTAAAGAGACCATTGTCTTATATAATAAGCTCATGACAGAATATATAGCATGAGAGTGGCATTATTTGAACATGGGGAAAACCATGAGTTACCTCCTAAGAGCTTTAAATTACAGTGGGCCAATGAAAGTCAAAGCAGCAAAATCCATATACCATGCCTCTGCAGCCCGCCATCTATCTATGAAGAGACCCAGAGAATTCTTAAACGTGGCAATGAATCAGGGAGTAACCAAAACTCCAACTGGAGTGAAAGGAGAGAAGAAACCTCAAGGAGGTGAAGTGAGGCTGAAATGAGATTATAACTTAACACATACATTTAAATAATTTCATTAAGCCACTGGAAGAAAAATTATGTGAACAACAGAAGTGTTGGAAATATAATGGAAATTAAAAGAGGAATAAAAAAACATTGGTGTGGTAGTTTTTAATCTAAATATTCTCAGAGAGTTTGGCAAGACCAGTGTCATGGTGGATGAGAGAATTCAGAGCTTCCTTAACAATTTTACATCATCAAAATTTTCTCTAGAACCAATTGCAGATTCCTCCACCATAGCTTCCCATACAGGTTGCTTCAAGGAAGATGACATGTGTGTCAGGCTGAAACCAAGGACCATCGCTTGGCGCTGTGTGTGGTTGTACTTGTAGATATGCCCACACCTGGTGAGCAGGAGTCCTTTTCAGATCTGCTCTCAGTATGTTCCTTGTTCCAAATGGTAAGGTGTGCAGAGTGGAGAAGCTGAGCCTGGGACCACGTGAGGAACAGATCCGGAGGCTGTTGTCCTTCTCTGTGCAGGGATAGAGTTGATTCTCTGTGTTACACAGCTGCTGTGAACTACCACAGTGGTAAATATGCTCAAGGGCCTCACCTTGCAGAATGGTGGTGAAAATCAAATGGGAACAGCATCTGCCTCACAGCAAGTGCTCAAGAAAGCTTTCTTTGGTGGGGAGGATTTTATTTTGGGGGGTGGGGTACTCTGGATGGAAACCAACACCTTCACACTGAGCAACATGCCCAGGTCTTTTATTTTTTATGTTTTATTTTGAGACAGGTTTTCACTAAGTTGTCCAGGCTGGGTTCAAATGTGCAATTATCCCAGATGAGTATCCCAGAGTGCTGGGATTACAAGCACATACATGCCACCTGGCTGCAGTAACCCTTCGTCATTATCCATGCAAGGCCTCTTCTGTTACATCTTACTACACAACAATAGAACCTCAAAAAGTGTCCTATTTAGTTAATATTTTAGTTTCTGAGACTTCAAATAAATGGCACCTAAACAACAAAAATTACAAGAAAAAATGTTATGGGTTTTCCAATGTTACCTGGGAGCTACAAAGAAGTTGCAAATTTACTAGTCTTCACAGAGACACAATCAAAGTGACCATCTCTAGACTTCCTACATGGTAAGTTATTGTCCTCACAAATATGGAAATAAGATTGTCTGGAGCTTCAAGAGCTAAGAATACACAGAAAGAAAATAGACACAGCAACAACTAATGCCTATTTTCTATCATCTCCATAGGATTTGTATTGTAACTTGATTATATGGGCATTGAAAAAGGGTATGGATTACATTGCTTAAAGGAACAGTAAGCAAGATCGGTTTTTATACCATACATATGTGCGTATTATAAGGAAATAAGTAAACTCCCCAGTACTCCC
Organism: Heterocephalus glaber; assembly: GCF_053883595.1. Taxonomy (NCBI): domain Eukaryota; kingdom Metazoa; phylum Chordata; class Mammalia; order Rodentia; family Bathyergidae; genus Heterocephalus; species Heterocephalus glaber. The sequence goes on along the minus strand of NW_028258403.1, from coordinate 6,648,812 downwards.
TAGTTATTTAGTAGAAAAAAAGAGAGAAGGAAGGAAGAGGGAAAAAGAGAGAGAGAGAGAAAGATAAGGCAAGAAAATTTAAATTGCTTAGGGAAGGGAAAAGATGAGGGATAAAATATTTCCCATTGCTTGCTAGGTGTTTGCTCTGTCTTTGTTCCAGAACTGAAAACACCAAGCAAAAACAGCAGAATATAAAATGCTCCATTGATAACAGGTCTGGGAGCTGTCCAACTCTGTTCCCACCAACACACCATGCAGTCCCCAGTGCTAAAATTGCCTCTGAGTCCAGGATTTAGCCAAATGTCTCCATAGCAGACCTGGGATTCAATTCCAGGAATTGGGTTTGGCCTTTCTCCTAGCATATTAGCAAAACTCTAACAAGAGCTACAGCTTGACAGAAGGCAACCTCAAAGAAAGACCAGCATGATCATAGTATTTTCCAGCAAAGCAAAGTTGCCCAAAAAAGAATATTTCGGGCTTTGTAAAACAGCTGAAAAGTTTAGTAGAATAAGAGAAGAGTGAGGGGGGAAAAACAAAGATCAGAAATGAAAATAACTTAAAACTCTAGGGCCGGGGATTTAGCTCAGTGGTTTCACTGCCTGCTGCGCAAGCGCAAGGACCCGAGTTTGATCCCCGGTACCAAAAAAATAAAATAAAATAAAATAAAACTCTTATATATTCACTAAGCTCATTCTTAAACAAAATGAAAACTCTTGGAAAGTGGATATCATAGCTCTGTCAAGTACATGCCAACATCCACATTTTCTAAAGTCAAGCTATTTGTGAACTCTGATCATATGAATAGTGTAAAAATTTAAACCCAATGACAAATTCAGCTTAATGTTTTTCCAAACAAAGCAACTGACTCTATTTCAAAGTATTTCCAAATAAAAATCTTGTTCTAACTTCGCAACCCTCTGCATCTTCTAAGTACCACTGGACTCTTCTCCCCTCTATCTTCTTAAGAATTAAATTTCTACCATGCTTCCACCACAGGACAATAAATAAAACACAAGTAAACCATCGACCTCTTTCAGCAAACACAATTGCTTATAAAAGCAAATATAAACAGATTTTGTTTTTCCACTAACCAACATTATAGGCTCAGATATTTGCTGAAAATCTTTATTTGATCACCTGTCCTAGCCTCTGATTAGTATTCTTATTCTCTATCACTCAAAGCATGACCTATAAACATATCCCATAATGGAACGGGGGAAGTTGTCTTTGGAAAATGAGACCTTCTTTTATCTTAAAAAGTGCTGTTCTGCGCATTCACACAGGGCCTGCCTGGGTCTGAAACCACATCCCAGATGGCCAAGGGGCTTGGTGGGCTCCACTCACTGCTTTTCATTGTTCTAAGGACAGACACCGGCAAGAGGCCACAGGAGCACTCTAACAAGAGCTTATGAATGTTGAGCAAAAATCCTGCAAGGAAAGGAAGGACAGGGATGCCATCCAGTGGTCAGCTAGAGGCCTTGCTACCTGTGAGATGTTAGGCTCCTACTGCACTGCTGAGGTTCAGAGTGTGAGAATGCTCTCTGTCCACAGGCTCTGGGTCCAGAAACTAACCAGGGGTAAAATGAATCATTATTCCAATCAGAGCATAACTCAACCTCACAGCCTGCTTTTCTAAATTGAAAATTGAGGTTAAATGTGTGTAGAGGAGCCAGGAACCTGAACAGTAACTTGGAAATCTATACGTTTCTGGGGCTTCCAAGTGCAGCTGTTCTCAGAATCACCTCGGCAGCATTGAAGCACTGATTTCTGGGCCCACCAGTACCTTGTGAGTTACAGCCTCCGGGGATAAGGGTTGACTATGAGATTTTCTATAAAGATTGCTGGCTGATTCTGAGGGAGTGAGAGTCTAAGGCTAGGCTTGTGGGAACTGTGAGTGGTTTAGGTCATTTTTTTTTTTTTTTGGAGGCAGCATTGTGCTTCAATTACTCTAGCTCTAGTAGTTTTTTGTGGCTCCAAAAGCTTTAAATATCTTTCTGGTCCTATCTTCTATTGTCCGAAATCCCAAACAATCAAATAATTCTTCTTGCTTCTTTGAATCCTAATTCTAATATGTATCAGCTGTATAACCTCCTAACCTTCCAACATTTCAGTGTCACATCTATAAATGAGGCTATGCAGTGCTTACTGCAGATTTACTGGGAAAGGAAAGTGCTTGGAGAAGTACTTGTTGCTTAGTAAGCACTAAAAATGTTAGTTACTTGTGTTACATTTACTATTCCTTTCTCTGGTTGCTTTTTCAGCTCACTTGCCTCACTTTCATTTGCTTGAATATAATAATCATGGTGGACTTAGGACTTGATATCCAGCTAGACATCTCATCTCTTTGTCCTACCTCCCCCAAACCTGTTCAGCCCTTATTGTTGCAAAAACACTTTAACTAAAAGCTCAGAACATTCATTTTCAAAGTAATACTGACTACAACAGAAGCTTCAGTCCTCCAACAAGTAGATACATGGAATGGACAGAAATATTTCTTCATGACCTCTTAGAAACTACTGCTGAGTAAGGCTTTTTGTATACATTATTTCACTTACCTTTCCCAATACTCCAAATTCACCAATTTAGCAACAGGAGGGAGCTGAGTCTTCTAGAGGTACAGGTGTACATGACTCACTTCCCTGGATGGTTGCAAAGCCCTAATGATGAATTGCTCCAGTGACAGCCTCTGGGCCCTGGGAGCCTGCTACTCTTAACTGCTACTATGGTCCAGTTTGTGCACATGGAGATTCTTCCAAGGGTACAAGTCCTCATTGGTGCAGCAAATGGGCCTGCTTCTCCGGTATGCTTTGCCTACCACATGCAACTCTCTCCCATGGAAGCTGAATCCTATCACGTGCATTCCTTGTTCTTAGCAAGTAAGCTGGTCTGAATAGATGGAACCTCATCCCTGCTGTCCTAGGGAGTCATCAGGCAGCTCATCTGACATCAAGCACTATTCACTACTGCAGCCCTTCTGCAATCCCTTCCAGTGAAATCCTCCTGTGAGTTCTTCTACCTCCACAATAGCTGCGTCTTCAAGCCTCAGAAATACATGCACACAACTACTGGCTATCCTTTTCATAAAGACCAGGACTATTAGTGCCTCAGTTCCTCCAGAAATCTATTCTTTCCTGATTGCAGGTTTCTCCTGTTTCCCACTATCTGAAGGTGCTGAGGCCTCAGTCTTGTCAAGTTATGATCTTATCAGCATTCTGTGAGAAGAAACACACCACAGAAAACCTCCCATGCTGTTTCTAAGATTTAGCTATTACAAACATGCCATTACAAATATGGGTGTGTATCTTGTTCAATATAGTTCTGGAAACATTAGCCACAGCAATTAGACAAGAGAAAGAAATAAAAGGAATAAAGATAAGTAATGAAGAAGTCAAATGGTCATTATTTGCAGAGGACATGATACTCTATATAGAAGACCCCAAGAACTCCACCAAAAGTCTTCTAGACTTAAAAACCAAATTCAGTCAAGTAGCTGGTTACAAGGTGAACACACAAAAATCAATAGCTTTCCTCTACACAAACAGAAGACTCACTGAGAGAGAAATAGGGCAAATAATTCCTTTCACAATAGCATCCAAAAAACTGAAATACCTAGGAATCATCCTAACAAAAGAAATCAAAGACCTCTTCTCTGAAAACTACAGCACTCTGAAAAGAGAGATTGAAGATGGTATCAGAAAATGGACAGACATCCCCTGCTCCTGGGAAGGAAGGATTAATATAGTGAAAATGGCCATACTTCCAAAACTGCTATATAGATTTAATGCAAATCCAACTGAGATCCCAGCAGCATACTTCATAGACCTCAAGAAAACAATCCAAAAATTCATTTGGAACAAGAAGAGAGCCAGAATAGCAAAAGCAATTCTAGGTAACAGAGACATGGCAGGGGGTATCACAATCCCCAACCTGCAACTATACTACAAAGCTACTGTGATAAAAACAGCATGGTACTGGCAAAGAAACAGGCTTGAGGACCAGTGGAACAGATTAGAAGATGCAGAAACAACACCAGACACACTCAGCCATCTCATCTTTGACAAAGGAGCCAAACACCCTCACTGGAGGAAAGATAGCCTCTTTAATAAATGGTGCTGGAAAAATTGGGCTTCAACTTGCCAAAGATTAAAACTAGACCTGTATCTCTCATCATGCACTCAACTAAAACCAAAATGGATTAAAGATCTAAATATTAAAATAGAAACTCTGAACCAGTTGGAACAGAGGTTAGGTAGAACCCTTGAAGACATCAGTGTAGGAAAAGATCTTATGAACAAAACCTCAGTTGCCTGTGAACTAGCACAAACAATCAAGAAGTGGGATCTCTTCTTATTAAAAGGCTTCTGCACAGCAAGAGAAACCACCAGCAGTGTGAAGAGACAATCCACAATGTGGGAAAAAATCTTCACCTGCTCTTCCTCAGACAAAGGTCTACTATCTCGAATCTATTAAGAACTTCAAAAGATCAGACCTAACAAATTTAAAGACCCAATCGAAAAATGGGCATCTGCAAACAGACATTTCTCAGACAAAGAAATAGAAATAGCAAATAAATACATGAAAAAATGTTCAACATCACTGGTCATTCGAGAGATGCAAATGAAAACAATGCTGAGATTCCACTTCACTCCAGAAAGAATGGCTGCTATCATGAAATCAACCAATAACAAAAGCTGGGGGGGCTCTGTGGGGAAAGAGGAACCCTGCTCCACTGCTGGTGGGAGTGTAGACTGGTGCAACCACTGTGGAAATCAATATGGAGATACCTGAAAGAACTAGGACTGGAAGTCCCATTTGACCCCACTATTCCATTGCTGGGGATCTTCCCCAAAGAATTAAAAGAATCATACCACAGTGATATATGTGCACTCATGTTCATAACAGCACAGTTTGTAATAGCTAAAATTTGGAAACAGCCCAAATGCCCATCACCTGGAGACTGGATAAAGAAAATGTGGGTTTTTTAATAAAATGGAGTACTACTCAGTCATAAAAAATGAGAAATTAGAGACATTTATAGCTAAGTGGATGCACATTGAGGTGATACTCTTAAGTGAAATAAATAGGACACACACGAATAAATTCCAAATAGTTTCTCTGGTGTGAGAAACTGAAAGTGTAAATAAGGACTAAATGTATAATAGGTCATGTGAAATAGGAAGAAAAGGGTCAAAGGGGAAGGAAGTGGGAGGGCTAGGGGAAAGGATAGAAGGGAATGAGATTAATATGAGAAAATGGAAAAATAGGAACAAAATTTTTGTAAATAGGGAGGGCTGGAGGGGTGGAAGGGAGGGCTGGGCAAGGGTGAAAAATAAGAACCAAGAGAGACTATGTAAAGGTGCAAATTTCCAATGATGAATGTCATTATATTGTATACCTAAAATGTACCAATTATTAGAACGAATAATCGATAATGCAAAATAGGAAGAAAAGGTCCAAAGGGGTAGGGGTAGTGGGAGGGGCAGGGGAAAGGAAAGAAGGGAAAGGAAAAATGATGAGAAATGGAAATAAAGTCTTTGTAAATAGGGAAGGGTGGAGGGGGTGAAGGGAGGGCTAGGAATGGGGAAAAAATAAGAACCAAGATTCATTATGTAAAGGTACAATTCCCAATGAGAAATGTAATTGTGTTGTATACCTACAATGTACCAATAAAAGAATTTAATTAAAAAAAATATATGGGTGTGTATATATCGCTGTGGTATGATGCTTTTAATTCTTTTGGGAAGATAGCCAGCAGGGGAACAGCTGGGTCAAATGGAAACTCTAGTCCTAGTTCTTTGAGGTACCTCCATACTGATTTCCACAGTGGTTGCACCAGTCAACACTCCCACCAACAGTGGAGAAGGGTTCCTTTTTCCCTACAGCCCTTCCAGCATATGTTATTGGTTGATTTCTTGATAGCAGCCATTCTTTCTGGAGTGAGGTGAAATCTATACAGGCTCACCACACACAGAATGAAAGAATATGAGTCTGGAGGAGACAGAATATGGGGTATAATAAAACTAGAAAATAGTAAGTTCTTTTTATCATACTCTTACAACGTATTCAAGATCATTTGCTTTAAAATTACTAATAATCATTAAATGTCTCTAAACCTGTATTTTATAGTGGTTCTACTTTAAGTATCATGTGATACTAAGATGAGCAAGAAATAATCCATAATCTCAAGGACACATATTTTAAGAGAAAAATGCCCACAGCTTTACCACTAATGCATGTTAAGAATCACATGAATACCTTGATCACTGTGTGCCATAGGGTGTGCCATAGCAGACTGTCACAGCCAACAATGGTCACAAGAGTTGCCTAGAAGAAACAGCCCTTGCACTGGGCTATGTTGATGAGCAGAAATGATTTCAGTGCAGAAGCTGTGGGAAGGGTCACCAGAATGCACAGAGAAAAGAACAGAGTTCATCTGGAGAAGCTGGAGGCCATTGACAGCACCTGCACCCAGGAATGGACTTGGAGCAGTGTCAGGGCTGGACCATGACATCGCAGAATGTGCAGTGGAGGAGTCAGAGTTAATTCCATAGAGGGGGTGTCCGTGGAAATCAACCTTCCTCTCTTCCTTCCTTTCTTCCTTCCTTCCTTCCTCCATCCCTCTTTCCTTCTTTCTCTTTCTTTCTTTCTTTCTTCCTTTTGCAGTACTATAGTCTATTTACAATTGTAGTGTACTGTACCACCATTTTAAGGTAACTGTAAAAGTAAAAATATTTTATTTACAGTATATCGTTTGGGTTTTTTATGCTTTACATTGTGTGTTTGTGTCAAAGGTGTATAAGACTCACTCTGTTGGATGTGCAAACAAATCTGACTCACAACTGTTCTGCTCAAACAGAACTCATTCATAAGGCAGGGACTTACTGCACTGGTGAATAAATTCAGAGCCTTCCAACTAAGCTACATACCCAGTTTTTCATTTACTTAGTCATCCATTTAATTTTATTTTTATTTTGAGCCAATGTCCCACTAAGTCACTAAATTGCCCTGGCTGAGGTCAAATTTTCAATCCTCCTGGTTAAGCCTCCCAGAGTGCTGGGATCACAGGAATGTGCCACCATGCCTGGCCTCCATGGAGCTATGACAGAGGGAATGACAGGTAGAAAATTTAATGTGGCTACAGGTAATGAAAGTCTTAGAGGATGTCTAAAAGGTGATGCTAGTCTAATTCAGCATTTTCCAATACATATCTTAGTATATTCTTTGTAATTTAAATAGAAGGCAAGTGAACAAGGATATTTCAAAGTTAAATAAAGGAAAGACATACTAACTAAAACAATGTGATCTTTTTTATTCTTTTTGTTTTGGTGTGAATTTTGCAGATCTCAGACCCCTGTTGGGAAGCTTTCCAAGCAGATAGAAAACACAGAACTTCCCAGACTCACTTAGTTGAATACTGAAAGTGGCCACTGCTCTATTGTACAGCTTAAGAAACTGGTACTCCAAGATGCAAGCTTTTGATTAGTGAGGGAAACCTGAAGTAGGGAAGGAGACAAGTGACAGATGAGAACATTTTACAGAAGACATCTAGATTGCTGCTCGGGTTAGTTGTGGGATTAAGGGAGAAGACAGGAATAAAAAGACAACTACATCCTCTTATCTGTTCATCTTCTATATTTTGGTGCCATCCTTGACTCCTTTCTTACCCTCAAATCACTTAGCCAATCTCAGAAATCAAATTTCAGAGATGTACCCAGCAGCTGATCTGCCTTTGCCAACTATCTTGGCTATTTTTCTGAAGTAAAACACTATTGCCCTTCAACTGTTCTCTTCCTTCAATATTTGTGCACCAATCATTGCTTCCTAACAAGGAAGATAGGGTGATCATCGTTGAGAATTCATCAAATTATGCCAGCCCTTTGCTCACAACTTTGAGGTGGTTCCTGCCTCTCTGGGAGTAGGAATCAATGTCCTGAGCCATGCCAGCGTTTTGGCCTCACTTGCTGACACTCCTTCCTCTTTTGCTCTATCCCAGTCCTTTATCGGGTTCCAAGGACATCAAGCATGCCTCTAACACAGGGCTTTTGGCTCATTCTGCCCTTCACCTGGAATTTTTGCCTCCTGGATAGGATAAGGGGTGTCTCACAATGTCCTTCAGGTCATTGTTCCCATTCACTTCCTCAGGGGGATTTCATGGCTGATCCACTTGAAAAATATAGTGGATCATTTCATTTCTTTTTTTGGTACCGGGGATCAAACTCGGGTCCTTGTGCTTGCGAGGCAAGCAGCAGAACCACTAAGCTAAATCCTCGGCCCCTAACATAGTGGTCTCTTACCTGAACTATTCCCTATCCCAATTCACAGATTGTTTTCTCCTCCTTAGAACTTACCAATTGATGTCCTGTCTATTTTTTTAACTTGCTATTTTTCTATTGTCTGTCTCCTCTTAATAGAAATATATGTTCCAAAAAGACAGGGTCTCTGTGCCACATTTTGTTTTATCCCTATTGCCTAATATAAAGAGGCATTATATGCATTGAGCTAGTTGATTAATTAATTTCCAACAGCAATACTATAAGTAGGTTTCAGAAGGCAGTATCTGTATTTTATAGATAAAGAAACTGAAAGTAAAGATGATTTGCAATTTGTTCAAGAGTGAAAGTTAATTTACCTTTTTCTAGTTTTCAGATTAGAATCTGGGTCTCTTGACTTTTTGTACTCTATAGTACTACCATAGGGCTATGAACAGAGTTATAAATACGCCTTTAAAAAATAAAAATAGCTAAATTTACAGAATACGCAAGTCTCCTTTTCTGAAAAAAAAAATTGTGAGCTAAATATAATCATTTTCCTTGTTTTCTTTAGCATTGCTTACTATAAAAATTTTACTTATACACTATACTTGTAAGGAAAAGAAGTGCAATGGGAATAGACACAGAGAAGTATAATAAACATGTCTTAGTAAAATCTCACAAAGATTTACTACCACTGTGCCCTAGACCAGGGATCCTGCTTGCGTTACAGACATTTTGAGGTTTTTCTGGAACAGGGAAAGGGGAAATACCTACAATGGCAAGACTTGAGGTAACAAAATTTTTTAAATGTTATGGAAACAAAAAGCAACAATTCTGACATTGCATATCTGTGAACTACGACCACCAAACGGCCACTCAGTATTCCCGTGTGTGTGCAGTGTAGAAAGTGAAGAAAAACTGTGGTTTTGTCCACTAGAGGGCCCACATTCTCTTTTCTCAGTTGTACTTGTTAACTTCCTAAGACCCTGGGGCATTTACAAAAACAGGAAAATAGTTTTTCCTACATTGATGAAGTTTCTTTTTGGTAAACAGTATCTTTCTAAAAAAGCATGAAGGACAAATTGAGTTGTATATACATGTCCTCAAATTACCAGCATTGGATTTGGGAATACTGTGTGTCTTGCAGTAAACCGGAGTTACTTTCTGGTTTGTCAGCTGGGCCTCACTGTTCTGTCCTGGCACCCAGATATTTTTGGAGCAGATTTTCCCATAAAAGTCCTGGGGAGGGAGGAACTGCTGTAGAAACAGATATATTAAAACCAGAAGAAGGAGAAGTAGAGAATACGTTTTAAAGAAATAGTTGTTCAAGCCCAAAGGTTCTCAAACTCATCAGAATCAACGGGAAGCACCAATTGTTAGGATCTTCCACTGAGTTCCTGACTTAAGTAGGTCTGGGGAAAGTTTTGAGAACTAATATTTCTAACACCGATATTGCTGAGAAAGAATTACATTTTGGGAATCACAGTTCTAGACATATCAGTTTCCTAAATCAGAATCTATTTTGGGGAAAGGTAGCAAGAAACTCAAAATACTCCAAAATAAAACCTCATAGAATCTTAAACTGTCAAAATTTGAAAGGTCCTTAATGGGGCTCTCATGTTATGAAAAGGAACTACACGACCAGACAGATTACTTAATGTGCCCAAAGCATGTTCTTCAAATTGCAAATTGAAACCTACTCAGGGGTTGTAAAATCAGTCTAGCATAGACTAAATAAGAAAAAAATCAAGAACCCTCAAGTCACAAAAATAAGAATTGAAAAGTAGATATCTTTCAGATATGAAATATGGTTATAAAGAAATACTATGGGCAGTGGTAGGAATAAAAATTAACCAAAATGAAATGGACAAATTCTTAGAAAGACACAAAGTACCAAATATTACCCCAAAATAAAGAATAATCCTAATAGACCTATTCCAAGTAGTGAGATTTAATTAATAAGAATAACAACAACAAAAAAATAACTTTCCTAAAAGAAAAACTAGACCTAGGTGTCTTTACTGGTGAATTCTACCTTATAATTAGAGAATAAACAACCTCACAATCCACAAACTCTTCTAAAACATAAAAGGAGCACTGATCAACTGATCCCAGGAGGTATTACTATGATATTAAAGACAAGACACCATAAAAAGTAAGCAAACTAGGGCTGGGGATTTAACTCAGTGGTTTCGCCGCCTGCTGCTCAAGCGCAAGGACCCAAGTTCAATCCCCAGTACCAAAAAAAAAAAAAGTAAACAAACTACAGGTCAATATTCTTTACTAATATAGACTTCTAAATCCTCAACAAAATACTATTAAACCAAATCCACCAAAATATAAGAAGGACTATACACCATGATCAAATGGGACTTATTTCAGGAATGCAAGGTTGATTTCACACACACATACCAAAAAAAAAAAAAAAATCAATCAATTCAATACATGCTAGTATAGGACAAAAAGTATATGATCATCTCAACAGACTATGAAAAGCACTTGACAAAATCCATTTTAAAAGTGTTTTATCATTTCATGATGAAAGCACTTAATAAAACAGTAATGGAAGAAAACTTCCTTAATCTGACAAAGGGCTGCTACAAAAACCCACAGCTAGCATACTTAATGTTTAAAGACTGGATGCTTTCCATTAAGATCAGAGAAAAACCAAGAATGTCCCTTCTCATCACTCACATTTAACATTTAACTGGAAGTGCTAGCCAGAAAAATTAGGCAAAAAAAGAAGTTATCTAAATTGGAAAGAAACCATCACTATTAGTAGATGACATAAGCTTGTATATAGAAAATTCTAAGAAATCTGTAGAAAGCAATCATTACAACTCATGTATGAGTTCAACAAGGTTGTTGTGGTTTCAATCTAGAATGTCTCCCAAAAATCTCATGTGTTTAGAGGTGAAGATTTTGGAAAGTAATTAGATCATGGGGGCACTGTACTCATAAGTAGATTGTTCCACTGATGTCTAAATGCATATATCTAAATGTGCTGTTAGAAGGCAGAGCCTGGTTAAAAGAGATATATCAGTGAACTGTGCCTTTGGGGGGTTTATCTCCTTCCCAGCTTCTTCCTTCTTTCTGCTTCCTATCTGCCATGAGGTGAACACCTTTCCTCTGCCATGCCCTTCCACCAAGCTGTTTCTGCCTTGAAGCTAGCTGACTATGGCCTGAAAACCAAAACTATTAGTCAGATTAAACCTTTCTTCCTTTAAACTGTGAGTGCTAAGTATTTTGTCCCAGAGATGGGAAAGCTGGCTAATACAGAAAATTGGCACTGAAAAAGTGAGGCTGTTGCTATAACTGTAGCTGACCATGTGGTTTAGAAGCCTTTGAAATGGTTTGTAGAAATACTTTGGAAAATATTTGTATATAGCCTAGAGAAACCCTAGAATGCTCTGAACACAGCTTGATGAGTGATTCTGATTAAAGGCCAGACAGCAGAGTGCCAATAAGAATGTAGACAGTAAAAGTCAAGCTGAAGAGGTTTCGGTTGTGACCAAAGACTCCATTGGTAGTTGGATTACTGGCCATGTGTGTTACACTCAGGCAGAAAAACTTGTCTTCATTTTGCCCGTGCCTGAGACTTTGCAGAAGACTGATATTAAAGATAGTGAACTAATTTATCTGTTGGAGGAAATTTCAAGACAGCCAACATTCAGACTCTGGCATGTGTACTGCTGACTGTGTTTAGTCAGATTTATAGTGAGAAATGGGGGAAAAGGCAGAGCATAAAAATTTTAAAAACTTAAATTTTGGCCGAGAAGGAACTATGTGTAAAGTTGAGGCCAAAAGAAGTGTACTAGTTGAAGAGATTAGCACCATTAAAAAGGAGCCAAGTACTATGTACAGGGATAAAAAGAAAGATGCATCAAGGGCATTTCATAAATAAGTAAGACCCCAGTAGTTTCTGTTTCAAGGAAGCAAAAGTGTCAACATTTCATTTGAGAATAGAGTTCCTGCTCTAGGGCAGTCTCGTAGAGAATTAATTCCCTTTGGATTCATTTCCACCATGCTCAGCCATCCAGGCACTCAGAAGCTACTGCAGCCATGATCCAAGGGGGCCTAACTATGGCTTGAGCTGGCAGCTGATCTTTGTGTCACTCAGGTGAGGCTGGTTTTACTCGCATGCAGAATACAAGAGTTGTGGTGTCACAAAAGATTCTAGTCAGATTTCAAAGGAAGATGGAGGCCAGCCAGGAGTCTGTTTGAGGGGCCGATGTATGAAGCTGAAGGAATAAAACCAAGGGTATAATAGAGACCCCAGGAAATTGGAGATGCCAAGAATAAGGGTAATCTGCTGAGGAAAGTTACAGGCAGTGAGCATAGTCACCCCAAAGGAGAAGTCATGTAGGCTGCAGCCAGTAAGATCACAGAGCCAGGGCTACCCAAGATCTTGGAATTTACATCTGACCATCACCTGCCCTGGGTTCTGGACACAGATCTACAGGATTTAATGTTTGTTCTGCTGGGTTTTGGTCTTACTTTACTCTGATTCCTTCCTATCCCTCTATTCCTCTCTTTCAGAATAGAAACAGCTATACTGTGCCATTGTATGTTGGAAGTATTTAACTTTCATTTTCATTTTTACAAGGGTCCACAGCTAAGTTTGCCTTGAGTTTCAGAGGAGACTTTGGATTTGGACTTTTAAGCATTGTTTGAAACTGTTAAGACTGTAGCAATTTTTAGATATGGGCTAAATACATGTTACATAATGAGATGGGCATAAGCCTTTTAGGGGCCAATGGTGGATTGGTGAGGTTTAGATTAAAAATGTCCCTGTACTGGAGGCCTATCAGTTCTCCAATTGCCTAGAAATAGGGATGCCTAGGGCTAAAGAAAAAAGATAATAAAAAGTTGCATAATTTCAAAGTATATAGGGGGGCCTGGAGGTCAATGCTTCAGAGTGGGCAAAGTCAAGGACTCTCAGAGGTAGCCATTATTTATTGAGTACACACAATAATTGTAGGGAGTATCAGGTGACTTAGGGGGCAGCGATGATTCTGTGTCAATGTGAATCTCATGCTGATGAGGGTGGAAAGGAGACCATTCCTACAACAGTAGGTGGGATGAGTTAAATTGATAAGCAATTTGTCCCTTCCCAGGTGAAACCTTTGTCTTTTTGCATTACTACTCCTTTCTCAAAGAACCAAGATGTCTTCAACTGATGTAATCTTACCCTTGAGCACCACAGCATCATGGGCCCATTGAAGCCTCAGCTGTGACCAGAAGCAAAACAGACTTGTTTTTTGGCCTGCCATAGCATCTTGAGAGAAAGGCAACACTGGGCTTTAGACAGCTATAGTCATACTTTAATTATGAAATGATTTTTCCCCAAAATTTATGTAGAGTGGCTCTTTACATCCCTGAAAAGTTTCACATGTTCAGAGGTGAACCCTTTTGGAAGGTGACTATATCGTGGGGCACTGTATGCATCAGGGTATAAGTACTGTAAGTAGTTGAGGCCCAATTGGAATAGGTGTGTAAATGGTCATGCTTTTGAGGGTCTATCTCCCTACCCTGCTCCTCCTTTCATTCTCTGCTTCCTTAATACCATGAAGTGAGCAGCTTTTCTTTGCCCTGCCCTTCCACTGTGGCATTTCTACCTTGAAGCTGGCTGATCATGAATTGAAATGCCAAGACCATGAGCCAAATTAAACTTTTTGGTCTTTAAATTGCAGATGTTGGTATTTTGTCCCAGTGATGGAAAACCTAGTATAAAAGTTGTAGTATACAAGGTTAACATGGAATATTGAATTATATTTCAATGTACCATCAATGAACAATCCAAAATGAAGTTTAAAAAGCAATTCCATTTATAATGGCATCTAGAATAATAAATGAATTAAGTTTAAAATGAATAAAAAGTAAAACATTTGAAAACTGCAAAATATTGTTGAAAGGCATTAAAGAAGACCTAAAGAAACAGAACAGTACATTTTCAAGGACTGAAAGACTTATCACTGTTAAGTGTTGTGGTATAAAGTTTTATATCCCTACAAAATCCATACGCTAAAATAGTAACTTCCAAGGTGATTCTATTAGGAGTTGAAGTCTCTGGAAGGTGATTGAGTCATGAAAGTAGAGCTTTCATGGGAGGGATTAGTGTCCTTATAAAAAGGACCCCAGAGAGCTGACTAACCCTTTCATCAGGAGAGGACACAATGCCATCTTTGAATCAGAAAATAGGCTCCCATCAGACAACAAATCTACCAGCACCTTGGTCATTGACTTCCCAACTTCCAGAATTGTGAGAAATAAATTTCTGTTGTTTATAAACCACTTGGTGTCTTTTTTTTTTTAATAGCAATGTGAGCAGATTGAGACAATGACAACACTTCTCTAGTTGTTTTTCAGATTCAAAATAATCCTTATCAAGATTCCAATGTGGGTTTTTGGTTTTGTTTTTTAGAGAAATTAATAATTGATGCTAAAATTCATGTTCAAAAACATTAGAACCTAGGGCAAGACAAAAACCCTATCCCCAGAATTTCTTCCCACAAAGCCAATTAGTTTATAAAGATAATGTATTGCCATTCTCAATGTATCTCTAAAACCTAGGGGCATCAGATAGAATTCAGTTGTATTTTCTTTGATATTAGAAGCACAGAGTTATGATATCAGTAAAGTGTTAGTAACAAGATGTCAGAAAACAACTTCATAAAAACATGAAGATGAGAACTTTATAAACAATACTGTAGAGAATAAAGTCATCTGGTAAAACCATGGTGATGCATGCCTCCCAGAATTCTGGGATGCTGAAGCAGATCATAAATTTGAGCCCAGTCAGAGCAACTTAGCATTTTTGTGAAAACTTATCTCAAAATAAAAATTTGGAAATGGGGACTGGGGATGTTGGACGGTTCAAGGGCCTTGGGTTCAACCCCTGTGAAAAAAGAGAGAGGAAGAAAGGAAGAAAAAAAGAAAGAAAGAAAGAAAGAAAGAAAGAAAGAAAGAAAGAAAGAAAGAAAGAAAGAAAGAAAGAAAGAAAGAAAGGAAGGAAGGAAGGAAGGAAGGAAGGAAGGAAGGAAGGAAGGAGAGAAAGAGAGGGAGGGAAGGAAGGAAAAGCAAAAAGAAAAGAGACAGAAAGTTCTTCCCATCCACACATGGCTCTGGCTGTAGAACAAATCCACATGGAAGGAGACTGCAAACCATCCAGCCCTGCCTTGAGGATTCCAGAGATTTCCACTTACTATCTGTGAATTCACATTTGTGAGACTATTGGCAAATCTCAGGCAAGGTGAAGTCTTAACTTGATTTACCTCTCAAGGAAAAAGGAAGTGTCCTAAGCTCGCTCACACCTATCATTTCAGTGAGAGAAGGGGACAGACAAGGCTTTGAAAGTAAGTAAAGCAGATTTGACTTAGTTCTGTCACTCACTGAGTAGATTTTTAATTTCTAAAATTAAAAAAAAGTATCTGCAGAGTGTTATGATTAAATTAAAATGTAATTTTCCCAGTTGCTTCTCTGAGGAACTTGCAAAGTGGGCAATATGATTCTAATACTGTAATCAGATGCATTTATCACTTAAAGATTAGCATACCTTGTTATTTATAAGATTGCCTTGGAGATGGCTGTGAGGATTAAAAGCAAACTTCTGTGCTATTTAAAATTTCTTCTTCATTTCTAAGGGTGAGAGGGAGGAAGTGAGGAGGGAAGGAAAGGAAAAAAAGGAAGGGAGGGAGGGAAGGAATAAGGAGGAAAGCATGTATCTATCAGAGAGTTGCATCCTGATGTCCTAGACTCACTGTACTGCTATCCACTCTGAAAGCTTTTCCCAACTCCAATTCTACACTTGAAGCTAGCAGAGAAGCCAATGACACAAGTTTTTGGTGATACTTTCTACTGATAGGGCACATCTGTTTAACAATTGTGCAAAATTATACCAAGCATCTACCCTAGTGTTTCAATTATTTGAAACTCTGCTTTCAGAATGTCTAAGTAATTATTGTTTTCTCCACCCCTCAGTGGATTGTGTTGTTATTAGTTCCTCTCATCATATTGATCAGTAGTAATCAAAGAAATATATTTATTTACTCACTCCATTAATTGGAAACATCAAAAGCTCTGCTAGAAAGCATTGTAAACTGCAAGAATTTCTGTCTTCTCCATGCAATAACCAAAATAAGAAAATTTTAAAATTTCTATTTGGACTTTCATTCCAGTGTTCTTACACTTTCGTACGTAATATCCTTTGAAAAGGAAAACATTATCTGGTAGGGGAGATTCTCCTTATTACTTGGGAAAAATGAAGGAGAAAATCACCCCAAACAAGTGGTTTTCTCTTCTGCCTAGCTGAAAGTGACTACAACACATAAAACTTCTTTTCTAATTAACAGCCATAGAGCCAGTCTCATGAAACTGTGCATAGTCAATAAAAAGAAAAAGGTCCAAAATCACCATGCAAAGTTGGTAATTAAATGCAGGAGAGAGAAAGGCCAATTATAAATTACACTACACTTGAGGCTATAAAAAATCCTTTTTAATTAACTGAAAGAATGAGGCAAACAAACTCAGCTTTTACAAGCGGTTACTGAAGTTTGGAAACAAATGATATAATAATATTTTTTGCATCATTGGTGAGCTGAATACTACTAATCGCCATCTCTTGGGTGGGGGTCATCCTGAACAAATTTTCATTGAAGATTTTGGAGTCCACAATGCCTCACTATATTTCACCAGCTACAGCCAAATCCAGAAACATATACTGTAAGAGCCAAGTTTTCTCAAAGAACAAAAGCCTTATCCAAACTTCTTACACGAAAATCACAACAACAAAATCTAATATAAGACATTAAACCAAACACATGTGCCTATTTTCTCTTTTGAAGAGAGCCATTCCATTTAGAAGCAGTTTCCTAGGTAGTCTATGCTCCACTGTCTGTTGTAACTTCATTTTAATTTCTTTGAAAATGACTTTTCACCTTAATCACGGGTGTTAACCATTATATTTTCATAAGGATGGTGAAATCATCAATATGCTCAGTAATTTTCTAAGAAAATACTAGCACAAATCTACAACATTATGGTGTCATGCTGTGTTGACTTCAAAGTTCTATTTGATGTCTTGTTCCCATATATGGCTTACTGTGGTCCAGCAGATTGGGCGTGAATATCAGTATAAGGTTGGGAAGTGCTTTGTTTAATACTCTTGAAAAGTGCGATTCAACAGGCAGGTAGAGAAACTAATTCTCAGGAAGATTCAGAAACATGGCCATTAATCAAGTTAGAGAGTCAAAGCAGAATTAGAGATGATTTTGTTCCTTCCATATTACTCTTTATTTTCCACAATTCCTCTCCCTTGGAGCCTTTTTGGTTTTTTATGATCTATATAACCCCCCAAATTTACTTTTTCTTAATGTGAATGAAAAGAGGAAATATGATTATTCAGCATATTAATTCTGTAAAATAACTTTAAAGAAGAAAGACTAAAAACAAACCATAGAAGTTATCAACTGACTAGAAGAATGTAGGAGAGATAGAAAGGCATTGTTTAGGAATTAAGTAAGGTAACGCCCTCATTCTGTGTTAACACATTCCAGTCCTCACTCTACCTAACTCTATCACCACATGGCAATCCCTACTGTTTCCCTTTTCTCAATCATGAGCAGGCGGGTCGCAGAGAAACACAATTCAAGGTCGCGATGAAGGTTTCTTGAGATTGCAGTGAAGTTCTACGCAAGGCCTCTAGATGGCACTCTTTCTTATCGGTAGTCAAAACGAACTGCTTTACTTCTTATCTAGCAATAATGACTAAAATGTATCCCGTTATATTTTGATACAGTTGCCCCATGGCATCTTCTTAGAAATCTGGATGCTTATATAACACATCAGTCAGAGTTCACGGACAGCAAATTGTGCTCTTAACTTAAAAAAAAAAAATTGCCACTTATCGCGAGGGCATGTTAGGTCTAGGTCCTGCGGCACCCTGATTGCACTCTGCCCCTGTGTTCTGCCCTGTGGCAGTGATGAGGTCCGTCCTACCCAGTTCCTACATCCCGCTAGGGACTCGACTTCCCATTTCAGAAAAGTAAGGAAAGAAGAGAGAATCAGTATCTCCAGTCCCTGCACAGCTTTTCCTTAAACTCCTTACCACTCAACAAGAGCTAAGGGGAAATAAGAGCCGTGGTAGCTGTGGTTAGAAAGAGAACCTAGAGTAAAGTGTAAGAGACCCATGTTTCCCACCATCCCAGGGTTATCTGATGGATTTGGAGTCTCAGAAATAGCATTCATCTTCCTGTGACACTAAGGGTGCGTCTGTGAAGCTACTGGCCTACAAGTCCCTCCAGCACCCACTGCCATCTCCCCTCACACATAAAATATTCCCTGGCTGAATGCACAAAGCTCCGCAGAACCCCCAAAATGTAGCTCCTCTGTCTCCTTTCCATCTACACACTGAGTTCTCGGGAAGCCAAGTACTCTGCTCATGCAGAGCACAGTTAGAAACCAGAGTAGGCTGTGGAGTAGAAATCTGAAGAAAGTAGATGGAATTTCTTTCATGATTTCAGTGCTATGTAGTTAACACATGAATGTCCAGGAATGCCCATGAATTCAGAGTTCTGTGATAACTGAGGATTTCTGAGAGTAACAAAGTAAAACCAGTGTTCCATTCAAATTTATTTCATTTCATTTTATTTCACCCCAACTTCCTGGTCTTGACAGTGGACTTTATTCACCAAAGCTGGATTTAACTGGGAGTTTGTAGATTGATCACTAGATGAATCAGAGGCTCTGAAAAATACTACACCAGTGGACTTTTAAGACTTAAGAAAATACGCAGATAACCTCTCAATAACCCTTTGTCCTCAAAGCAAAGACCCTTGTGCTTTTGTGCCATTAAGAATTCTTATAAATACACGAGTATTTATAACTCTCCAAGTTATTTTTCTACCAGCTTATCTTGCTGAGACACAATACAACGAAGGTCATAGGTACCTTACATCATAATTTAGATGTATAAGCTGTATTAAATAATTTAAATGGGTCATTTAGCTAACACTGTATATTTTTTCACAAAGCCAAAGTTTTTATTTTGATTGTTTATCTATGTTTCAAGTTTTACTCAGAAGACTCTTCCTTAAGGCACAGAAGCGGGAAGAAAACAACTATAGCTGTGAGATTACCCAGAAACATTTTAAGCCTGCCATTTTCTCCAATTTTGCTCAAATGTTTAGCACTCCATAAAAGTCAAGCTGCATTGGATAAATTCTTTAAATACTGCCAAATGTAGTTTTCTAGGAAAAAAGCTGCCAAATTTTTAAGAAACAAGATTAAACCTCCAGATGGCCCTTTTCTGAAGGGGTGAGTACTAATTGGATTCCTATGTCCTCATTTGACTCTTCAATCTACCCTAGGTAGCCATGTCTAGAAAGGAGAGTAGAAAACCAAAAGTCACCCAAATATTCAGTTGAAGGTCACAAAGGTTCACACTGGAATTGATCTATGGGAACTTGGGGATCCCTCTTATCCCATATATTTCCAAACAAGCTTCTTCCTGTCAGACAAAATGCTTAAAGATCTATCTCTAGGAGATGTGCTTTTCCAGCTTCCTAAGCAAATCTGAATGTCCTTGGGAAAAGTAGTCTTCAGGGTTTATTAGTAATACTTGCATTCCCTTAAATGTCCTAGATGAGTGTCTAGCAAAGAAGAGAAATTCAGAGATGTTCTGGGGTTTGTTTGTGGTCACCTAGCATGGCGTTGTCTAAATCTATGTAGTGCTGAGCAATTATTCTTTGGAAGGAGCAGGAAACCAACTCAGACTCTATTCCTCTCTCTTCTCTGGCTGTGGGCAAAGCAGGCAGGCCCACCGTTGAGGAGCTACTGGTATTTATTTCAAACCTAGACTTCCAGGAAGGACACAGGGAGGAAATTCTAGTGACATCATTCAGTGGAAAACCCATTGGTTTTTGTGTCAGGAACCCCAAATTCCAACTCATGAAAAAGAAAAAACAAATAACAAAAAAAGACAAAGATCCAATCTTTTTGGAAATGCTACCTAATTATCCCTGTAAAAGATTTTTGTATTAGCCTACCAGAAGTCCTGAAAATTACTTATAACCTTTATTTCAACCTCACTGTTTCCAAAACTGTTTGACTATAGAATTTCACTTTTCTTAGTGTCTATTAACATCTTTCTGAAACATTTTGGGAAATTCTGCTTTAGAGGAGATCCTGAGAATTTTCTGTGTCTTCATGATGTCTTGTAGCTACCATGTAGCCCAGAACAGAATATTTACAAATGTTTAATCCTGGCAGAAGGTATTTACTTGTTAACTCATCTTTTCATCTTTTCTTCCGGAAGGCATGGGCTGGAAAAGTCCCTGAAGGGTCTCAGCTGCTTATCACTTAGGACACCATTTATAAAAACCACAAACATTCTGAGAAAAAAATCTGTTGAGGAAATAAAAACTAATAGCCTCTTCTTTCTTTCCCATGTACAGCCCTATTCTTACTTCAAGACTTTTCTACCCTCTAGAACCTCTTTGCTGGGGAAATTTCCTCCATTTTTTTCTCCCCAATCAGCTATCTTACTCATTTTAGAGCAACAGTCTCCAACCTTTTTGGCCACAGAGTCTGGTTTCATGGAAGAAAAATTTTCCGCAGATGAGGGTGGGGAATGTCAGGATGGTTGAAAGGACCACACAACCTGCATGCTTCCCTTGGGCAGTTCCCTGCAGGGTGCTTGCTCTATGAGAAGCTAATGCCAGCTGCTGATGAGACAGGAGGTGGAGCTCAGGTAGGGAGACAAGCAATGGGGAGCAGCTGGAAATACAGGGGAAGCTTCATTCACATCCACTGTTCACCTCCTGCTCTGAGGCCCAGTTCCCAACAGGCCATGGACTAGTACCAGTGTTTGGCTCAGAGGCTGAGAACCCCTGTTTTAGAATACGTAACATCCTCACATTGTATTATTAGCTCACAAGCTTTAGTCTTCAATATCCTCAGGTTAATTCAAGGCCTGGGACTATAAAGTATTGTATCTTTCTAGCTCCATCAACTAGTGCAGTACCTGAGGCATAGTACTGCCTCCTAAAGTTCTTTGATATGCACGAATAGTTAACAAAATTATAGGTTCAAAAAATAGGAACCAAATAAAAATATAAAGTAAAATGATTTAAAATTTTAAAGTATGGAAAATCATATTTCATTAAATAAATAATTAATGCCTAAATATACCTTTTTATGACCATTTAGTTTTACAGCTAAAGGGAAAAGAAGAGGAAGGAAAAGAAAATGAAAGACTAATAAAGGAAATATAATGAAGGAGTAAGAAAAATTTTGTGTTACTAGCCACACCGGTCCCTAACCTCAGGACCTTTTTGTATTGCTGACCAAACCAAAGTGTCCAAAGGAAAAAAGCTTTATTCAAAGGTAGCTCTGAAGAGAATGAGTAGCCTCACTTGCCTCAATTCACATCTTACCATGCACAAGTGTGCAAGGTTCTTTTATAGAAAGGAAGAGAGGAAAAGGGAATATAATGAGACACTAGATATCTCCAGACTCCACTTGCTTTATCACTTTCAGCCATCTATCACTCTCTTTTTTCCCTGTGAAATAAAACTGGGCCCTGTCCTCCTGGGGCCAGAATCCACACATTTTGTCATTCATCTGAGTGGATGAGAGGATGGGTGGTTGATGGTCATGCCCAATACATAAACAAGTTGTTTCTAAAGGAAAAAGAAAATTTAACTTTCAAAGTTCCATTTTGTCATGTTAGTTTCGAGAAGACGGGGAAAATACAAAAGGAAATCCATATAAAATCGTAGGTAAAATTAGCAGTAGAACGATAAAAGTAAAGCAAAAGAATAGCTAGGATTTTA
The DNA here is from genome assembly GCF_053883595.1 of Heterocephalus glaber. Taxonomy (NCBI): domain Eukaryota; kingdom Metazoa; phylum Chordata; class Mammalia; order Rodentia; family Bathyergidae; genus Heterocephalus; species Heterocephalus glaber. Next base: position 6,626,728 of record NW_028258403.1, on the reverse strand, counting down.
AAAAAGAGGAAAATCCAACAGTTCTGAAGTCTTAGTACAAGAATACACAATTCAGATTGCAGTTATTTCTTAGCATAGACTAACTGTAAATAAACTATTGTTCACAGATCTTCAGTGTTTTAAGTCCTTATAGCTTCTTGGGTTTTGCTCTGAAGGCATAATCAGTTGGTCTGTGACTGTAGCCATTATAACAGCTACTCTGGAAAGTAATTCAAAGGTGTGAATTTTTTTCCCCATTAATTTACTGGGTATGATTGGCCTGTTCCATTTGGAAGTCTCATCATTTAGCAATAATTTAAAGCTTTCAAACAGAATTTCTAAAGTATTTGAACTCATGTACATAGAATCATAATAAATGTCAAATTGCAAATAAATTAAAGATGTTTGTTTTAATTAGTTTGTTGGGTTTCTGAGTGTAGGCTATTAAGAATATCAGAGTATTTCCTTTCTTACTAGATTTTCTTTTCTGTGAGATTTTCCTTTTCATCTCAGTCTTATCTTCCTACTGCCTTCAAGTTTCCTAACAACTACCCACTTTCCTTTGTGGGCCTTATCTATTTTTATTACTTAGCCATAGTCAGTTTCCCTCAAGCAGAGCTGTAGTAATTAACCAGAGTAACAGGGAATGACTCAGATTTCTGTCCTGAATTTCTCTTCTAGCTTCAAATTCCAAAAATAGCTTATATTAGTCAAAAGGGCCATTTCAGTAATATTCATTTTTGCAGGGTCTATGAGAGCTTTCTTTATATTCAAGAGTTTCTAAAAGACTGTGTTTTTATTTTGCAGCAGATTTCCTTGGCCTAAAGTACAACATCAAGTCATATCTCTTCTAAGATTTCAAGTCTAAAATGTCACACTGAACTTCTAATTAGCATTGGGACATAAAGAAGGCACCAAGTTCTTTGACCCTCAGTTTTATTATCCATTAAATAAGTTTCTGTATAAGGAAAGCTTGCTAGTTCTAAAGTAGTCTATGTCTAAAGGGACTTGATTTTCAAAGTCCACCTAAAACTTTTAGGGCATATAATTTGAAGCAGAAGTTGAAAAGATGGGCTTCTTGCAAGATTTATGAGTAGGTTTCCTCAATCAGTCAACCAGCAGTTACCTACTGAGTAATGATTAAATGTAAATATATGCAGCTAGAATTCACAGAAAGAGGTCCTTATTCCCTTCCAACAGCTTACCAGCTGTTTACTGTGCTATAACATACACTAAAAATATAAGTGGCAATAATACATATACAATGCGACTTCTAAATGAGTCACAAAATGATAAAAATTTATATCAGGTAAGGATCAAATAGGCTAAGAATGGGAAAGAGAAATTTCAGCTAAGCTTATACTAAGAATAATGAATGCTCAAAAGGTGCAAAAGGTGGGGATGAGAGGAGATGAGGATGGCCTTATAACAAGGGACATGTTTCATTTTCTATCCATGAATATCTTTTAAGTCTTCCTTGCTTGATTTCTTTGCTGCTATCCCCTCTACCTGTTCAAGTCCAAAGCTCTCATGCTCTTCAAACAAGGAAAAATACCTTTCCTACATGAAGAAATCTGTGATCCTGTAGGTGGAAGTTACCTTTTCCTCTCATGAATTTCTATAGAATCTTATCTTTCTTTTACAGCAATCATCACTGTTCCCCTCTACTAATATTTCACATACTTTCTCATACCTCTACTACTAGACTTCAGGCTCCTTACAAGGAGCCATCAAATTAACCTTTGTTTACCCACAGTACTTACATTAAGGCCTTGTATTGTCCATTCATGTGTTTGTTTTTTTCTTGTTTGGTCATACACTTATTTATTCATTTAACACAAATTGAATGTACAAGTTAAAGTATACAAGAAACATTTTAAGACCTGTGGACACTGTGTTGAATAAATGTACTAGATCCCATG